>NW_012117722.1:1779602-1784872 GCF_000951035.1 Colobus angolensis palliatus | reverse complement strand
TGGCTAGGCTGGTCTTGAGCTCCTGACCTCAGGTGATCCACCTGCCTCGGCCTCCCAAAGTGCTGGGATTACAGGCGTGAGCCACTGCGCCCGGTCAAGATAGGAAATGTTCTGTGAACTTATTTTTTTGAGTGATCACAATCACTTGCCTTCTGTTAATGCTTCCTTTTAGAAAATGATTGATTAAATAGTATGTGGAAACTTTCTTCTAATCAGCAATGTGGTAACTCTTTTGAGGTTTATTAAGGTTGTGCAGGAACTCTAGTTGTAAAATGTTATACCTACATGTCATCTTTTAGCATTGCCAAGGCTTCTTTACAGGAAAACGTGAACATGACATAGATAACCACAGGTGACTAGGTCATAGCAAAATATGTTAGTAGCTTTAAGATTACTTAAAAAGGAATATTTTAAAGAACATTTGTTTCCTTAATAAAATGTTATATAATGAAATATATTTAATATTAACAAACTCCCATTCTATTGAGTGTATTTGCTAGGAGAAACCTTTTGGAAATGTAAAATAACTTTTGTCCGAATACTATTTATGAAACTTCTATTTAAACTTTTGGGTTGAAATGTGAACTCTTTTAAATATGATAGCACCTGAGTCAATGGCTTCTTAGCTGGCATTTCTGTGTATTTGCTCAGACTCCATATCCTAAATTAACCAGTGTTTTGTTGTCTTTTTTTTTTATTTGAGACTGAGTCTCACTCTGTCGCGCAGGCTGGAGTGCAGTGGTGCAATCTTGGCTCACTGCAAGCTCTGCCTCCCGGGTTCACACCATTCTCTTGCCTCAGCCTCCTGAGTAGCTGGGACTACAGGCACCTGCCACCAAGCCTGGCTAATTTTTTTGTATTTTTAGTAGAGACAGGATTTCACTGTGTTAGCCAAGATGGTCTCGATCTCCTGACCTCGTGATCCGCCCGTCTCAGCTTCCCAAAGTGCTGGTATTACAGGTGTGAGCCACCACGCCTGGCCAACCACTGTTTTTTTCACTTCAACCTGGTAGTTATAGTACTGGCTGCCATTCTTTCTTTTTTGGTAAAATAAGGAAAAAGCAATAAAAGGAAGAAATATATGATATTTCATTTCTAAGTTTAAATAAACACATACACTTAAAAAAAACAGCTTTATTATATAATTACATACTGTAAAATTCTCTTATTTTAAGTGTATATAATTCAGTGATTTTTAGTATGTTAACAGAGTTTCACAACCCTCACCACAGTAGAATTTTAGAATGCTGTCATCACTTAAAAAGATCCCTCCTGCCTGTTTGCAGTTACTCCTAATCTCCCTCCATCCGCTGCTCCAGGTTCTTTTGCAGGTTTGCTGTTAAGTTGTTTATAAGTGGAAAACGGTTTTATTTTTTTTTTTGAGATGGAGTCTCACTCTGTCGCCCAGGCTGGAGTGCGGTGGTTTGGTCTTAGCTCACTGCAAGCTCTGCCTTCCGGGTTCACAACATTCTCCTGCCTCAGCCTGCTAAGTAGCTGGGACTACAGGCGCCCGCCACCATGCCCGGCTAATTTTTTGTATTTTTAGTAGAGACTGGGTTTCACTGTGTTAGCCAGAATGGTCTCGATCTCTTGACCTCGTGATCCGCCCACCTCGGCCTCCCAAAGTGCTGGGATTACAGGCCTGAGGGAAAACATGTTTTTATGATTTGTTTCCTGGTTTTCCTGGTAGTTCACAAACATACCCAGCCCATAGTATAGCTGACCATGAGCAGTGAAGGGCTAGTCAGTGCTCTTGGGTAAAGAACAAAGGGCCTTGTGGTATGGAAACAGAAGGGTTTGTTCCTTGTTTCCTGCCTGATCCTGGATAATATTTTCACATACATAGTTTCTCTTTGAGATCCTTATGCTAGTTTGGTGTGTGTCTCTTTCCCTGGGCATCCACTACTATGATGCTGCCTTAAGAATTAACGTTTACATCTCAGTTGATTTTGCCCTCCTCTTCTGTTCCTCCTTGGGCAAAATTCTCTACCCTTTGCAGTTACCCTCTCCAACAAATATTACCAAACCAAATCCAATTCTTAACTTCTTTTAATCTTGGGTATTATGAAGAAAGAAATAAAAGAAACTTATAATAATTTTAGAAGGATTGATACTTCTGGAGAGATGAAGAAATAATTTGCATCTTTAAACCTGTATCATTAGCCTCAATGGAAGTGACTTGGCATTTCAAAAAGCTGACAAAGTAGAGTAAAATCAGCCAGCCAGTATAAAGGAATTTCATTTGGAATGGTGGAATTACCGTAGTAGGAGACACAGTATTCACAGTTGCATTTGGAGATTTACCTCTGTCATGGTTTCAGCTGGCTTTCTCCATTTTATCTTTATGTTTTGGGCCTAAGTTTCTCAATCTTTAAAAAATGGGGTGGTAATATTACCCACCTTGCATATTTGTTAAGATTAAACCAGACAGTGTATTTGAAAATATGATGAATAATGTCGTATTTATTTAGTAAGATGGTAGTTTCCTCTAAAAATACTCCCTTAGCAGTTTTGGCAGCAGTAACGCAGATGGCTCAAGGTCTTAGCTATCCTTTGTAAGCTAGAGATTGCTTAAATTTTTGTACCAGACCTTGTGCTGGGTATAGAACATACAGAGATCAATAAAATGAAGTCCCTCTTCTCAAAGAGATCACTGTTTTTCAGAAAAGACAGATAAAACAATTAACTGTAAATCATTGTGATAAATGTTATTTTAAAAGTGCTCTTGAGGCATTGGAGAAGGCTTTATAGAATAAGTCTTAAAAGGAAATTACTGTTAGTTAGCATTAAATTCTTTGTTCCTCATCATATTTGCTTTATAAAATATATTTAAGAAAGCTTTTCTGTTTGCTAGTTCATCATGGTTATCAGAAACTGAAGAGAAATTTCTTCTCAGAAGAGCACATAGTTTTATCTTATTTCTCAAATCATATGAAAGCTACAAGGCAAGTATATTGAGATCTCAATAAAATTCCTGTTCATTTTTTAGACATGTAATGTCTTTTACATTATTTATACTTAATAATGATTTATCAGTCATCCTAATATTTCCACTCTCTGCAGGGTTTCTATAGCTTAAAACTGTCATTTTTATCTGAAAGTTAGTAGTCATGTAGTACTATACAAATTTTAGAGGTGCGTGTATGTATATATATGTGTGTATATGTATGTCAAAATTTAAATTTAAATTAGCATTTAAATAAAAACTTAGCAGTCATCAGGTACTACAATGTTACATTTTTTGGCTATTACAGTATAGCTGAAACTCTTCAAGATGGGAGGGGGCACTGTTCATTTTACCAAGAATGTACCTTGTTCTACCTTGTTCTTATACCCTGTCCGGACTTTACCTGCTGTAACTTGAGGATTTTTTTTTTTTTTTTTTTTTTAAAGACATGTTCTCCCTCTGTTGCCCAGGCTGGAGTGTAGTGGCAGGATCTCGGCTCACTGCAACCTCTGCCTTCCAGGGTTCAAACAATTCTCACACCTCAGCCTCCTGAGTAGCTGGGACTGCAGGCATGTACCACCACCCCCAGCTAATTTTTGTGTTTTTAGTAGAGATGGAGTTTTGCCTTTTTGGGCAGGCTGGTCTTGAATTCCTGGCCTCAAGTTATCTGCCCACCTCGGCCTCCTAAAGTGCTGGGATTATAGGCGTGAACCACTGTGCCCAGCCCACATAATAATCACATCAAATGCCACTGTCTCTACAAAGCCTGCATTAATATTGTTCGCCGACATTCATTTTTACCTCTTCTATGTTCCTCTGTCATTTGTACTTACTACTATAACCATTATATGATTATTAGAGTTCAAGCTCCTTGAAGACAGGATTTGTGTTTTGTCATCTTTGTTTAATACTTTGGTCAAAATAGACACATAATGGATAACTGCTGATTTAAATTGGATCTAGAAAACTCACGTTTGATGAAAAACGCTTTTATTATTCTTTAACCCCTCTTAGAATTTGGGCTCTAAAATCAGGGATTGTTAAATCTCTTGTGTGTTCTGTTTGCTGCTACCAACATTCAAATGTAATTCACACTGACTGTGAGCAGTGGCTCATACCTGTAATCCCAGCAGTTTGAGAGGCTGAGGCAGGTGGATTGCTTGAACCCGGAAGTTGGAGACCAGCCTGGACACCATGGTGAAACCCTGTCTCTACAAAAAATACACAAATTAGCTGGGCGTGGTGTTATGTGCCTGTAGTTCTAGCTACTTGTGAGGCTGAGGTGGGAGGATCACTTGAGCCTTGGAGGCAGAGATTTCAGTGAGCCAAGATCTTCACCACTGCACTCTAGCCTGGGCAATAGAGTGAGACCCTGTCTCAAAGAAAAAAAAAAGTGGCTTAAACAGGATAGAAGTTTATTTCTCCTTCACATGGGTCTGGACAGGAACTGTCCAGTATTGGTAGAGTATTTCTGTCATCTTCACCATGGGGCTTTTGTAACTGGATCCAGGGTAGCAGGTTCATTCCTTATTGTTTCCCAGCAAATGGAAAAGAGGAAGAGGCCAGGAGAAAACAGGCCCAGTGTGGTTAATGGCAAAATGTATCATTTCTGTTTACATTCTACAGGAGAGGCTGAGAAATGTAGTCTTCCCATCAGGACAGCCACATTTCTAGCTAAAATTCAGAAGCCTTTATTACTTAAAGGAAGAATGGGAAAATTGATATTAAAGATAGTGATTTTTGCTGTAGTTTTCAGATTTATTTCCATTTTTAAAAATAGTAAATCAATTGTTCCAGAAATCAAAACATTTGAGTATTTGACTGAGTCATCAGACCTAGCAGATTTTTAAAATTATACAGTTGATGCCCTTACTATAGGTGATACAGAAGGTTATATAAGAGTCTTCCCTTTAAGAACTTTACCATGTACTTTAGGAGACAGAACTAATTACAAATGAAAGAAGAGTAGATGCATATTGTGGCATATTCTGTGTAACATGCTGTTATGAGTGTAGACATTTACAGGAGATAAATATTTCCTATAATCTAATATAGAGGAAAACAGGAAACTGTTAAAGGTTTAGCGTTGGAAACTGAAATGGTGCAAGAGTGTAAGCTGGTATTGGAATTCAGATTGGGTGAATTATCTTTCTCCCTCTTACTCTGATAATGAATTCAGAGTGGATGAGCTTCCTCCCTTTTGCTCTGCCTAATCTCTGAGGTTACCTATTATTTTTCAGCCTCAGTTACTGCATCCAGATGTTCTTTCTTAGCCCAATTACTCTTCTTTGGAACATTTGATACTATTGACATCTCTCCGCCC
>NW_012117722.1:1750520-1779552 GCF_000951035.1 Colobus angolensis palliatus | reverse complement strand
CATTCTCTACTTTTACTGCCTTTCATTTTCTCCCTAAGATTTAGTGCTCTGCTTTTTTGCTCTTTTTGTTCTTGGTACTGCAGCTCTCATCTTAAAAGAAGGTGTGTGCGTGTGTGTGTGTGTGTGTGTATGCATCCAGTTTGAACTTTAGTCCTGTATTCTAAATCACCTGCCAGACATTTTCATCTTGGTGTATCACTATCATTTAAAGCTTTCACTGGATCTCCTGCAGTTTTCTGACTCAACAAGTACCCTCATGCTTTATATCCTAGGTGCAGAACTTGCATTTTGGCCTCTACCTTCTCCTTTGCTATTATGTTTTCTATGAGTAAGCCCTGTCAGTTCTTCCTGGTGATTCATATTTGTTCGTTTCCATTCTTACTGCTGCCACATTTATCAGTCCCTTAATTACATTAGTTATATAAAAGCAAATCAGGAAGTGTGTTGAATGCTTGAGTTAAAGATTGTGGAGAATGCTCTAGAACCTTGCTATTCAAAAATGTCAACTGTAGATGGCAGCATGGGCATCACTGGGAACTCGTTAGGATGCAGAACCTTAGGAGCTACTCTGGGGGCCACAGAATTAAAGTTTTCATTTTCATAATATTTCCAGTTGATGTGCATGCACATTAGGGTTTGAGAGACACTGATCTAGAATTCACTGTGCATTTCTCCTTCCTTTCTCTCTCCCTTCTCCCCGCCATCCCTCTTTTTTTCTGACTAGAGTGCAGTGGTACCATCATAGCTCAAAGGGACTTTGAACTCCTGGGCTCAAGCGATCCTTCTGCCTCAGCCTCCCAAGTAGTTAGACCTGCAGGCACTCACCACTACATGTGGTGTGTAGTTTTTAATTTTTGTTAGAGACCACTGTGGTTTCACTATGTTACCTGGGCTGGTCTCAAACTCCTGGCCTCAAGTTATCCTCCCACCTTGGTTTCCCAAAGTGCAGGGATTACAGGTGTGAGCCACTGTTTCCAGCCCACTGTGTGTCTCTTTAACCTTTCTTAGTTTGAGATTTACTTGCTAAAAATAATTAAACCCTCCAGCTATTACTCTGTAACTATTTAGCTTAATGTGTAAGCTTCAAAACAGATTGTTATGCTGTAAATTGTTGTGTTAGAAATGATGAGACAGAGTGGAAAGTAATTGGGGGAAGTAGCTCTATCTAGAGTAGTCATAGATGTCCCAGATGTATGTTTGCCAGTTTATGGATGTCATTTCTCAAATGTAAAAGCAGAATATTTGGGGATAAGTTGCGTGTGCATAATCTTCCTGCTGTGTAATTAAAGAATTTGGGGAGGCATTATTTTTAGTTTTAGTATATTGTAATTATTAGCTTTAATGTTGTTTTGTAGAGCAGTGTCACCTTTAGATAAATGGCATGTACTTAAAACAGAAGGCTACATTTAGAAAAAGCTTTATTTTATTTTTTTTTTGAGACAGAGTCTCGCTCTGTCACCCAGGCTGGAGTATAGTGGCGAGATCTTGACTCACTGCAATCTCTGCCTCCGGGGTTCAAATGATTCTCCTGCCTCAGCCTCCTGAGTAGCTGGGATTACAGGCACCTGCCACCATACCTGGCTACTTTTTGTATTTTTAGTAGAGACCGGGTTTCTCCATGTTGGCCAGGCTGGTCTCGAACTCCTTACCTCAAATGATTCACCTGCCTTGGCCTCCCAAAGTGCTGGGAATACAGGCATGAACCACTGTGTCCAGCTGCTTGATTTTTATTGATATCTCTTACCATATATATACATTTTTCATAATCTAATTTATAGAAGTCTGTTAGGAATATGATTCTGAATATTTGGCATATTTTCCAGATATTACTTTTATTTTTCCATTTTTACTTTATTAATTTTACAAGCAATATGTGAAAATAATCCTAAGAAATTTTAAAAAATATTGTGAAAGAATATATTCAAAGGTATGAAGAATTGTACAGCTAAGACTTGTATTCTTGTATTCATATGTGAGTTTCTCAGCAGTGTTTTTCACAACTTTTTGACCATGAACTGAAGAACTAACATTTTGTAGCACACCTCAGTTCATATATGCCTGTTACATGTTACTGAAACAAAAGTTTGTATTCTTGCCATACAGCTTAGCAATTCAGTGTTACTGTTGCTCTCCAAACCCACAGTGAACTTTTCCCTGATCACATCCGCTTTCCTCACCACCAGGTTACCTGACTCAGTTTCATGAAATTTGTGGATACATTTAATTAATATGCAGTATGCTATTATTTTGCACATTTTCCAACTTATGTAAATGGTTTCACACTATGTACATTTATCTGTAACCTTTTTTAATGTCAGTGTTATATCTGAGATTTAGCCATGGTGATACAGGTCTTTTTGATTTTGTGGTTGTTTCCCCTTCTTGCCAACACTTAGTACTAGTGGTTAAAAATTTTTTTTTCCGGCCGGGCGCGGTGCCTCAAGCCTGTAATCCCAGCGCTTTGGGAGGCCGAGACCGGCGAGACCGGCGGATCACAAGGTCAGGAGATCAAGACCATTCTGGCTAACACGGTGAAAACCCGTCTCTACAAAAAAATACAAAAAGCTAGCTGGGCAAAGTGGCGGGCGCCTGTAGTCCCAGATACTCGGGAGGCTGAGGCAGGAGAATGGCGTAAACCCGGGAGGCGGAGCTTGCAGGCCACTGCACTCTA
The DNA here is from genome assembly GCF_000951035.1 of Colobus angolensis palliatus. NCBI lineage: Eukaryota > Metazoa > Chordata > Mammalia > Primates > Cercopithecidae > Colobus > Colobus angolensis. Next base: position 1,776,881 of record NW_012117722.1, on the reverse strand, counting down.
GCCTGGGCGACAGAGGGAGACTCCGTCTCAAAAAAAAAAAAAAAAAAAAAAAAATTTTGTCCCGTATGTTGGGTGCAAAATGGAAGTAACTGTAGAGTTAAAAAGCACTTTCACTAATTACCAGTGAGACTGCATATTTTCATGCTTATTGGCCATAGATTTCTTCTGTGAATTGTTCATTCATATCTTTTTGCTTATTTTCTATTGGGCTGATTGTCTTTTTCTTATTAATTTCTACATTTAATTTTTGAAATGTCTTTGATTTTTATTTAATTGTTGTTAATCTTGTGAGCATATCTTATGCATTTAATAAAGAAATTATTTTTACAGTAGGGTATTACTATTCTTGATTCAACTATGCTAAGTGAAGAAGCTATTTTTATAAATTAGTTTTAAAATCTTAGAATGGAGGGGAAGTTTCTAGGAAAGCAAAATGAGTAAAATCAGTAAGGTTCTTGAAGATTGCCAAGACACACGTAGCAGACTGCTGCCAGTAGTACCATTTGGAAATTTGAGCATGTGACTTCTGTAAGCTTCCGTTATAATTATATAAAACCGAAAATGCTTCTAATATGCTGTTATGTTTATTTTAGTTTTTAATATTTGCTTTTTTTTGTGTGTGTGTGGTTTCTTCTTCTAAATTAGGTCCTCGATGGGCTTCCTGGAATATTGGTGTGTTTATTTGCATCAGATGTGCTGGAATTCATAGAAATCTTGGGGTTCATATATCCAGGGTCAAATCAGTCAACCTAGACCAATGGACAGCAGAACAGATACAGGTAAACATTACATTACCAAGAAATTATTAAAAATATTTAAGATAATTTCAAAAGATTTAACCCTTCTTACATCGAAGGATTAACACTGAAAAGTAATTTTGTATGTTGAAATGGCATATGCCACATATAAAATTGGAATATTTGAATTTTCAGTTCACAGATGTTTATTTCGTTTTGTGTCTATAGTAAAGTCAATTTTTAATCTATAATTTCTAAAATGTTGATTTTAAAGTGTTTTTAAAATATCATTTCTTTTGTTCATAAAATTTGCCAGTATAATTCCATAGTTTTACTTTTTTATCAGTAGAAGGAGCCTGGGTAAAGATAAAGTAAAAAACCACCTCTATCCTAAAAACAGACTTGAATAATTTCCTTTCTGTTTTGAGATGTTCTTAGTTTTCAGACAAGGCCCAGGAGTTGTAAGACAACGCAGTGAACAAATGTTCTTATGACCAACCTAAACTTATTTATGAGTGGTTTACCTCTGCTAGAGGTAGATTTGTAGTTTTAAAAGTTTGCCATTTCCCAATGTGACAGTCTTAAATTCTCAGAATCTTACTTTTTATCTTTAAGGTTGGCCACTATTGTAAAAATGATTACTTCTACTGGTCTTATTATGTAATTCACAGTGAAGTTACACCACTTATTTATGCCCTTTTGAAATTACTTTTAAGTCACTATGAAGTGCTAAATATATAAATATATGTGGTTGAGACTCAGTGACACACCTCAGAATCTTAACTCAATAGTTTACATGAATGGAGTGAAATAAGGGTGGAAAAACAGAATGGAGATCTTCAGGCTATAAAGACAAGCATAATTTAGTTGGTTCCATCTTAAATTAGTTTTTGAGCTTTTTGCTGGCTAGAGCATAAAAGGAAATGCAGTCTTTTATGTACTTTCAAGATCCTTGAGGAGAAAACATACTAGTTATATCAAAGAAGCAGACCTTTTTAAACACTTCCTGTAAGGCAATGTTCTTAATATCTCTGTAGAATATGGTAACAGATGTCATGATGTTGTAAGTCTTTTTTTGTTTGTTTGAAACGGGGTCTTACTGTGTTGCCCAGGCTGGTCTCAAACTTTTGGGCTCAAGCAATTCTCCCATGTCAGCCTTCCAAGTACCTGTGACTACAGGCATGCACCACCATGTCCGGCTGATGTTTTAACTCCTTTTCAAGAAACTGTGAGGTGTAGCCTGACAGTTTAACTTGGTGTTTGTAATGGGTTATGGAAGTACAAAGCATTCATGACCGAAGTATCTTGTGTTTTTAATGGCTTATTTCAAACTAAGGATGAAAATGAGATCCTTCAACAGTTCAGTTATTCAGAAATATTTTTCTCAATTAGGTTGTTGAGAGGAAATGAATAGCAGATTATTTGAGATGGACAGCTGTATAGCTTAGAGTAGAATTTTCTAATCAGGGGGCTGCAGTTCACTGGTTTTCTTTGGCATAGGTTACAATTACATGGCAAAAATATTGGATTTTTTTTTTTTTTTTACAGTGTAAGGATTTTAAAAACAGTTATTAAAAACTACATAATATTTGAAATTGTATTTGAACATCATTTGATTCCATTTGTCAACTTCTTGACAGGAATTGCTCTGTCTGGCCCCCCCGCTCTCGCCATCTTTTTTTTTTTCTTTTTGAGACGGAGTCTCACTCACGCTGTTGCTCAGGCTGGAGTGCAGTGGTGGTGTGATGTCTGCTCACTGAAGCCTTTGTCTCTTGGATTCAAGCGATTCTCCTGCCTCAGCCTCCCAAGTAGCTGGGATTACTAGTGCGTGCCACCATGTGTTGCTAATTTTTGTATTTTTATTAGAGATGGGGTTTTGCCATGTTGGCCAGACTGGCTCGAACTCCTGACCTCAAGTGATCTGCCCGCCTTGGCCCCCCAAAGTGCTGGGACTACTGGCGTGAGTCACTGGACCTGGCCTCCTATGTTTCTTTTTAAAAAATTGAGGTAGGAAATCCTGGGTTGGGGTAGCCATGGCAGCTTGTGTCCTATCTGCTTGTGCCTGCCACCTCCCCTTGGCCATCACACTGATGCCCCGGGTCCCATGCTGGCCACAGCCCACTGCCTGTGCTCTGTGGGGACTCTGATGAGGCTGGGGCTTTGCAGCTTACTCCGCAGTGGGCTTGGTGCTTGCGCAGGTGCTGGGTAGAGGTTACACAGTTGTGCTGCCAGTATAGTGACGTGTTCCCTTTGACGTTAGAGGGAATCAAGGACTGTCTTCTTTGTATCTTGAAACTCTATGACAAGATTGACCCAGAGAATCCCTCCATGAATTCTTATTTTATGAAAGACCTGTGCTTTGACAGTTTAGACCAAGTAGAGAGTAAGCATGGTCATGGGAAATAAATTTGGGTTTGAAATTCCTGATATAGATGTGGAAAAGTTAATATGTCCACAAGAAATTATAGATTATATTGCAGATGAGAGAGATGTATATGAATAAAATATCAGACCCTTTTGCTTCACTGGGAGAAAACTCAGATGATACTGGTGAGTGTCCGGAAGTGAGAATGCATTTTGGCATTATTGCTGACTTTGACAGAGTAATTCTGTTGGACCTAGATTTAAATTGTGTAATTGTTTTACTCTGAAAATAAACCTATAAAACCATAAAAAGAAAAAAATTGAGGTATAATTACAGAGAGAACAGTTTACAGATCTCATTTAGTTTTATGAGTCTTGGCAAATGTCTGTATGATGTCACCAATACCCCAATGAAGATAGAGCATTTCTGTCACACTAGAAAGGTCCTTCATGCCAATTTCCAGTCAAGTCCCCCGGGAGCATCCACTACACTAATTTCTATCCCATTGGGTTAGTTTTGCTATACCTTAAAATGTCTGTCTTTTTGGAGGCTGTTATATTAACTTTGACGTTTAATTCAGATGAGCAAAAGTGATGATCACAATGTGATGCAGTATTCCATATTCATATGATATTTTATAATAATTTATTTGATATAAAAAGTGCTTGATGCCGGGAGCAGTGGCTCACTCCTGTAATCCCAGAACTTTGGGTAGCCAAAGTGGGCAGATCACTTGAGGCCAAGAATTTGAGAACAGCCTGGCCAACATTGTGAAGCTTGTCTCTACTAAAAATACGAAAATTAGCTGGGCGTGGTGCCACACCTGTAGTCCCAGCTACTCGGGAAGGTGATGTGAGAGAATCGCTTGAGCCTGGCAGGTGGGGCTTGCAGTAAACCAAGATCCTGTCACTGCACTCTGTGCCCTGAGTGATAAAGTGAGACTCAGTCTAAAAAAAGAAGTGCTTGGGAGATATTTATTTATGGAACTAAGAGAAATACTTTTACTGTACATAGTTACATAGTTATACCCTTGTGTTTCTAATTTTCAAAGATGATAGTTTCGGCTAGCTCTATTTTCTAAAAAATACCTTTTATTAGTAAATGTGGAAACAGGATTTAATCTTTGAGCCCAGTCAAGCTGTTAAATAAAAATGTTCTTTGTGTGTGTGTGTGTAATTCTGTAAAATGTAACTACTAAGTTTTTCCTCAAGTTTACTTATAAACTGATGTCATATGTACCATATTTTTATCTGTTATTTATGTATGTGTTATGTATTTCAGTTTTTAGAGCACAACAATATGTACAGCTGTTAGAATTGCTGTATGGTTATTTTTAAAAGAAAATAATTGTCTCCCAAAACTTACTTTGATTTTTAATACCATAGAAATAAAGTTACTCACCTTAAAAAAGTCTTAAAAGTTCTTTTAATGTGGTTCATGGTCAGATTAAATGTGTTTGGTCTTGGGTTTATTGTGAGGTACTTTTCAAATTTTTGGAAAGGACCAAGTTTTTCATACTTTCATAAATACTATAGCTTCCACCCCGCCCCACCCAAGATATTATACTTTTGGGTGGAGTAAAGAATGGGATACCAGAATTAACTCTTGTTGTATAGCAATATCAACCAAATCCCTGTATACGCCATATGGAAACAGGAAACAAGGATTTATGAAATTGTTTCAATGTGGGAATTTTGGCTATAGTGATAGTTATTAATGTTTAGCATTTGTAAGTATTAAGAGTAGTAGATGTCTTTATTTTACTTTCAGTTTGATAAACTAAAATTGAAATAATGAGCCGTTTGGAAAGAAAGTTAATGTCATTGTTCCAGTTAATCTTAAAAACTTGTATATTCTATGGTTCTTACTCCTTTCTCCCTTTTGCTTCTGTATTCTTAATTCTCTCCTTGCTTCTGCTGCTTTCTGGTTTCATTTTTCTGACATGTCCAAGGCTTTACCTTATTCCTGATTTCTCATCAGTGTCACATCTCCATTTATTTTACACAGTGCATTCAGAGTGATTTTCCTAAAACGTTGCTTTGGTTATTTTACTTCCGTCCTAAGAAATTTGCATTGATTCTTCTATAAGACTCATAAAAGTTTTTATATTCATTAAACTGGTCTTCATGTTCCTCTGCCTTCTGGCTTCATCATTTGTCTTTGACCTTCCTTCAGACGCTTTACAACAAATAGCTTTGGCTATACCAGACAGCTGTTTCTCCTGAAACAATCTGGTAGTATGTTCTTTTGTTTTGTTTTGGTTCTGCTGTTGTCCATGTTGGAAATGTATTTTTTGTTTGTTTGCTTCTGTGATGGAGTTTTGCTCTGTCACCCAGGCTGGAGTGCAGTGTTGTGATCTCACCTCACTGCAGCCTCCATCTCCTGGGTTCAAGCGATTCTCCTGTCTCAGCCTCCCAAGTAGCTGGGACTGCAGGCATGAGCCACCATGCCTGGCTAAATTTTTTTTTGTATTTTTAGTAGAGACAGGGTTTTGTCATGTTGGCCAGGCTGGTCTTAGACTCCTGACCTCAGGTAATCCACCCGCCTTGGCCTCCCAAAGTGCTGGAATTACTGGCATGGACCACTGTGCTCAGCCGGAAATGTATTTTGCATATCCCTTTTGGCAAACCTTCCTATTCTTCCTATTCTTTAAAACCCAGCTTAAATCTCTACTTTAATAAAAGCTTCTTCTGTATGTAGTATGTGCTCAATTATCTATGACAAGTACCGTATATTGTTACCTTTGCTTATGTCTAACTAAATTGTAAGTTTCCAGCAGTTTGAAAATTTATCATATGTGTCTTTGTAGTGCTTGTGGTGACTTCCACTATACTGGGAACACAGTATGCACTTGTTTTTTAATGGAATGTTGAGATCAGTCTTTGGTTTGATTAAATTCTGAGATAATGCTTATTATCCTTAGCAATGAATGGGGAATGGAGAAAAAAGAATCATGCACTCCCCTTCCCATTTAGCCTGTATTTTTATGTAGTCTTTTTTTGTTTCTTGATCTCTTTTTCACCTCATGTTCTTGTTTTGCTTTAAAATTCCAAAAATACAGCAGCCTTAGGGAGGGTAACTTAAGCTAGCATATGAAAATTCCAAGGTAATATATGCAGGTACTAGAAAGACAGTATTTTTCAATATTTAAAACTGTCCAGAAATGAAATTGATTGCCTTGGAAGGTAGGTTGGTTTACTGTTAACTGAAATGGTTTGTAAAGAGGCTGGGCAACTACCTGGAAACATGTGGCCGGAATTTAAGCATTCAGTAGGCAGATGAGGAGTAGTTTAGATGACTCTGAAGTTTCTTCCATTGTTGAGAATGTTTTAGTTGTATACTCAAGTCTTCTTTAGTTACCATAGCAGCTCCAAAAGCATTTTCATTTCTTGTCTTTGCATAAAAATTATATCATGGCTAGTGATGGTGATTCAGCTTTTACCAAAAGTGAAATTCAACCTCAGTATAAAAAATGTTTGGCATTCTCACATAAGTCAAAAGAATGTCAAAAGATTCTCAGGTTAAATCTGTAAAACAGATTTTTTTTTTCTGAATCTGGAAGAATTGTTTTTGAACACACGCTTTTGCTGTTTATATTTTCTATTAAAAAAAAAACAGTGGATACAGATTTCTATTATAACCTAGTTATTCCTAGAAAAACCTATGAGCTAACTGCATAGTCTTTAGCTTAACTTAGCACTACCTATGTCATAGTATTATTGACTTGCTTGTCTTAATTTAAATTTTTGATCTTTCCTAGAAAAGATTTCTTACGGAAGGCAAAATGAGGGGTTTTCATCAGTCTTCATAAGTAAGCTTTGCTGTATTCTGTGGCCTCAACTTAAATTCTCAATCAGGCCAGATACAGAGTGAATAGGAAAAGAGTATTGGTAGAAACCATAAATATTTTACTGTAGCTTAAAAAGCAACTAAAATGACAGGCACTGCTTATGTTAGTGGTCATGTTATCCCAATATTCAGTGGTAAAACTGAGATGTTTAGGATTATAAGAGGAGATGAAAGTGGCTAAGTACATTAAAGAAGTTTTCTGCTCTTTCACTCTCTGACATAGTTATTTCAAGTAAAGTTGGAATAAATTTTATTATTTAGAAGCACATTAATTTTTCAAATAAAATGACTTACAGTTCATTAAAGTACAATATTTGTGTGGTACCTCTGCTGTCTTTAAAAAGTAAAAATCTGGAACTGGAGAGAACCTAGTATATTGATAGGCAGTCGAAATTTAAATTTTACATAAGATGTGCAAGTTTGTTTTACTTAGAGCGGATTCCAAGAGTGTATTGCTTTGATCCTTTCTCTTGGGTGCTGTCTTAGCTATTGGTGAGTAATTAGATTATCAGTTTATTGCAAAAAGTTTTCATGACACTATTTTTTAAGTCTGTGGATGAAGGTGAGATAAGCATAGTGTTTTCCATGTGAGTTCTGCAGAAGAGAAACATAAATAAAATATATAATTAAATCAATTTTACCTGTTTTAATTTTTTTAAATGAGGCTAATCGAGATTTAAAATGATATAACTGGCTCACATTATCTTTTGTTGCACAGCAGTTGTATAGATGTATCAGTTTTTATGCATACACTAGTAGCCACTGCAGATTTCCTTTGCTCGGTGTTTGATAAATCTTCTGTGCTTATGTGTTTAACTATATCTTTAAATATAAAGTGAGTTTCTTTTAGATCAAAAATACCTACATATGGTATGTTCCTTCAGTATGTAGTTTTATGCCTTTTTTTGTTTCAGTGAAGTTTTTTGAATTACAGTTTGTTTATTTTTGAACTACGGTTTATTTTTAATATTCTTTTGTTTTAGTTTTCTTCTTCAGCGACTCCTCTTTCCTGTATGTTGGATCTTTATTACCTAACGGCAGTATTTATCATTTGCTTTTGGATCCTTTTTATTACTTTTTTTAATTACAATTTTTTTCCTTCTTTTGCCTTTCCATTTTTCTTAGACTATTATTTGTTGTCATGTTTCATTTTGTTTAATGTTTATTTCTGAAATGTTTTTTCTTTTATTTCTAATTTTTTCTTGATTCTGTCATTTTAATTCTGAATATTTCTTATTTTAAAATTTCAAATTTGGTTGTTCTGTTTGTCCATGTCTTTAATTTTATATGTTTTTTTCATCACATACATGTCTTTTAGCTAGTTCTGAATTAGTAGGTTACAGTTTTAATCTTTTTTTTTGGGCAGATTTTTCTAGGTGTGGTTTCATTGTAGAGCTATTATTCTTACTTTTTTTTATGTTAACTTTGTATGAGATTTTTACCTTGATTCTTTGTTGATCATTTTTATGTGATATTAATTTTCCTTTACTTTTAGGAGGAAGTCCTATTCAAGATAGCTTTTTTAACTTCACATACCTCCCTCTTCTGTTGTTTTCATGAAATGTTTAAAAACGAGGGCATGACTGGGTGCGATGGCTCATGCCTGTAATCCCAACACTTTGGGAGTTTGAGGTGGGTGGATCACCTGAGGTCAGGAGTTCGAACCAGCCTGGCCAATATGGCAAAACCCTGTCTCTACTATAAATAGAAAAATTAGCCGGGCATGGTAGCACTGTAGTCCCAGCTACTTGGAAGACTCCGTCTTAAAAAAAAAAAAAAAAGCAAAGCCATCTGTTCAGATGTTCCTGTTCTGTTCCCCTTTTGCACTTTCATCTGGACCATCTCCTTTTGTATTATCTCTTGTTGTACCTGTCCTGCTCAATTTTGAGTCAATTCCCAGGTTTTTTCTTTTTCTCAGTTTGGGGCCCTATCCTGGAAGAGAAACTTCGTGGTCAGTTATGAGAGTTTGTAGGGGCTAGACTGTCTCTCCCCATTCTAAGCTTATTGCGGCCCATTCACACTTAATTGTTATTGGACTGTGTGTTAGTGTGTTTTCACACTGCTAATAAAGACATACCTGAGACTGGGTAATTTATAAAGAAAAAGAGGTTTAATGGACTTACAGTTCCATGTGGCTGGGGAGGACTCACAATCATGGCAGAAGGTGAAAGGCGCATCTTACATTGTAGCAGATGAGAATGGGAGCTAAGTGAAAGGCGTTTCCCCTTATAAAACCATCGAATCTCATGAGGCTTACTACCAAGAGAACAGTTAAGGGGAAAACTGCCCCCATGATTCAATTATTTCCCACTGGGTCTTTCCCACAACAGATGGGAATTATGGGAGCTACAATTCAAGATGAAATTTGCCTGGGGACACAGCCAAACCATATCATTCCACCCTTGGCCACTCCCAAATCTCATGTCCTTACATTGCAAAACCAATCATGCCTTCCCAGCAGTCCCCCAAAGTCTTAACTCATTTCAGCATTAACTCAAAAGTTCATAGTCCAGTCTCATCCAAGACAAGGCAGGTCCCTTCCACCTATGAGCCTGTAAAATCAAAAGCAAGGTAGTTACTTCCTAGATATAATGGGGGTGCATGCATTGGGTAAATACAGCTGTTCCAAGTGGAAAATTGGCCAAAATGAAGGAGCCACAGGCCTCATGCAAGTTGGAAATCCAGCAGGTCAGTCAAATCTTAAAGCTCGAAAATTATCTTCTTTGACTCTGTGTCTCACATGCAAGCCACACTGACGCAAGAGGTGGGTTCCTATGGCCTTGGGCAGCTCCACCCCTATAACTTTGCCCCTATGGCTTTGCACAGTATAGCCTCCCTCCTGGCTGATTTCATGGGCTGGTGTTGAGTGTCTGTGGCTTTTCTAGGTGCATGGTATAAGTTGTGGTGGATCTTCCATTCTGCGGTCTGGAGGATGGTGACCTTCTTCTCATAGATCACTAGGCAGTGCCCCAGTGGGGACTCTGTGTGGGGGCTTGCACAATGCATTTTCTTTCCACGCTGCCCTAGCAGAGGTTCTCCATGAGGGCCCCACCCTGCAACAAACTTCTGCTTGGACATCTAGGCATTTCCATATATCCTCTGAAATCTAGGCAGAGGTTCCCAAAAGGCAAATCTTGACTTCTGTGCACCCGCAGACTCAACACCACAGGGAAGCTACCAACCCTTGGGGCTTACACCCTCTGGAGCCATGGCCTGAGCTATACATTGGCCCCTTTTAGCTACAGCTGGAGCAGCTGGGATGCAGGACACCAAGTCCCTAGGCTGCACACAGCAGGGGGTCCTGGGCCTGGCCCACAAAACCATTTCTTCCTTCTATGCCCTTAGGCCTGTGATGGGAGGAGCTGCCAAGAAGGTCTCTGACATGCCCTGAGGACATTTTCCCCATTGTCTTGGTCATTAATATTTGACTCTTTATTAAGCAAATTTCTGCAACCAGGTTGAATTTCCCCTCAGAAAATGGGTTGTTCTTTTCTATCGCATCATCAGACTGCAAATTTTCCAAACTTTTAGGCTCTGTTTCCGCTTTAAAAAGGAATGGTTTTAACAGCACCCAAGTCGCCTCTTGAATGCTTTGCTGCTTAGACATTTCTTCTGCCAGATACCCTAAGTCATCTCCCTCAAGTTCGAAGATTTATAAATCTCTAGGGCAGGGGCAAAATGCGGCCAGTCTCTTTCCTAAAACATGGCAACAGTTACCTTTACTCCAGTTCCCAAAAAGTTCCTCATCTCCTTCTGAGACCACATCTGCCTGGATTTCATTGTCGATATCATTATCAGCATTTTGGTCAAAGCTATTCAGCAAGTCTCTAGGAAGCTCCGGATGTTCCCACATTTTCCTGTCTTCTTCCGAGCTCTCCAAACTGTTCCAGCTGCTGCCTGTTCCCCATTTCCAAAGTCACTTCCACATTTTCGGGTATCTTTACAGCAGCGCCCCACTCCCAGTACCAATTTACTGTATTAGTCTGTTTTCATGCTGCTGATAAAGACATACCCAAGACTGGAGTAATTTATAAAGAAAAAGAGGTTTAATGGACTCACAGTTTCACATGCCTGGGGAGGCCTCACAATCATGCAGAAGGCAAAATGGACATCTCATGTGGTGGCAGACAGTAGAGAATGAGAGCCAAGTGAAAGAGGTTTCCCCTTATAAAATCATCAAATCTTGTGAGACATATTTATGACCTTGAGAACAGTAAGGGGGAAACTGTCCCCATGATTCAATTATCTCCCACTGGGTCTCTCCCACAACACATGAGAATTACGGGAGCTACAATTCAAGATGAGATTTGGGTAGTGACACAGCCAAACCATATCAGACTGGGGAAGAATCCTTTTCAACTTCTGTACTTTTCTCAGGTTGGTTCACTGTGATTTCCAGTTTATATATCTCTTGAATGTTTTGGTTTATTTTTTCTCAGATCCATTGGACTCCCCATTAGTTGTAGGCATCAGGCAGGTGTAGTGGTCATTGTAGTGGTTTGTTCCTACTTGATGGCATTTTGAGGTTTGTGGGGATAATCAGTCACTTAATTTTGTTGTAACTATCATCCATTGGTTTTTAGTTTTTCTACCGAGGTCTTTCTGTTTTCTTTTTTCTGGGGAGATTCTGGGAACTTAGAAAGTTATCTCTACTGTGACAAAATTCTTATGATAAGCAATATTTAACAGAATAAAATTTTAGTTAAAGGTAATCTGGAGAACTCTGTGTTAAAGCATTATTTAATCTCTTAGAGGTTTGACCCTTGCATAAATTTTCATAGTGTCTTACAGAACCAGGTATATGATAAGCTTTCAGTACACAATTCTTGCTACACATTTATTCAATAAAACCGTAGGCCAAAAAGCCTTTTTTCTTACTTTGTGGGAGGATTTCTCATTATAATTCGATCAAGCTAATAATATTTCTCAAATTAGGTCCTCAGGTACATGCTTAACTTTTTAAGTTAATTGATATTCAGTTGATTCTGAACCCTTGCTAGAATCATTAAATGTATCTTCAAAGAAGAGCAGAGAATATAGGAGCAGCCTCTAGCATTGCGTTTTTGTATTGCCTACATGTGAAGATTGAGGTAAAGAGAGAAATGTGATACTGTCTGTAACAAAATTTAATCTGTGAAGTTTCATAAGAGATTTGCATTTTAAGCAATCCATTTGGAAAAAAGTACACAAATTTTTAATTTGAATGTGCAATATTGTGCCCTATATTTTCTTCTTCCTCTTGATTTGTTAACAATTTTTAAGGTTAAACTTTAAATAAGATCAGTAATATTAATAGTTTTTTTGCAAATGTCATATTTTAGAATTTTCTGTTACATGTAGGTGATTATCACTATGTCAACGGAGTGAGCAAAATTGTTAAGATGTTACTTAGTGGAAGATTTTCATTTAACTCCTAATTCTTTTTTTTTTTGTTCAAGTTCTAGGGTACATGTGCACAACGTGCAGGTTTGTTACACAGGTATACACATGCCATGTTGGTTTGCTGCACCCATGAACTTGTCATTTACATTAGGTATTTCTCCTAATGCTAACCCTCCCCCAGCTCCCCACCCCCTGACAGGCCCCGGTGTGTGATGTTCGCCACCCTGTGTCCAAGTGATCTCATTGTTCAATTCCCACCTATGAGTGAGAACATGCGGTATTTGGTTTTCTGTCCTTACGATAGTTTGCTGAGAATGATGGTTTCTGGCTTCATCCATGTCCGTACAAGGGACATGAACTCATCCTTTCTTATGGCTACATAGTATTCCATGATGTATATGTGCCACATTTTCTTAATCCAGTCTATCATTGATGGACATTTGGGTTTATTCTAAGTCTTTGTTATTATGAATAGTGCCACAGTAAACATGTGTGCATGTGTCTTTATAGCAGCATGATTTATAATCCTTTGGGTATATACCCAGTAATGGGATTGCTGGGTCAAATGGTATTTCTAGTTCTAGATCCTTGGGGAATCGCCACACTGTCTTCCACAATGGTTGAACTAATTTACACTCCCACCAACAGTGTAAAAGTGTTCCTATTTTTCCACATCCTTTCCAGCATCTGTTGTTTCCTGTCTTTTTAATGATCTCATTGTGGTTTTGATTTGCATTTCTTTGATGGCCAGTGATGATGAGCATTTTTTCATGCGTCTGTTGGCTGCATAGATGTCTTCTTTTGCAAAGTGTTCATATCCTTTGCCCACTTTTTGATGGAGTTGTTTTTTTCTTATATATTTGTTTGAGTTCTTTGTAGATTTGGGCTATTAGCCCTTTGTCAGATAGGTAGATTGTAAAAATTTTCTCCCGTTCTGTAGGTTGCCTATTCACTCTGATGGTAGTTTCTTTTGCTGTGCAGAATCTCTTTAGTTTAATTAGATCCCATTTGTTAATTTTGGCTTTTGTTGCCATTGCTTTTGGTGTTTTAGTCATGAAGTCCTTGCCCATGTCTATGTCCTGAATGGTATTGCCTAGGTTTTCTTCTAGGGTTTTTATGGTTTTAGGTATAACATTTAAGTCTTTAATCCATCTTGAATTAATTTTTGTATAAGGTGTAAGGAAGGGATCCAGTTTCAGCTTTCTACATATAGCTAGCCAGGTTTCCCAGCATGATTTATTAAATAGGGAATCCTTTCCTCATTTCTTGTTTTTGTCATGTTTGTCAAAGATCAGATGGTTGTAGATGTGTGGTGATACTTCTGAGGTCTCTGTTCTGTTCCATTGGTCTATATATCTGTTTTGGTACCAGCACCATGCTGTTTTGGTTACTGTAGCCTTGTAGTATAAAGTCAGGTAGTGTGATGCCTCCAGCTTTGTTCTTTTTGTTTACGATTGTCTTGGCAATGCGGGCTCTTTTTTGGTTCCATATGAACTTTAAAGAAGTTTTTTCCAATTCTGTGAAGAAAGTCATTGGTAGCTTGATGGGGATGGCATTGAATCTATAAATTACATTGGGCAGTATGGCCATGATATTGATTCTTCCTATCCATGAGCATGGAGTGTTCTTTCATTTGTTTGTGTCCTCTTTTATTTCATTGAACAGTGGTTTGTAGTTCTCCTTGAAGAGGTCCTTCACATCCCTCGTAAGTTGGATTCCTGGGTTTTTTATTCTCTTTGTAGCAATTGTGAATGGGAATTGACTCATGATTTGGTGCTCTGTCATTGTTGTGTAGGAATGCTTGTGATTTTTGCACATAGATTTTGTATCCTGAGACTTTGCTGAAGTTGCTTATCAGCTTAAGGAGATTTTGGGCTGAGACGATGGGATTTTCTAAATACACAGTCATGTCATCAGCAAACAGGGACAATTTGACTTCCTTTTTTCCTAATTGAATACCCTTTATTTCTTTCTCTTGTCTGATTGCCCTGGCCAGAACTTCCATCACTATGTTGAATAGGAGAGAGGGCATTCCTGTCTTGTGCCGGTTTTCTTAGGGAATGCTTTCAGATTTTGCCCATTCAGTATGATATTGGCTGTGGATTTGTCATAAATAGCTTTTATTATTTTAAGATACGTTCCATCAATACCGAATTTATTGAGAGTTTTTAGCATGAAGGGCTATTGAATTTTGTCGAAGGCCTTTTCTGCATCTATTGAGATAATCATGTGGTTCTTGTCTTTGGTTCTGTTTATATGATGGGTTACGTTTATTGATTTGTGTGTGTTGAACCGGCCTTGCATCCCAGGGATGAAGCCGACTTGATCCTTGTGGATAAGCTTTTTGATGTGCTGCTGGATTTGGTTTTCCAGTATTTTATTGAGGATTTTCGCATTGATGTTCATCAAGGATATTGGTCTAAAATTCTCTTTTTTTGTTGTGTCTCTCTGCCTGGCTTTAGAATCAGTATGATGCTGGCCCCATAAAATGAGTTAGGGAGGATTCCCTCTTTTTCTATTGATTGGAATAGTTTCAGAAGGAATGGTACCAGCTCCTCTTTGTACCTCTGGTAGAATTCGGCTGTGAATCCGTCTGGTCCTGGACTCTTTTTGGTTGGCTATTAATTACTGCCTCAGTTTCAGAGCTTGATTTAACTCTTAATTCAACTAATTTAGGTAGAACTGAGAGAGAATAAATAATAAGTTATTTGAGGATAAGGACTTAAGTCCCCCTGTAGATTATAGGAAGTTGTTATGGGTGTTGAATGAATACATGTATGTGTGGATCATCTAGAAACATAATTATTAATTTTATTGCACATAATATTTTAGACATGTATTCACTTTCTTTCCTGCTTTGTGTGAATATAATAATGATAGAAGATAGCATTCGTAGTTAAAATAATGTCCTGGGACTGTAGAACTGGATTCTGCCTCTGGCTCTATTAACTAATTGGTGGGTGATCTTCAGCACGTCAAAAAAGTGGCTTTTTTTTTGTATTGTATTATCTGGTCATGTGGTAGGTTTTAATATTTTTTAAATGTATCACTGTTATTTTTATAGTAACCTTTATTTGTTTATTAATCAGTGAATGCATGCCACAGTGTGCTGAGGGCCTTTCTGGTAGAAAGGTGGAGAAAGCATGTCGTGTTTGAGTAAGTAGTGTTCTTTGACCAGACTGCTAGGTGCAGTTATATGTGTCATAGGAGGTAATGGTGAAGGTTATAGCCAGTGACTGGTTTGGTGCTGATCTTATGAGTGATAGTAGGGAGAGAGTAGGGTGCTCTTAAAATATTCCCGCAATAGCCTAGGCAATAGATGACTAGATCCTGAATTAAGGTAATGGCAGTGGACTTGATAAACAGGAGATGCCTACAAAGAATATATTGAGGAGTTAGAATAACCAAGACTTTTGACAGAAGAGGGGAGAGTCCAGGATAATTCCTGAGCTGGGCCTTAAGCACCCAGAGTGAAAGTGATAGTCTATTCCTGGACTTTAAATGGTATGGATATTATAGTAAGTAGAGACTACAGAAGAGTGTAATGTGAAGCTTTTCCAATTTTGTCATAACAGTGTTTAATTGCGTTGCTTACAAAAAAGAAAACATTCTCTCAATTTGTAGTAATTAGCAAATGCTGCAACAGATAAATCAGTATCTGAGAATATCTAGAAATTGTGAAAAGTATGGAAACTGCTGCCTCTAATTCCACGTCATCGTTAAAAAATTTGAATTGTGTGATTTATTCTTTAAAAAAATAATTAAAACAGAGAATAACTTCCCCTAAAAAACAATTTTATGAAACTGAAGGAATGGACTCTGTATTAAATATTTCCAAAGAGTTCCTGAGACCAAAAACGATGGCCCTTCTTTTCCAGCAGCTGGAATCCAAAAGATCTTGAAACCAGTCCTGAAAGGCTTGCTCCTATGCAAGAAATCCTGGTGGCTTTTAAGAGGAAGATAGAGAAATTTCTGGAAAATTTCAAGTGGTAGTAGAGGTGAGTTACTGCCATGAAGAATTTATCCAGGGACTAAAAATATTCATTTATCTTTATAAAAGTTTTTAAAAAAATATACATTCAGCTGAAAATAAGATTTTCAGTTGAAAATCCTAGTGTTTGTGTTTTAAAGCTTTTAATGACTAAAAAATAATAGAGCAAGTAGTTCCCCCCCACACAAATACATTAAAAATTTAAAGTTTTAATCATCAGCAACAATGATGTTTCTATAAGATGATGATGATACTGGAAAAATGCATGGTCAATAAATGCCATATTTATGCTTTGAATGTATTTTGAGTGTAAGATCTGCTTGGATGAGATTTTTAAAAAATATATGTTCATGATCTTTTTGATTTATCAGAAGACTTTGTTCTCCTTAGTAAAAGTCTCCTTTTTTTGATTCAGGTACTGCTTGGATACCCTATTTAAGCTCCCTCTAGATAGTATTTTATTTAGAAACAATACAGGATTATTATAGTCCCCTGTAATTATTTTATTCAGTTCTTGGGAATAGAAAATATGTGGACATGGTACAAACTTTAAAGGGTACAAAAGTACAGTAAATGTTCTCCCTCCCACTTCTGTCTCTGCCATTCAGTTGCCCTCCATAGAAGTAATCATATTTATCAGTTTCTTGTATATTTCTCCTCAATATTTTATGCATATATATATACAGACTTACAGTTGGCATACATTTTTATATCCTTACAAAAATCTTTTGACGCGTAGGTAGGACTCTTCTTCTCTCAATCAGTTCCTCAGAAAATGGAGTAGAAGAAAATTTGTGTCTTAGTGTGTTCTCACACTGCTATAAAAATACCACCTGAGACTGGGCAATTTATAAGGAAAGGAGGTATAATTGACTCAGTTCCTCATGGCTGGGAGGCCCCAGGAAGCTTATAATTACGACGGAAGGCGAGGGGAGAGCAAGGCATATCTTATATGGCAGCAGGAGAGAAAGAAGCATGCAGGGGAAGCTGCCATTTTAAAAACCATCAGATCTCATGAGAACTGCCTATTATGAGAACAGCATGGGGAACAGATGCCCATGATTCAGTCACCCCCCACCAAGTCCCTTCCTAACACATGACTTGTGGGTATTACGAGATGAGATTTGGGTAGGGACACAAAACCAAACCATATCAATTGGGTAGGAAACTATTTTAAATAGTTATTAGATTAATTTTCTTCCTCCAGATTAAACATGGGCATACTGTAGCATCCTTCTGTTAAACATTGATATTTAAGAATTGACTGATTATTTTAACATTTTGCAGTTTTCCCATTGAGAATTTAGAAGATCTAATTGCAACTTAATTGTAACCTAATCAGTTGTGATACCTGCTTGTCTATTATTTTTTCCCCCACTTAGCTCATTTTTAAAAAACAATCAGTAAACCTCAAAGGGCAAGTCAGTACACACATACAAATTTGTGAAAACTGTGCAGATAGCTTCCTGAAACAATATATTAGAATGAATTTTAGTTTTACTATTAATGTCTGTTACTCAGGTACTTCTTAGCATCTGAGGGACAAAGTACAGGGGTAAGAAGAAGATACTGAGAAAAAGGGAGATGTACAAAGAAGGAAAGTCCAAGAAGCCACATTTATGAGGCTTAGCCAGTGAGCATGGAATAGACTGTATTTGGCTGTAGTTGGCCTAGGACAAATAGAAGCCATACTTTGAAGTAGATTCTTCACTTAGAGACCTCTGGTTTCCAAGATTTTGGAAGATTAAAACAAAATATTTGACAAGTCTTCTTTTCAGGGGAATGAATTATTAATTTGGAATTTCAGGTGGTATGTCATTTATTTTGCCTTTTATTATATTTAATTATTGTTTCCTGATCCTGACAATGACGTAAACTTGGGCACATTTTGTTTTATCTGTTCCTACTCTTTATCTTCACACATTTTTCAAGGTTCTGTTTTCGGTAAAACTGTTGTGTGCTGCTTAATTGCCATTTGTCACTGGAGATGTCCTGTTGATGTGAAACTGATTTTTTTTTTTAAACATTTATGGTACTGTTAAAAATGAATGAAATCTCCTATTACATTCGCTTGCCTACTCATTGATTCTGCCTACTTTCTTTTTATCTATTCCCACGTTTTGTTATATGTGTTACTTTTTGTGTGTTTTAGTTTATTAAATTAGACAAATGTGATAAGCAAATGTCAGTTAAAATTTTAAATTGACAGCCCGAATTCTCTTCAGTCTCTGTAAAACATAAATGACTTAAAATTGTTTTAGAATAGAGGTTTTGCTGTTTTAATGCTAAAACTGGGATTGGGTAAAATGTTTTGTACT
Source organism: Colobus angolensis palliatus (assembly GCF_000951035.1). Classification (NCBI taxonomy): domain Eukaryota; kingdom Metazoa; phylum Chordata; class Mammalia; order Primates; family Cercopithecidae; genus Colobus; species Colobus angolensis. The sequence continues at coordinate 1,758,239 of NW_012117722.1, read as the reverse complement.
TAGGAAGTTTCACAAATAGAAATGTTTCATATACATTAGGTTGTGACGACAATATGTTAGGCAGTAGATGAATTTCAGCAATTCAAAAAATATTTTAAAATACTGACTTTCAAGTGATGTGATGCTTTGGGCTGGTGATGTTGTATGTACTGGGTTATGTGGGGAAACTAAAAACACATTGATTATTGATTGATGAGGGCAAAATACTTTTAATAGTAGGGTTTAGGATTCTTAAATGGTTTATTACACTATTTCCAGGCGAAGCCTTCCTTTGTAATTATAAGGGTGGTAAGTTTGGATAAAGATCCAATTGGATGAAGTCAATTAAAAAAGTGCAGTACAAAATTCATCATTCTGGGAACATATGTTAAATGAGAACAGACTGAATTTAATGGGAAAAGTAAATAACAGTAGTTTAAAAAATATGTTCAATTGGCAGGGTGCGGTGGCTCATGCCTGTAATCCCAGCACTTTGGGAGGCCCAGGCGGGCAGGTCATCTGAGGTCAGGAGTTTGAGATCAGCTCAGCCAATATGGTGAAACCTCGTCTCTACTAAAAATACAAAAATTAGCTGGGCATGGTGGCACACATCTGTAATCCCAGCTACTTGGGAGGCTGAGGCAGGAGAATCACTTGAACCCAGGAGATGGCGGTTGCAGTGAGCCAAGATTGTGCCACTGCACTCAAGCCTGGGTGACAGACTGAGACTCTGTCTTAGAAAAAATAAATAAAAATAAAAATATGTTCAGTCTACTGGCATTTATCTTAACTATGAAGTACATGTTCACTTATTCCTCGATGTATTAATATATTTTTCTTAAACATGAATGTCAAGTTTGTATTTAACAGAGTCTTACAATCATTTCTTACTTTGTCAAGAATGTCAATACATTTTCTACTCACTGGATGCTTGACTTGTTTTTTAAATCTGCATTTTGAAATGAAGTATAGTTTAACAAGTAAATAAATGTCTACTTAAAAATATTTTAAATATAAATTTAATAGAAACTTTAACTTAAGTAATTCAGAGTCCTCCCCTTTCTTTTTTCATACTTGAAGTGTGAGATAAAGAGAAAAAACATACTGACAGGGAATGATGTGACTTCTCTAAAGCCGAAGAATTTTCAAAATTACTAGGATCTTTGAATTTTTAGTGGTTTATTTGATAGCCTTACAATTATCCCTCCTATTGGAGAAGTGAAAGCAAGTTTAGAAAATGTGTTTCAAAATGATGTTAAGTACTAAGTATTAAAATAGTACTTAGGATCTGGCTTGATTCATAGGAACTGGATGGTAGAGGTTCAGATAGCTAGTTTGTTACCCATAATTTAAAATAATTTAAAAAATAGAGCTTAGTTTTTCTTTTAGACGAAGTATATGTCTTTTATCCCCTCCACACTCCCCATTTTTTTGCAGCCAGTCTGCTTGACTTAGCTTTGGAAAACTGAATAATTAATTGCCAAAGAATAAGTAGAAGCATTTTTGGTGAGAGAACCTAAAAGAAAAGGAATAATGTTTTAACAACAGGAATGATGTTTTAATAATAGAGGTAACACTTATAGCATCTTCTGTCTTATTGTAATATTTCCTAGATGCTTTTTTGACTAGCTGCTGCATGGTGGTATGGATTGGGAGTGAAGGAACTGGATCTTAGTCTCAGCCATGTCAGTGATGCATTATATTACCCAGTAGAACAATCATACAACCTTTTTGTGCCTCAGTTTCCTCTCTGTAAAATGAAAACCAGACCTCTAAAACAAAGAGCCTGCTGTTAGTAAACCCTACAGGACATAGTCCCAGTTCCACTGGATGAAGCCTGAAATATAAAAATGACTGATAGAATCTTAGGCCTGTTACTTAACATCTTTACAGATTGTGTTTCTTTTCCTGTAAAATTAGGATAATAATGCCTATCTCATGGTTGTTTTGAAATTTAAAATTGCAAATATAGGTAAAGTGTTGAGGCTAATGCTTGTCACTGTAGCTGTTATGCTATTTTAATTATTTTTTTTTCTGCTAGTTACTGGGCAGAGTTTACCCTTCAGGGCCTTTAGTCCTTGAGGACAGCTAGTTTGCACCATATTCTTTATCACCTCCCAAAAACATTAGCTCCTGTTGTTTTATTCCCCTGCCCTCTCATTTCCAAATTGCCCAACCTTTCATTTTCACTGGTTCTTCTACTGCTCCCCTACCTTCCACCCTTTTCTAGTCTACCTTTTGGAAACCTAGAAACTAAGCTTACCAATGTATTTTTTTATAGTCACCAAATGATCTCTGTACATCTGTGATGTCATTGAATTCTTGTTTCCCCAAATCCCAACTAACAAACACATACATGCACCTTTACCCAGTCACTTTTTGGCAGTGATCTCCTATAAAAATGACTCATTATTTCACATCACCTGTACCTTTCAGATTTTAATGTTACTATCTATTTGGGATAATATCACTAGAACAGTGTTTAATAGTTTGGTGTAATGTACATGTCTGCCTTGTTCCTAATTATTTATTGTTTTCCCCCCAAGATATTAATGAGCTATGTTAAATAAATGTGTACAGTCATAGCCATTGAATATAAGATACTGCTGATTGTAAGAAGCACATCTGCTTTATGGACTAATAAGAAAAAAATACCAATTATTAGACACCATCAATTGTGAGATGCATTCCTAATTCAAAGATGTTAAAATGTGGAAAAATGTAAATGAGGATTGATGAGATATAGTATAGTATTTTTAATCTTATTAAATTTTCTGTTAAAATTTCTATATATTCTTGCTTGCTTGATAGAAACTTCTCAAATTTTCTTACTTTTGCAGTCTCAGTGAACTGTATCTGAATTACTTTTCACTTCATTGCAGACTAAGAGGCATTTTTACTTGGTCCAATTCTTTCCAAATGTTTAATGTTTTTATGATTATATAACTTGATCAACTTCTGTTTACAAATTCCCGTCACAGCACAAAGATGCAACATCTTTTGAATGCTTGGGATGGAAAACATTTTTTTTCGATTTTCAGGAAGGGTGAGCTATACTGGTATTTTCTCAGCTCCTCTCCCCACACACAGAATTACATATTAACTCTTAGGCTAACTTCATGCTAGTAGCCACTGTGATATCATAGAACCCTCTGACTTTATACTGTTTACCTTTTATAATTTTTTTATTTTACCCAATTTTGAAGCTTACGTTTATTCTGCCTTCTATGTCATCTTAGAGCTTAATGATAAAGCCCCTCCACTTTTTTATCCATTTTTCTCCCCCCTCCATTATTTCACTTTCTCATTATCTCTAGAGGAAAGACTTAGAAATGTAGTTTACTCTGAGAGAATACTTACATTGAGGTGAGGAAGAATAGATAACCTAGAGGTGATTGTATATTGGAATTTAGTGCACTTTAAAACTGTCAGGAGAAGAGTCACTATATTTTTTGTTTGAAGAAAGATAGTTCTGTGTGCACTTGAGGGCTGCAACTCAAGGCAGATGTCAGGTAACCTGTTAAATCCGGATTGTCATCTCAAGGACATAGGGGTGTGTGTCTGGGAAATCAGAAAGAAAAAGAAATTAAGAAAACTGATCTCTCTACCAGTTAAAACATTTTAAGGAACTCAAGTTCTATGTAAATGATGTAATATAATATTATAATGTTCGTAAATCTTATACTTAGTTTCTAAAATAATAGAATCTCAAGGAAGTACTGTTTGGATAGTCATTCCTCATAGATGACACTGAAACGTAATTAAACTGGTTTAAATAATTATCAAATTGTTTTATGCTTACAGAGTAATAGTTCCTACCATTGGAATTCACAGATTTTTAGGGAGGAGGTTCTATGAACTGAACTTATATGTAAAGTTTGGGCATTAGGCACAATTTATTAGTAGGGTTTTGTAGGGAAACTCCTCAAAGGGATTATTATTAATAACTCAAAAGAAATTAATACATTTCTGCAGAGTTCTAGGTCAGCACTGTTTCTCTTTTATCTGGACTTCATTGTGATCTTGATTGTAAATAAGTAGACTCCCAGGGTATTTCAAAGCTCAAAACAAAGAACTTGTCAGCCCTGGAAATGGGAGCATTGTTCAAGTGGTGCACTAAAGAAAAAATGGCAATACTGCCTACAGACTACCAGGGAATTCACTTTTAGGAAGTAGTAAGTGTAAAGGTGGTACTGTTTTCACAAAAAAAAGACATTTAGAAGATTATGGACTATGGATCAACATATGTTGATAAATGTGAAGGATTAAAAGTATGCTTCTATTTTAACTTGAGTGATTAATTTCATAGTTGTGATTTAAATTATATTTCTAAGGAGAATATATTGGAAATAATAAATTATTTGGTATTTGTGTATATGTGTATGTATGCGCAGGAATCACTTTTTAATGTTCATGTGAGTAATGAAAGTACTGTTTTTTATTATAGTGCATGCAAGATATGGGAAATACTAAAGCAAGACTACTTTATGAAGCCAATCTTCCAGAGAACTTTCGGAGACCACAGACAGATCAGTATCCTTTAAAACTTACTTATTTTGAGTTTAAAAAACGTCAACCCATTTTTACAGTTCATATTTTATCTGTTAGTATTTAGGAAGATGTGAACTTTATCACGCTATTGTTCATTAAAGATAGATATTGACTTGCTGTGAGCTGTGCTTTTTATATAGTAGATTTTTAGTAGGAATTTGGTACACAGATTACATAATTACATAAAAATACATGATACATATGGTATTTAGAAGTAATTAGAGACCCCTGATTCACAATGATGATTTGACTTACAATTTTTCCACTTCATGATGGTGAGAAAGCAGTATACGTTTGGTAGAAACTGTACTTTGAGTACTAGTGTAACCATTCTGTTTTCACATTCAGTACAGTATTCAATAAATTACATGAGATATTCAATACTTTATTAAAAATATGCTTTGTGTTAGATGATTTTGCTCAACCGTAGGCTAATGTTAGTGTTCTGAGCACATTTAATGTAGGCTAGGATAGGCTAGGTTTGGTAGGTCAGGTGTATTAAATGCATTTTTGACTTAAAATACATTCAGCTTAGGATGGGTTTACTGGGGCCTAACCCATTGTAAGTTGAGGGGCATCTCTGTTACTAAGTGTAAAATGTTATGACTGATTCTTCTTGACCGCTGTCCATCTCTCGATGGAAAGTATATGTTGTTTATTATTTTAGACTGTTATTAGAGACGTAATTTGTAACTATCCCTGAGTATTTTAGAAATCATTTCCATATAAGCTTTGATGACCTTTATATAGTAGTTATATTTATGTGAGGCCTTGTGGCATTTAGAAGACAAACTACATAGTATAAATTCTGAGTAATTTACGCTACTGACACTCTGGTGTAGGTTGCACGACTATGTTTGCTTTATGAATCCACCTTTATGAGTGGATAGAATAGTTTCCCACATAATCTGCCTTTATGAGTGGATAGAATAGTTTCCATGAAAACATTTTAATGTTTTTTATGTTTGTTAAATATAAAGTCATAATTCTGTAGGATTTTTATAACTCATAGTTTGAAAAAGCAGCTCATCAAAATGGTGTTGTTTTATAAATAAGATTGTCTGATTAATTGTAGGTACTTGGATTCCATTTGAAGGTAACATTTGTGACTTTGACAATAAAATGTAGTTTATTAAAGATCAGTTATATTGTACCCATTTGTATAGTAAAACAATTTTGTGGCCAGTGGAAGAAATATCTTTTCTCACACAGAGATATAGGTCATTATATATTTATTTCCACATTTGGACAGAAACCTTTTAAATTATAATTGAGAAGTTAGTAATTTGTATTTGGCCTTTTCTGTTTCTGCTTACCCCACTCCTTTCTCACAGATTTAACAATCTGATATCCAAGGCTGTTTTTGTTACAGAAAGTTTGCAGGGTTAATGGTAGAAGGTTGATTTCAGGTATAAAAAATTGTGTGAGTAAAAGTGTGGAGAGATGAGAGAACATGACCTTTTAGGGCAGAAGAAACTTGGAAGGTATTTTAGTCCAAATTGCGAAGGGTTTTCAGTATGATGTAGAGTATTTTAAACCTCATTTCATTGGCCCAAGTGTTTAAAAACACGTGAAGGGTTTTGAAGCAGGAGAAACATTAGAAACATTAACTTCCACCGTAAGGAAGAATAGTTGGAGGTGGAAGGAGAGCCTAGAAGCAGAGAGACCATGTGAAGTACTTGTATAGACCCAAAATGAGCAGTGACGATCTAAGTTAGATAGTGGCATTGGGAGTGGGCAGGATTAAATTGGAAAGATTGGAAAGAAGTTGGGAAAGCTAGGTTAAGATTGGCTTTGGTTCTGAGGGAGTCACTAAAGTAATGCTGAAATTTCTAACTTGGTTGACCATAAAACTTATTCAGTGAGAGAAGGAATTCATTACCAGCAGGAGGATTAAGAGTTAGAAGTGAAAGATAATGAGCCATGCTTTCTTGCTTTGGGCAGATTGATGCTTCTGTTACACATATACATGAAGTTACCCCATTCAGTGGCTGGAAACATGAGTCTGGAACCTAGAAGAGAGCAGTACATTCAGATAGAGGAGTCACTTAGCATGTAGGTGATGATGTGAAGGGCAAGTCAGGTTATGTTTACTTAGGGCAGCAGTCCTTTATTTTGCAGATTTTATTGAGATCTTGAGAATTCTTTTCCTTCCCTGAAAAAGCTGAAAAATGAAAGCCTACGGCTGAATCCCGAAGAGTAAAGCATGGTAGAAGGAAAAACAGCCCAGCATACAAATCAGCACTGTAGGTGGTTGTTACCAGCTGCTTGCTGGTTACATTAATTTATCCTTCTTTTTTTTGCCCCTCACTCACAAGCCCGAGTTGATATATATGACCCCTCAAATTGAAGAACCTTCCTTTTCTGGAAGTTTCTGTCCATGGCAGGGTGGGGAGGTTGGGTTGGGTTGGATTTTTTAGGTGTCCCTTGAATATAACAGGATAAATTACTGGAGGTTTTTGAAAATTTTGGTTTCATCCTTTATGTGTTACTTATGGATGAGAGTAGCTTCCAAGTTATTTAATTTATTACACTGATTCCATATTGTTTTCAGATTATCACGAAGTATATTGAGGGAAGGACAGCATATATCTTATTGGTATCCTCACTTATTGAACTATTCTATGCACCATTTTGTGCAGGTTGGTAGGAATGCTATTTCTTCATTACCACCAATTTTATGATGCACCTTAGAGAGAGAAAGTGCTAACGAGATATTACATTGTTGGTTCTGTTATCTTGGCTGATATATTTTAAAATATTTGGTCCTTATCTATAGATTTCAAGAAAGATGAGATTTTTACAGTGAATTGATTAGTGTCTAGTATTGGTAAGTCCTTGAGCTTCGACACAGTGAATATATAATACTGGAAACAACAGCTGCAATAACTTTACTGCTTAATAAGGGTTTGTTTGCCTTATGCCAAGCCCTGACGATGGCATTTTATGTACATTTTTTTTTTAAGTTCTCAAAATAACTCGGTGACATAGAGTGTAATATTTTCTTTTGTTGGGGGTGGGGTGGGAAGGATGAGATGCTCAAAGAGCTATTAAGAAACTTGCTGGGGGCGGAGCAAGATGGCCGAATAGGAACAGCTCCTGTCTCCAACTCCCAGCGCGAAGGACACAGAAGACCGGTGATTTCTGCATTTTCAACTGAGGTACTGGGGTCATCTCACTAGTGAGTGC
>NW_012117722.1:1717433-1745275 GCF_000951035.1 Colobus angolensis palliatus | reverse complement strand
GAAACTTGCTAAAGCCTCCAGACTTTCCCTCCTGTGTCAGGTCACTTGAGTATTATTTAATGATGGTAGTCTGAGTAAAATCAGTGCTGCCACATTTAAGTCTTGATTGCCTTTGAAAATAGATAGGGTTATTATAATTTGGCACTCTTTGCAGCTAGCTTGTAAGATCTAGGTGAAGATTTCAACTTTTCATTACTTGGTATGATTTATACTAGGCTTTTGGATTAACTGTATTTGCTGTTGTTACCTCAAGCATTCTTATTCAATTTTTCACACTAAATGTTACTCCTTTTTACAAATTATGGTCATGTTTATGTGAGGTGTTGATCTTTATTGTTCATATGGTTGTCAGACTTGTTTAAAGAGGGTCTTTGTCTAACATGTTTCAGCTAGATGATTACTTATGTTAAGAGTATAAGATGACAATTCTTGGAGTGTGAGACTAGTTCCCATATCTTATGTAATCTGTAGCCTTCAAAAAAATTACCTTGGTTAATATAACACAACACTTTTCATTGTTTTAATTATGAAACACTGTAATTTGGAGGTTTTGTAGGGGGAGGTTGGTAAGAAAACCAGCTTGCCTTTCTCTCTCCCTCCCTCCAGTCTTTCGTTTCATCTATCCATCTTTCTAAAGCTCATTGCTCTTTGAAAAGCCTAACATTTCTGTACTTTTATAGATATAAATATAGTTGTCTTATCCCTAGAGCAAGTATAACCAAACTGAGTTAAACTCGTATAATATGGGACCTCACTGCATTCTTAACAAGATTTGTCACTTTTTAAAAAGCTTTGCAATTTACAAAAGTTATGCAAAAGCTGCTGTGAAAGTGTAATTTCTCATGTGGGATGTGGTTAATTATAGGCTTCATGTCCTAGTGCATGACAAATGATAAAGCTTTACATTAAGCTTTTTATTATTAGGATATTTTGTCTTATCTAAAAAACTTTAATTACTTCTGTTCCATGAGATCTATTGTGCACCAAAGCTAATCAGCAGTTCTCCTTTGAGCTTTTCAAAGTTTTACTGCTGTCAGTGCTGTGTGTCTGAAACTGGAAGATTTTGTTCTTTGGGAGTAGATATTAATTTAATTGTCTTTCAAATGGTATATTTTTAAAGAAAAAAATCTTAAAATATATAAATACATGTTAAAAGCTAAAGCATATAATAATATTGGAATTTTTCTGGGCTTGTATAGTACCAATTGTTAGTTTTGAGGACAGGGAGAATTAGGGGTGCTGTACTGAGTGCTTTACAACTGTAGACTTGGGGAAGATTCTGGGATAATTTGGTATTATTTAGTAAGTCCCAAATTAATACTTGAACTGTTATTGTGATAGTGTATTTCTTACCTGATTCCCTGAAAATATTATTGTTCTGTTTCTAATTTTTTGAGTTGTATTGTTGATCTATGTCAGTATAATTAAGTCCTTACATCTCAAATGACTTCTGGAGACTGTAAAATGAAGATAAATAGTTCCTGATCTCCAAATTCATTGGTTCTTTTGTTGTTGTTTCTCATTTACTCATCTGTTTAAACTTAATGGTATACAAGCCATCTTAGCCCTCAATACAGTAATTCTGTTTCCTCTTGCTACCATGGACCCTATCTTTTAAGTGATTTGCCTATCAGAATACCTTTGTCATAATAAGAGCTAAAACTTAAATAACACTATGTACCATACACTATTTTAGTTGTTTAGATATTATTGGCTTATTTAATTCTTATAATAATCCTATGAGATGATACTGGTATTATCCCCATTTTAAAAGTGATGAAACTGAGGCATCAAAGTATATAAAAATAAAACTAAATTCGTATATTAAATTCTTACTCTTAGATACTAAGTGTTTTATGTATGTCTTAATCTTCAAACTCTTGACAACCTTGTGAAGTGAGTATTACTATCTTTTTTACGTATCTAGGTACAGGTTCAATAGATTAGCTAACTTGAAGGTCACAATCACTGCTGGGGAAATAATAAGTGCCTACCTGTACTGGAAATGAGGCTGTACATTGGAGACTATCTTCTTTGGGAATGTCAACATATAATGCAAAACTATGGTAAAAATTTCCTTCAGAAATCCTTAGATTGTTTATGATGACAGTTTACAGATGCATGTCTCCCTATTAATCCATTTGGCTGTTCTTTGCCCTCTAGCATTGAATAGAATTCAGGAATCAGTAACTACAGGCCTGTGAGCTAGCTGCCTGTTTTTGTAAATAAGGTTTTATTAGAACCCAGCCATGTACATTCATTTATGAATGTTCTGTGATCGCTTTGGAGAGCTATAAAGGGACAGTTGAGTAATTGAAACATAGACCAACTGTCCCACAAAGCCTAAAACATTTACTTTCCGGGCCTTCAAGGAAAAGTTTGCTAACCTATGGGATAAATAACTGTTTCTTTAGGTGAACTACCAGTACAGAATTGGCTTGCATTTGGGACCTTGTACAAAAATACATAAGGATGGTGTGAGACATTCTTGTTCTAGGAGGCACGTAGGAACTGAGCGCAACCAAAGATACAGCATGTTTTCCAAACTAGATTTCTTCCTTGGGTGACTCCCATGGAATTTAGAAATTCACTTTGTAGTGTACTTAGATTGCCTTTTAAAAGTATAAAAAGTGATCTTATGTTAATAATTAGGAAGATTCCAGTAAATTCTTCTACCCTAATGCTTTATTTCTATATCTTTAAAAAACACTATGTACCAAACATACCAACTGTGGCTTCTTTTTTTTTCTTTTTTTTTTTTTTTTTGAGACGGAGTCTCGCTCTGTCGCCCAAACTGGAGTGCAGTGGCCGGATCTCAGCTCACTGCAAGCTCCGCCTTTTGGGTTCACGCCATTCTCCTGCCTCAGCCTCCCGAGTAGCTGGGACTACAGGCGCCCGCCACCTCGCCCGGCTAGTTTTTTTGTATTTTTTAGTAGAGACGGGATTTCACCGTGTTAGCCAGGATGGTCTCGATCTCCTGACCTCGTGATCCGCCCGTCTCGGCCTCCCAAAGTGCTGGGATTACAGGCTTGAGCCACCGCGCCCGGCCAACTGTGGCTTCTTACAATTTTTTTAAAATGTATACTTCTTAGAGATAATTTCTGAAAGGGTTTCTTATTGTAAACAGAAATGAGACTGTCAACTGCATTTGAATTATTTATATAAAATACATTAAATATCAATTAAGATTTCACAGATATCTGTTATTTTGGAAAATTCACAGCAACATACAATTTTACCAGATGTTAGTATTGTACTCAACTCCAGAAGATTGAATACTTAACATACTTAACTTTCACAAACTCGGTATTTGTAAAACCATCATAGTATTCTACATAGGAATACCTTGTTTTATCGCATGTTGCTTTATTTGCACTATACAGATACTACCTTTTTTTTTGTTTTCTTTTACAAATTGAACGTTTGGGGCAACCCTATGCAAAGCAAGTCTATGGGAGCCATATTTTTCAACAACACATGTTTACTTCAGGTCTCCATGTCACGTTTTGGTAATTCTTACAGTGTCTCAAACTTTTTTATAATTAGTATATCTTTATGGTGATTTGTCATCAGTGATCTTTGATGTTACTGTTGTAATTGTTTCAGAGCACTGTGAACTGCACCAGTGTAAGGTGGCAAATGTTATAACAAAATTATAACATAAATACCTGGTTTTCATTAATTTATAAAAGTTTGCGTTCTGACTACACTGATAACTGTTCCCTTTCTTCTTTTCCTCTGCACTCCCTATTCTGTGAGATGCAACATTAACACCTACAGTAATCTCCAAGTGTTCTAGTAAAAGAAAGAGTCTCACCTTGCTCATTTTAAATCAAAAAGCTGTAATAGAAATGATTAAGCTAGTGAGGAAGGCGTGTGGAAAGCCAAAATAGGCTGAAAGCTAGGCCTATTGCACCAAATAGCCAAGTTGTGAATGCAGAGGAAAAATTCTTGAAGGAAACTAAAAAGTACTACTCTAGTAAACACATGAATAATAAAAAAACAAAACAGCCTTTTTGCCGATTGGAGAAAGTTGGAGTGGTTTGGATAGAAGTTCAAACCAGCCACAACATTTCCTTAAGCCAAAGTCTAATCCTTAACAAAGCTTTAACTCTCTTCAGTTCTGCGAAGACTGAGAGCGATAAGGAAGCCTCAGATGAAAAATTTGAAGCTAGCATAGGTTGAGTCATGAGTTTTTTTGTGTTTTTGTTTTGTCTGTTTTTTTGACAGGTTCTCACTGTGTCACCCAGGCTGGAATGCATTGGGGCAGTCAACTCACTGCAGCCTCTGTCTCCTGGGCTCAAGCAATCGTCCTGCCTCAGCCTCCCGAGTAGCTGGAACTACACATGCACACCACCATGTCCAGCTAATTTTTTTTTTTTTTCATAAAGATGGGGCTTGCTATATTGCCCAGGCTGTTCTGGAACTCCCAGGCTTAAGTAATCCTCCTGCCTTACCCTCTCAAAGTGCTGGAATTACAGATAGGAGCCACTGTTCGCAGCCTGGTTTATGAAGTTTAAGAAAAGCCATCTGCAGAACATAAAAATCAAGATGAAAGAGCAAGTTATCCAGAAGATGTAACTAAGATAATTGATGAAGGTGACTACACTAAACAACACATTTTTAATAGAGGCTAAACAGCCTTCTGTTGGAAGAAGATGCAATCCATACTGGAGAAGTGAAGTCAGTGCCTGGCTTCAAAGCTTCAAGACAGGAAGCTTTCTTGTTAGGAAAATGCAGCTGATGACTTTTGAAAATCCTAAGGCCCTTAAGAATTAAGCTACATCTATTCTGCCTGTGCTGTCTAAATGGAACAACAAAGCCTGGGTGAAAGCACATCTGTTTATGGCATGGTTGCTGAATACATTAAGCCCATTGTTGAGACCTGCTGCGCAGAAAGAAGGATTTTTTTTTTTTCCAAAATATTACTGCTCATTGACAATGCTCCTAGTAACCCAAGAGCTCTGATAGAGATATACAAACATGTCGCTTCATGCCTGTCAATACAACATCTGTTCTGCAGCCCATGAATAAAGGAGTAGTTTTACTTCCAAGTGTTTTTGTTCTGTTTTTGATTTTGAGACAGGGTCTCACTCCATTGCCCAGGCTGGAGTGCAGTAGTGTGATCATTGTTCACTGCAGCCCTGACTTTCCAGGCTCAGATGATCCTTCCACCTTAGCCTCCTGAGTTGGGACTATAGGCACGCAACCACCATACCAAGCTGATTTTTGTGTTTTTTTTGTAGAGATGGAATTTTGCCATGTTGCCAGGCTGGTCTTGAACTCCTCGGCTCAAGTGATCAGCCCACCTGGGCCTCCCAAAGTGCTGGCATTACAGGCAAGAGCCATTGTGCCCAGCCAGAAAACTTGTCTTTATAAACAACATCCAGTTATTCCTCTTAATAAATGGAATGTTTAGATTTTCTGTCCAACTTGCGTCCCAGGCCCACTGTGAGTGTTTTCATAATGCCCCAATTCTTTTCGTATCCACCATATAGAGCCTCACTTAATGTCTTTGATAGATTCTTAGAAACCACAACTTTAAGCAAAATGACATGTAATGAAACCAGTTTTACCCTGGGCTAGTTAATATAAACAAGAGTTAAGTTCCTATGGCATATTTCTGGTCACAAATATATCACATTTCTAAATAAAGACCTGTAACATGTCTAATACCAAAGGTTGAAATAAAGGTAAGTTATATACATACATTTAAGAAAGATTAATAAAAACAAGTGAGATATTTATTTACCCAGTTTTTAGTGAATCAGTGAGTGATAGTCATAGTCATGGGGGGGTGGGTCAAATCAAGGAATAAATGTTTGTAAAGCAAAAATTGTAATGAGCACCTCCTACCATCATGAAGTTGAAAAACAATAACAAATATGATGGACTTGCTGAGCGCTTTCTTACTACATCATTTATTTATTGTGCATTTGTATGATTGTATACTTGACACATTTTTTTTTTTTATAATATTTTTGTATACATTTATTCATTCATTTTTCAGCCTGCTTACTCCAGGTTAGGGTTGCTGGTAGCTGGAGCCTATCCCAGCTGCTCAGGTTACAAGGTGGGAACCAATCTTGGAAAGGACACCATTCTATTGCGGGGTACACTTACATACACCCACACTCATTAATTCTGGGCCATTTAGACATGTGAAATAACCTGAAGTGCATATCTTGGGGATATGAGATGAAACTTGAGTACCCAGAGAAAACCCAAGTAGATAGGGGAAAATTCGCAAAGTCTACACAGACAGTGGCTCGGCTAGATTAATTTTTTTGTCTCATCAGTGTCATAACAAAACAACATTATTCTGGGACCTGTTGTGTGGTCTGTCAACCCTTTCTATTATCTGTTTCCTCAACTGTCAGTTTAAAAGGCTTTTTTTTTTTTAACTTTTTATTCATGGTTATTGACTGAAACTGTATTGTATTACTGCCCAGGTAACTTTTCCTTTGAATAGAATGATCCCCTTAACTTGGGGATCCACAGAGACATTATATTTCAGTGTGATTAGTTTTTTTTTTTTTTCTGTAATTCTGTGTGTTTTATGCATTGAAAAGAATTATCAGAAAGGAGTCCTCAGGCTTTACCTAAGTACCAGAGGAGCTCATGTCACTAAAGAGGTTAAGAACCCCTGATGTGAGAATTTCCATTTCAGTGGAATATGACAAGTGGTAAGAGAAGTTACCGATGCCACGTAACTCTAAACACTCAATCCCAGTATAAATTACTCACTCTGTTAGCAAGTCAGATGAGTCCAGACAACTTCAAGAAATTAAAGACTAACCTTGGCTCTAGCTTCTTGACTTTCCCATTTTTCAACTTTGCAAGGATAAAATTGGCCACTGTTCTTCTGATACATATGGAATCCTATATGATGTGCCCAGAGACAGCATATATAGTGGAAAAGAGCATAGATTTTGGAATCACAAGTGCCTAGTCTTTCCAAGTTGCTGATTCTTCATCTATGATATGGAACTAATAATTTGCACTTTAGTGGGGTGTGGGAGGAATTAACCCGAAGCGTGTACAGTGTATATATATAGTGCACAATGTCTGGCTCAGTATGGGTACTTGCATAGATGTTAATTTCTTTACTTATACTAAAAACCCCAAATGAACCTGAATTGAATTTAAAGTTTGGTGATGAAGTGATAGTGGTGGTGGTGATGTAGGAATTAAGAATTGTCATTTACTTTTCTTTCTAGAATTAGTTTGGATGATTTTTGTTCAGTGAGAAAATTTCCTGAAAGAGGTAGACTTCTTTGGGAGAAAGAAAAGTAGTTTACAGAATGTAGTTGCAGAAATAATGTGAAAGAGAGCACAGACTGAGGAGTAGGAAAATTAGAGTCCCAACTTTGTGGAGAGGAGTGAATAAAGGGAAGTGTACATATCACTGAATTCATGCTTTTCCTTAAGTTATCTGTTTCCAGAGCAGTGGAATTTTTCATCAGAGATAAATATGAAAAGAAGAAATACTACGATAAAAATGCCATAGCTATTACAAATGTAAGTAAAACCTTCATCTCTCATCAATTGTTTGTTGACTAGATCTCAAACTTTTAGCATGCAATACAGCTTACTTTATTTATTGTGAAAATATACTAGTTGTATATATTTACATTTGAATATTAGAACTTTTTTGGTTATATAATGTTGAGCTCTTGCGGAACAGAACTCTTGATTTAGAAAGGAGCATATTCTAAATCTAATAACCACTCACATGGCATTTAATTGAGTTGATTTTTGAAATTTGCAAAAAGCTAGAACGACTAATTGAAAATGGTGGGAGAGAAAATTTTTTCCCTAGATTCTAGAAATGTATGAAAAAGAAAAAAGGCAAATACATCTTCCTCTAAGGGCTTTCTTTGGTTGGTCTGTTGAGAAATGAAACCAGTAGCCCAGGAATATATTAAAACATGGCATTTACATTTGTTATTAGCAAGCATTTTGATACTTATAATAGTTGAGTCTTTACAGTAGTAATCAAATACCATCAGGTACCCATAACAACGTTTCAGTCAATGACAGAGCAGAGTACGTATACAATGTTGGTCCTATAACTTTATAATCCCTTATTTTTACTGTACTCTATGTTTAGATATGCCTACATACACCGATACTTACCATTGTGTTAGAATCGCCTACAGTATTCACTATAGTAACATGCTGTACAGGTTTGTAACCTAGGAGTAATAGATGTTACCATGTTACCTAAGTGTGCAGTAGGTTGTACCATCTAGGTTTGTATGAGCACACTCTATGATGTTTGCACGATGATGCTGTCATGTAATGATACGTTTCTCAGAATGTATCCCAGTTGTTAAATGACACAGGACTGTTATGTTTTATCAGCTGTTTCTTTTTAGTTTAAAAAAATTTTTCTCATCCAAGTTAATTATAGTCTAAGGCTAATTGCCTTTATTGTTGAAATCATGTTTTTGGAATTTGATTCCTAGATTGATAAGCTATAAACCAGTTAATCTTTTGGTGAAGTCATCCATCAAGCAATTTAGAGACAATGGAAATAGATTCGTCTCATTTTTCCTACAAACTGGTTTACTATTTGGCCCATATGGAGAAGCAATATATTAAAAATTCAGTCAAATCCTGAGAAAGTTAGGATATTTTAATATGCTATCTTTGGCCTTAACAAAATCTTGTTTAAAAAGTTTTTAAGTATCAGCTTAATATGGTAGCTCATGCCTATAATCCCAGCACTTTGGGAGGCCAAGGTGATAAGATCGTTTGAACCCAGGAGTTCAAGACCAGGCTGCTGGACAACATAGTGAGACCCTATCTCTTTTTTAAAAAAAATTTTTTTTGACTGGGCATGGTGGCTCATGCCTGTAATCCCAGCACTTTGGGAGGCCGAGGCAGGTGGATTTGAGATCAGCCTGTCCAACATGGTGAAACCCTGTCTCTACTAAAAATACAAAAATTAGCCAGGCCCGGTGGTGCATGCCTGTAATCCCAGCTCCTTGGGAGGCTGAGGCAGAAGAATTGCTTGCATCCAGGAGGCAGAGGTTGCAGTGAGCCAAGATTGTGCTCCTGCACTCCAGTCTGGGCAACACAGTGAGACTCTGTGTCAAAAAAAAAAAAAATTAAGTTTTTAAATATCATTAGTGTGTATTTTAGAGCAAAGATATCCTTGTGTGTAGCATTGGAGCTGCATTTACAGTGGATATAAGAGAGGAAATCTGTTGAAGGATTGATTAAAAATTAACGGTATTGAGAATATTTATAATATCTATAAAATTAAGGCCACTGTAAGCATTGAGGGGGGGAAAGGGCTAACTTAAAAGTGTAATGCATTTTCATATGAAATATTAAGAAATCATTTTAGTTTATTTTAGAGAACATACTGTTTTATATTAAACACTTTTATAATATAAATTTTAAAATTATATTTGTAATATGTTTCTTTTCTTAGCAATAATTAGGAAATTATTTTTACATGGTAATGTAAAAGATAGTTTTATTTTGGGATGGTAGCTGTTACTGATTTGGGTTTTTTTTTCCCCCTTCAAGGTGTAATAATGGTATGCTTAGTTTTAAGAATTCCTTCATTTATAAGATATATGGTAGAATAAAACACTTGGAGATTAAATGTCATGATACCTAACACTTTCAAGTGGTTTGGTGAAACCTAGCAGCTTTGTGTGTTTGTGTCTGTAGAGAGAGAACAAATATGGCATAATGTTAGTATTTGACTAATATTAGTGATGTTTATAGAGGTATTCACTTAACAGTTTCCATTTTTTTTGTAGGCTTGAGAGTAAAAATTTTAAGGTAAAAGTTTGTTTACCTCAGTATTTACTCCTGAGTTTATAGTACTATTGAAATGAAAATGCAGAAAGATTTACAAAAGTCACAATAAACCCAAGGGAAAATGTATTCCACCTATTCTAATATAAACAAAATAATAAATACGTTTATATTGTAGCAGATTTAAAGTATTTCTTCCTCTTTCATGGTGATCAGTGAGCAAGTAACTAATCTTATGTATTCCTGAGAATTGCATATTTCTGTTCAGTGTTTCATCTTCAGTAATAGATTGAGCACTCATCCAAATAAATTTGGATCACTTATTATGCTCGCAATCTCCTAGGATACCAAAACAAAGAGGACCTGATTGTTAGAGACATTTATCATAGTGGAGATAGGAACAGATTTTAAAAAATAAAAGTACCTTATACCTAAGGTATTCCAGGAGTACTAGAGTACTTAAGGGGTATCCACAGAGAGGCATTTATCATTTCTTCTTCTTCTTCTTCTTCTTCTTTTTTTTTTTTTTTTGAGACAGAGTCTCACTCTGTTGCCAGGCTGGAGTGCAGTGGCACGATTTTTGCTCACTGCAACCTCCGCCTTGCGAGTTCAAGCAATTCTTCTGCCTCAGCCTCCCAAGTAGTTGGGACTATAGGCGTGCTGCCACACCCAGCTAATTTTTGTATTTTTAGTAGAGACGGGGTTTTGCCATGTTGGCCAGGATGGTCTTGATCTCTTGACCTCGTGATCCGCCCACCTCGATCTCTCAAAGTGCTGGAATTACAGGCGTGAGTCACCGCACCCTGCCGACATTTATCATTTCTTTGTATTGGGAACATTCAGTGTCTTCTAACTTTTTGAAAATATATACTAAATTATCGTTAGCCGTACTCACCCTACAATACTACAGAACACTAGATCGTGCTCCTCCTATCTAGCTGTAATGTCACATCTGTTAAAAATTTCTCCCCATCCTTTCCTCTCCCTTACCCTTTAACGTCCACAGTTCTTCCCTCTGCTTCCATGAGTTCCATTTTTCTTAGCTCACACAGAAGAATGAGAACACGTGGCATTTATCCTTCCGTACCTGACTTATTTCACTTAGCATAGTGGCCCCTGGGGTTATCCATCTTGCTGTGAATGATAGGATTTCATTCTTTTTATGGCTGAATAGTATTTCATTGTGTATATATATCACACTTTAAAAATCTGTTCATCTATTGATGGAAATTTAGGTTAATTCTGTGTCTTGGCTATTGTGAATAGAGCTGCAGTAAACATGGGGGTTCAGGTATCTTTGATATGCTAATTTCCTTTCATACAGATAAATGCCCTGTACTGGGATTGCTGGCTTGTATGGTAATTCTGTTTTTAATTTTTTGAGAAACCTCCATACTGTCCATAGTGGTTGTACTAATTTACATTCCCACCAACAGTGTCTAAGAGTTTTGTTTTCTCTGCATCCTCTCCAGTATCTATCCTTTTGATAATAAACCATTCTAACTGTGGTGAGATATCTTATTTTGGTTTTGATTTGCATTTCTCTGATGATTATTGATTTGACCTTTTTTTATATACTTGTTGGCCATTTTTGTGTCTTTTGAGAAATGTCTATTCAGATCTTTTGCCTGTTAGCCTTTTTTTTTTCTTTTTGCTGTTGTTCGAGTTCCTTGTATATTATGGATGTTAGTTTCTTGTCAGATGAGCAGTTTGCTAATATTTTCTCTTATTTTACAGATTGTCTCTTCACTCTGTTAATTGTCTCCTTTGCCATGCAGCTTTTTAGTTTGATGTAGTCCATTTTTCTATTTTTGGTTTTGTTGCCTGTGCTTTTGAAGTTTTATTCATAAGATCTTTGCCTAGACCAGTGTTTCCTGTGTTTTCCTCTACCAGTTTTATAGTTTTGGGTCTCCTATTTAAGTCTTTATTATTAATTTTCTTTTTTTTTTTTTTGAGATGGAGTCTCGCTGTGTCGCCCAGGCTAGATAGAGTGCAGTGTTGCAATCTCAGCTCCCTGCAACCTCCGCCTCTGGGTTCAAGTGATTCTCCTGCCTCAGTCTTCCAAATAGCTGGCATTACAGGTGTGTGCCACCAGGTCTGGCTAATTTTGTGTTTTTGTTAGAGATAGGGTTTTGCCATGTTGGCCAGGCTGGTCTTGAACTCCTGGCCTCGAGTGATCCCCCTGCCTTGGGCTCCCAAAGTGCTGGGATTACAGGCATGAGCCATCACACCCAACTAAGTCTTTAATCTATTTTTAATAATTTTTAATTTTTGTGGGTGTATAGTAAGTGTATATATTTATGGGAGACATGAGATGTTTTAATACAGGCATGGAATGTGTAAAAATCACATAATGTAAAATGGGACATCTTCCCCCTCAAATTTGAATATTATGTTATTATGTTGAATAAGAGTGGCGAAAGTGGGTATCCTTGTCTTATTTCTGTTCTTAGAAGAGAAGTTTTCAGCTTTTCCCCATTCAGTATGGTGTTAGCTATGTGTTTGTCATATATGACGTTTATTATGTTGAGGTATGTTCCTTTATGCCTAATTTGTTGAGAATGTTGATCGTGAGAGATGTCGAATTTTATGAAATTCTTTTTCTGTATCTATTGAAAAGATGATAAGGTTTTTGTCCTTCATTCTGTTGATGTAATATATCACATTATTGATTTGTATATGTTAAACCATTTATACATTTTTGGGATAAATCCCAGCTGATCATGAGCACATTGTGTGGGCACGTGCAGTGGATGTCATAGGACCCAGATGAGTTAATCCTCAAGCCCCTGGTTGGGTCATGTGGGCGGTGGTGGCTGTGGCTATGTGGGAGGGTTCTTGGGTCCCCAGGTGGAGGGTGCCAACCACAGTGACAGTCTGAGTACGTCGGTTGTTAGGGCCCTGGGCAGTCCATGCTGGTGTTGGTGGCAGCAGCTCTGAGTCGGCCTATTCTCAGGCGTCTAGGAGGTCTTTCCAGATATATATGGTGGCCATGGAGTACCTCTAACCAGGCCCTTTCTTGGGTCCCTGGGCTGGGTGTGTGGGCACTGACAGTGATAGGGGTAAGCTATTCCTCAGTCCTGTCCACTGCACAGCAATGTGTGTGGATGGTGGCCAGCCGGGCCAGTCAGTTCTCATGCTGTCCCTGGGCAGCATGTGCAGGTACTTGCATTGGCGTTCCAGGCAGTGTACGTGGATACACAATGGCTCTGCTCCTAGAAGGGGCAGGGACACTGTCTGTGGTGGCAGTCCCAGGCAGGTGGCTCTCAGGTCTGGAGAGCACATGCTTCAGCTCCTTATATCCTGGAGCAGACTCCTTGATGTGCTAGACTGCCTCTTCTCCAGGGTGTAGGCTTCTGCAGGACTCAGGTGCCAGAGACTTGACTACACTGCTGAGTCTAGCTGGTGTTCTGATGCTGAGGCCTTCCAGGAAGATGTCAAGTGCATTGGGAGATCCCAGGGATGTCAAGATGCTGGGAGTATGGGCTTCAGGGCTGGATGTAGTCTAGTGTTGGCGGTACTGTCAAAATGGCACTGTGCAGCAGCAGCTTGGTCCCAGTGGGTGGGTGAGATCTAGCATGAATTCTCTCTGGGATAGTGTAGTTGTGTGGACTCCATGCAGCTCCTTATACTATGTTCAGGGCCTGTGAGGGCTGAAGGAGTCTCCTGTAGCTAAGATTGTAGGGGCTCTGATGGGAATGTGGACTGTTAGGGATTTTTGCTTACCTTGCCACTATGATGGGGAGTCCTTCCTGGCTTCTAGCCAATCTTGGCTAACTGCATTGCTTCCCTGTTGTTGCTGCCATTTCGAGTTTCTCTGCCTCTGAGCTTCCTTGTCTCTTCTCTACTGAGTCCTGTTGTTCTCCCCTAGTGCTCTATTCAATGTGTTGAATAGAGCATGTTGAATAGAACTGCGTATGTGAGGGATCCAGGTTGTGTGCTCCATGTGAGAATGTATTGCCTGATTATCCGAGGTAGAGCTGAAGCAGTGGTGGTAGTGCTGGGGAATGGCTACAAACACAGATCAACATCGGGAGAGAGGTTTGACTGCACAGAGACCATGATAAATCAGTTGCATGCAGACTCATATCAAAACCCTATCATTGAGCAGTAAGTGACAATTAAGCTGCATCTGGTGGCAGGCTTTATAGTGGCAAGTGAGTTGATGTACTTCAATTGTACAACTGCATCTGGTGGCAGGCTTTAAGTCAGAATCTGACATTTGCTTTAGTCCACACATGGCCCACTCATTATTTGATTTACCACAGTCCTGTCCACAATCATAGGGCTGGTGTTGTATGAGTGGGAATTTTAGTGGCTGTCAGAATTCTGCCTACTGTGGTCATATAGAATGAGTCTACCTCCCTTGTCCTACCTGATTTCATTGGGTGATAGGGGAATTTGAAACACTTTGCAGAAATTTGTCCTGTTGGCCAGGCATGGTGGCTCACGTCTGTCATCCCAGCACTTTAGGAGGCTGAAGTGGGAGGATCGCTTGAGTCCAGGAGTTTGAGACCAGTTTGGGTTACATGGCAAGACCCTGTCTCTACAAAAAATAATAATAAATTAGCTGGGCGTGGTGGAGTGTGCCTGTAGTTTCAATTACTCGGGAGACTGAGGTGAGAGAATTGCTTGAGCCCAGGAGGTTGAGGCTTCAGTGAGCTGTGATAACACCGCTGTACTACAACCTGGGCAACAGAGTTAAGACCCTATTTCAAAAAAGAGAAAGAGAAATCTGTCCTGTCTTCCTCCCCTTGCTCACTTACCAGTAGTGAATCACAGTGGGAAGCTAAGTATTTTAAGTGAGTTTAGGAGATACAAGAGGACTTAGGTAGAGGAGGCTGAACTGCCACATAATTTGCTCTTTTCCTCCAGCAGTTTTTCTCTCTCCCCCTGCCCCATCCTGTCTCTGTGTCTCTTCAGCTAGTGAGTTGAGATTAATGTAAAAGAACAGGGTTTCTGCCTGATTTGCTTTGTTACTTCTTTTCATTACAATTTGCTTCCTCTTCTGTGGAACAGGGATGTCATAGTGTCTGAATTTCATAGTATTGCTGCAAGAATTAAGATAAAGTATACTCTATTCTTAGTAGGGTGCCTAGCACATAACTGCTTGTAATACAAGCTATTGTGATGGCAGCAAATGACTGTAATAGGTAGATAATTAAGAAAAATGAATACTCAAACTTAATTTTAAGAGTATATCATTGGAAAAATCTTGGCTTGAGTTCTGTTTCATTAATCTCTCCACATTTTAATCAGCCCCTTAATTATGGGACACCCCAATAGAGCAAGTGAAGGACTTAAATTTTTTTTTAAGTTTTCCAGAATTCTAACTGACTTGGCCAAAGATTTTAAAATTCAAATATTAAATATTAAGATTTAGGCTTCTTCTATACACTTGGTAGCTATGGTTACTTGGTTAAGTTTTCAGTGTCTTTTAATCCTCCTACTGATGAGTTTCATTGATGTGTTTTTTATGGGTTATGTACTAATTTAGTAAATGTGTATGTTTTCAGCTTTTTCAATCCAAGTCATGCCATGGAATGTAAAAGACATTGGAAATCATATATTTAAAATGATTCCAAGACTTCTGAAAAACTTGAGCTTCGTGGTGTACTAAAAGCTCATGAGATAGCCATTCAAGAATTGCTGTGATAAAATTTCTACTTAGAAAACATATCCAGGAATTTCCAAAATGAGATTGAAGGAATCCATTGCCAACAATTAGTCTATAAGATGTTTTTCAGTGACTGCATCTTTCTCAGTGTTTTGGACCACAGATTTAATTTTCATAGCATTATTCTGTTTAAAAGGGTGGTAGTAGCAAATATTTCAAAAAATTCATCAAGAAAATTTTAAACATTATGCTTTATGGCCTTCAATTACTTTATACCTTTTCAAAGGGTGTTTGTTCACCTTATTCTTGTAGATGGGAGTCGGGAACTTGTTTTGCATGGTCAGTTTTCTTTTGCATGAGGACAATTGTAGTGTTCTGGGAGTTTTTTCACATATAGGTTACTTTGATGGTGGCCTAGCGAAGAACATCTGAGCTTAAGAATAATCGAAGGAAGGACTGTTAAACTCATTTTATTTCTGAAGAAAACTCATTTTATTTCTGAAGAATGTCTTTACTGGATTTCTACCGCATGTTATCTCATGGATAGAAGGGGTGGGTGGGAGTTGGGAAGGACATTTAAATATGACTACTGAATTCACTGACACCACCAATTTGCAGCAAAGTTTTCTAAGGTCAGAGCCTTGTGCTCTATCTGAATAAAAGTACTAGGAGCCAGTGAAATGGAATTAATATCTAGTTACAAAATAAATTCTAAATTTGAAAGTAAATATGGATAACTTCTGTGGGATTTCAGAAAAGTATGTTAGCAAGCCAATCAACTTTCAGAGAGCAGTTGCTGAGATTGAGCCTCCTTTTGGTTCTCCTTCTGAGATGCTTTCTTCCTCCTCTTTTCCTGTAACAGTTGAAAATATTTATTGAGACCTGTTGAATGTCAGGTACTAAAGATGGTGAACAGAATAAAATTAATATCTGCCTCAGATAACTTTAGTTGAACAAAGAATACTGATAAGTAACTAGATCTTTATAAGACAACATGTGATAAAATTTACATAATAGGGAAATATTATAAGAGGAAATATTACTCCAGGCTCTATAGAGAGATCAAGGAATACTTTGAATAGTTCCCAGAGGAGGCAGTGTTAACTCAAAATTAAAGGATGGGTAGGAACTAATAGAAGCATGGGTTTCTGAAGCGGAGGGACTAGCAAGAGGAAAGGCCCCTAGAGTTCAGAGAAGCAAACTAGAGAACCAGAAGGAGTCGTATATGGCTGGGCAGAGTGTATATGAATGTAGCCAGAGGAGGGAAGAATATGGAGGTAAGGTAGATGACACTTGTGGCCTGATTAAGGAGTTTGGACTCTGTCCTTATACAATGTATATATAAACTATTCAGACCTTCTAAGCAGTGATATGTGGTGGTCAGGTTTACTTCGAGAATGACATGGTATGCAGAATGGATTTGGAGAGGAGCAAGATATGGGGCAAGGAGACCAGTTAGGAGGACTAATCCAGAAGATGGATATTGGTGATTTCCTACTAGAGATTTAGAAAGAAGTCTCGAGTATCTAGCTTTTCGTGTCTCTGTATTTATTTTCTCCTTTTCACTGCCCTTTTTCTTCCCTCATCTACCCCTATTCTGTACTGTCACTTGCTTCCAGTTGTCAATATGTTGATTTCTGTTTATTCTTTGCTCACATAATGTATATTACCCTGCTAATATGACTTTAAAGAGTAACTTTATTGAAATATAATTCATATATAATAAAAGGTAGATATTTTAAGGTACAGATCAATGAATATTTACAAATACATATCCTTGTGTAACCATTACCACCACAATCAAGATATAGAAACTTTTCGTCACTCCTGAAGGTTTCTTTGTGCCTCTTGCTAGTCAGCCCCCAACCATGGCCTTGGTGACTGATCTGTTTTTTTTTTTAATCACCATAGATTGTATTTTCTAGAGTTTTATATGAGTGGTTTCATACACTGTGTATTCTTCTGTGTCTTTTTTCTTCTATTATGTTTGTGATTTGTTATCGATTCACTTGTTCATCTGTCCATTGACTTTTCAGATGTTTTTCTTCTTAAGTAAGTTTGTTTTCTTTCTCAACTGGAATGTGGTATTAAAGCATTTATTCTTTTTCTTTCTTTTTTTTTTTTTTGTATTAAAATGTGATGCGCATCTGTAATCCCAGCTATTCGGGAGGCTGAGAGGCAGGAGGATTGCTTGAGTCCAGGAGTTTGAGTCCAGCCTGGGTAACATAGAAAGACTCTGTCTCAAAAAACAAACAAAAAAAACTGATTAAAATAAAAAAGGTTTTTACTTGAGCCCAGGATTCAAGGTTATAGTGAGCTATGATCTTCACACCATACTCCAGCCTGGGTGACAGAGCAAGACCCTGTCTGAAATTTTTTGTTGTTGTTAAATTACTGATATTTATTGAATAGAATTTTATATTCCTGCTACTGAGTTTTAAAAGTGGCCACATCAGCTTATCATCTTCTCAAATGGAGGACAAGCCCTTTTATAATGAATTATCTTGCTGCTTTCTAAGGATTAGTAGCTTTTGACATACTCAATGGCCGTGTTGTCTTTTTATATTTTTGTTCTGCTTTTCATGAGCTTAGGCAAAGAGGTTTTTATGATACAGCTATCTTCTTAAGTGATCTTATGGCTTTTTATTTTTATTTTTATTTTTATTTTTGAGACAGAGTCTTATTCTGTCTCCCAGCCAGGAGTGCAGAGGCGTGATCTTGGCTCAGTGTAACCTCCGCCTCCCAGGTTCAAGTGATTCTCCTGCCTTAGCCTTCCAAGTAGCTGGGATTACAGGCATGCATCACCACACCTGGCTAATTTTGTATTTTTAGTAGAGACAGGGTTCACCATGTTGGCCAGGCTGGGCTCGAACTCCAGACCTCAAGTGATTTGCCTGCCTTGGCCTCCCAAAGTTCTTTATTCTTATTTTCTATATGAAGTAGTAATTAAAGATTTCTAGTAAGTAAATATCCAATAGGGCAAACCAGTTTTAAACCAGGCTTTCAGGCTCGGCCTTGACTTTTTTTTTAATGCAAGATCTACATTTTCTTGCGTTGTTTATTTTCTCTCCTGTGTAACTTGCATTAATATTCATTAAGTGGCTAGCTTACACAGTTAGAGCCAACAGCGAGCAAGCAAGGAAAAGAAAATTCCCTAAAGTTTATAGTCTTGTGTTGTGATTCGAGAATTACTGCCATAAATAACTTAATAACAAGCAGATTGAGGGAGAACTTGTCATCTTGAAATGTTATTTTGACATTACATAATGACCTATCTGTAATAGCACCTTTAGTTTTAAAAATTCCTCATAGGCACTATTGATATGATAGGGCAATATAGAGAGGTCAGTTTTATGGCCTCAAAGATCTATGCATTTTGTAAATGTATTTCAGTTACATTTTGGCAGTAAAGAGAGCAGGAAGATAATGCTTCCATTAAAGTGATCAACTACGCATGTAGAAATTGGGCAGTAAGATGTGTGAAAAAAGCTTTTAGATGAAACCCATTTTCGTGTATAAATTGCCTGTGCTGCATATATAACTGTCTCATAATGCTTTGGGGTAATTCAGCAAGTATAGCACTGGAAATGGTGTTTGCCTGCTGATCTTAAAGAAGGAAGTGTATAAATTGCTTTATAATAAGTCTGCTGCTCAGCTGTTATATTACATTAATCCACTCTTTTTTTCCTAGCTTTTCTTCTATTTTCTTAAACAGTTGATTAAAATTTTAATTAACTTTTACTATTTCAGTTCTATTTTATTTTTCATTCTTAAAAGTTATTATAAGTAAAAACAAAAACCCATTTTTGCTCTTCTACTACTTGGGACAGTGTGTCTTCATGTTTCAGAGCATTTGTATTTCAATAGTCACATTAACTAAAGATGAACTGTGAGAGAAGCTTAATTATTTTCCATATACTTTTGGTATGATCTTATCTGACTACATTTTAAGTTTTATATCCTAGTAAAATCCATTTTAAATCGTTTATTATTCAGTACTAAACCCTTTTATAAATTTCAAACTGAAATTTTTAAAAAGCAGTACTTATTTCTTGATGCATCATTTTTATTAACATGTCTCTTAAGTGCTTCTATATCTCAAAAATATACAGAGTTTTTTTTCTTTCCTGTGCCTGTCAATTCTCATTACTTTCTTTTTGTTTTTTCTTCCTCACTTTTCACCTGCACTCCACAGATTTCCTCCTCTGATGCTCCTCTTCAGCCTTTGGTATCCTCTCCTTCTCTGCAAGCTGCTGTTGACAAAAATAAATTGGAGGTATGGTAATGTTTTAACCAGCTGCGTTATGTAGTGTTAAATGGTAAATTAACTTCCTTTTGCAGTGTGTCATTCGGGACCACTATAATAGTTCCTTATATTTTGAATGATCCCTAGAATTAAAACAGCAATTTCTAGAATTTTTTTATACCACAGCTATGATTAAGGAACTTTGAATCTATATTTAATTTCAGAATAACTGATTTATTGGTGCCATGGCTATATCTCAACAGTTAAGAAGCAATTAGTTTTTTGTTGTTGTGCCCATTACTATCTTATATTTCCAGGAACTTTAAAAAAAAAAAAACAAAAAAACCTTTTCTTTCTGTGATTCTGTTGTTAAAAGCACTTAAACAAGGTTAATGCCAAGTTTCTTTTTTAAGCAATAGTAAACACCATACAGATAAAACGTGGGTATTATGGGATCATGAGTTCAGAATCATCAATGATAACTGTTAGAATGCATTTTGGGTAGAAGTGGTTGGGGTGCATATACTACCACTGTGTATTTTTAAAGTCATCCCTACAAATATTTGAGAGTTTTAATTTCTTTTGACTCTTTACCTATTTTTTTTTTGTTACATTGGCCTTAATAAATTAGTTCCAGGCATTCTTTGAACTATCATTTTTTCCCATAGACATGGGATAAATGATAAATGGTTGGCTGATGTGTGGTATACGAAGACAAGATATAGCCCCTGCCCTCCAGGAGCTTACAGTCTAAGGCAAGAAAACAGATAACTCTACAGCAGTTTATAATACAATATATTATGGGCTGTGATTGAAGTACGCTTACTGTACTGCAGTTACTACAGGAGACATCATTTTGATGCATCTTATGCTCTGAATAAGCATTAGATACAAGGAAGGATTAAGAAGAATTCCAAATAGGGAAACTAGCTTGTGAAAAAACATATGGGGAAAGTAGAGTGTTTGGGGAGTTGCAAAGCAGAATGGCATAACTGAAATATGAGTAGAACGGCCAGGCTCCTCTGTTTCTCATGAAGGAGCCTTCTCGTGAGCCCACTGAAGGAGTTTGATTCTGAAGGCTCGGGCACTTTAATGACGAGTTTTAAGCATTGTGGGGCGAGTGTGACAGGATCAGATTTTCGTGTTGTAACACTGCAGGCTCCATGGGGAGTGAATTTTGTGGTGATGGGTGAGGAAAAGAGTTAACCTATTATTCTAATCCAGGTGTAAAATGAGGGGGACATGCTTCAAAGTAGTAACAGGGAATGTAAAAGAGAATGTAATTTTTAAAATTTATTTTTTTTGAGATGGAGTCTTGCTCTGTTGCCAGGCTGAACTGCAGTGGTGTGATCTGGGCTCACTGCAACCTCCATCTCCAGGTTCAAGCGGTTCTCCTGCCTCAACCTCATGAGTAGCTGGGACTACAGGTGCGCACCACCACGCCCAGCTAATTTTTGTATTTTTAGTAGAGACGGGATTTTGCCATGTTGGCCAGGATGGTCTCGATCTCTTGGCCTTGTGATCTGCCCACCTCAGACTCCCAAAGCGTTGGGATTACAGGTGTAAGCCACCGTGCCCGGCCAAGAGACTGTAATTTTGAGAGGTCTTAAGAAGGTACAGTCCATGGGGTTTAGTAATTGATGTCTTGTGGAGGTGCTTTGGGAAGCCTTGTGACTTCCAGCTTCTATCTTGAGCATCTTAGTAGATGATGGTGCCAATTAGTGAGATAAGGATACAAGCTGAAAAGAAGGAACAGGTTTGAGCAGAAAAGGAAAGAGGTGAATTAAAAGTTGGATGTGTTAAGTATGAGGTCACTGTGAAACATTGAGGTTATTTAGTAGGTGGTTGGATATACAGGTCTAGGTCCAGGGAAAAGAAAAGGGGAGGCGAGTAGTGAGAGAGAGAGAGCACTTAAAAATTTGTGAAACTATGTCTTTTATTTGTTTATTTGTTTATTTATTTATTTATTTGAGACGGAATTTCGCTCTTGCCCAGTTTGGAGTACAATGGTGCGATCTCGGCTTATTGCAGCCTCCCACTGCAACCTCCGCCTCCTGGGTTCAAGCAGTTCTCCTGCCTCAGCCTCCCGAGTAGCTGGGATTACAGGCATGTGCCACCACACATGACTAATTATGTAATTTTAGTAGAGATAGGGTTTCTCCATGTTGGTCAAGCTGGTCCCGAACTCCTGACCTCAAGTGATCCACCCACCTCAGCCTCCCAAAGTGCTGGGATTATAGGTGTGAGCCACCACACCTAGCCCTATGTCTTTATTTAAATAACTCAAGTATAGTTTGATTATAATGAACCCAGTATGTACTTACCTCCATCTTTTTGGACTTGAATGTTTAACCAGTTTTCTTGCACAGGAGGTCAGCTGTTTCACTATGTCACTTGTGCATTTAACCACCAGGTTTCAAGAACTACTATTTTAAAATACAAAACACTGCAGTATTTTGTTCTTGCTGAGAAAATAGTTTAAAACAAATTAGGTTTTCACAGTACTCTTAGATCTTTTAGCAGCTTTTGATTCTATGGATGGGAGTCATCTGTGGGTCAAACTGCATGATGAGTTTAGAGGCCATTCTGTTAATACTGCTTCAAAGCCTGTCTCCTAATACCACTGCCAGAATCAGAGTAGGTGACAGCTGTATTTTTATTATTTTTATTATACTTTAAGTTCTAGGATACATGTGCACAACATGCAGGTTTGATACATAGGTATACATGTGCCATATTGGTTTGCTGCACCCATCAACTGGTCATTTACATTAGGTATTTCTCTTAATGCTATCCCTCCGCCAACCCCCCAACCCCCGACAGACCCAGTGTGTGGTGTTCCCTGCCCTGTGTCCAAGTGATGTCATTATTCAGTTCCCACCTATGAGTGAGAACATGCAGTGTTTGGTTTTCTGTCCTTGTGATAGTTTGCTGAGGATGATGGTTTCTAGCTTCATCCATGTCCCTGCAAAGGACATGAACTCATCCTTTTTTATGGCTGTGTAGTATTCCATGGTGTATGTGTGCCACATTTTCTTAATCCAGTCTATCATTGGTGGACATTTGGGTTGGTTCCAAGTCTTTGCTATTGTGAATAGTGCCGCAATAAACATACGCGTGCATGTGTCTTGACAGCTGTATTTTTACAGCTGAATTCCAGTATTAAAGAGTATCAAGTCATGCTCTCCTTCTAGTAAATGTAGCTAGCAAATTTGATTTGTTTTTAGTGATTTCATATGTGCCCACTAATCGCGGTGATTAGGAAGTCAAACTTCTACTCATGACGCAATGGCCTTCTTGAGAAATAACTGTCTTCACCTGTGCTGGCTGCTCTAACCATATACCATAGATTGAGTAGCTTATAAACAACAAAAATTTACTTCTCACAGTTCCAGAGGCTGGAAAGACAAAGATCAAGTCTCCTGCAGATTCTGTGTCTCATGAAGGGTCCACTTTCTAGTTCTTGAAATGGTGCATCTTTGTGCCCTCATATAGTGGGAAAGGGCCGGAAATCTCTCTGGGGCCTTTTTAATAAGGGTGTGAATCCTATTCATGAAGGTTTCATCCTCATGACTTAATCACTTCCCAAAGCCCCACCTCCTAATAATATCACATTGGGGATTAGGTTTTAACATGTGAATTTTAGGATGGACACAAACATTCAAACCATAGCAATGACTAATACCTCTGAGAGGTTCGGAAGCAACTCATTCTCAACATATTTTTCTTTTCTTTTTTTTTTTTTGAGACAGAGTTTGCTCCTGTCGCCCAGGCTGGAGAGCAGTGGTACAGTCTCAGCTCACTGCAACCTCTGCCTCCTAGGTTCAAGTGATTCTCCTGCCTCAGCCTCCCAAGTAGCTGGGATTACAGGTGCCCACCACCATGCCCAGCTAATTTTTGTATTTTTAGTAGAGACAGGGTTTCACCATGTTGATCAGGCTGGTCTCGAACTTCTGATCTCAGGTGATCCGACTGCCTCGGCCTCCTGAAGTGCTGGGATTACAGGCATGAGCCACCATGCCTGGCCTCTTTCTCAACATATTACTGAAACTGTTCTATCACATTGCTTTCTGCACCATAGTTTACTAAGAATATATAGAAAATATTTTATATATAAAATTTTTCACATCCTATTTATTCTTTACTTATAAAATGGGGATAATATTTCTAACTTCATAAAGTTGTTGTGAGGATTAAAAGAGCCAGAACAGTGTCTGTCACGTAGTAAGGGTTCAGAAAGTATTAGCTGTTACAGTAAGGAATAATAACAGCAACAATAAATAGCAAAGCTTCAGTGGACCACAGTGAGTAGTGAGACTTCCAAGTTTGGGCTCCATAGTCCCTCAGTCCTACCACTAGCTTTGATTAACTGTGTTGCTTTGGGCATTACTTCTTTTTTGTTTCTTCATTTGTAAGATGCCAGTAGGTAAAGTTTTTATTGCAGAAAATTGTTGCAAAGATTACATTAGACAGTAAGGTACTTATCAACTGGCCCATGAGAGGCACTTAATAAGTGGTAGTTGTGGGCCGGGCACGGTGGCTCACGCCTGTAATCCCAGCACTTTGAGAGGCTGAGGCAGGCGGATCACGAGGTCAGGAGATCGAGACCATTCTGGCTAACACGGTGAAACCCCGTCTCTACTGAAAATACAAAAAATTAGCCAGTCATGGTGGCAGGTGCCTGTAGTCCCAGGTACTCGGGAGGCTGAGGCAGGAGGATGGTGTGAACCTGGAAGGCGGAGCTTACAGTGAGCCGAGATCCTGCCACTGCGCTCCAGCCTGGGTGACAGAGTGAGACTCCGTCTCAAAAAAAAAAAAAAAAAAAAAAAGTGATAGTTGTGTTTTGGAAATGAAGGTTTCGATTTGGGAAATGGTTGAGTCAGCAATAGGTAATGTTTCTAGTTATCCTTAAAGGGTTAGATCTTCCTTATTTCCAGTGTAAAGCCCAGGCACTTGAGTAGATATGAAGATCTTTTTTGAGAGTTATCCCAACTTTCTAGATGGTCTCTTCTGTCTGTGCTAGACTATGTTAATATCCTTAATGTTCAAGGGAAAATGTCACTTTTGACATATGCTCTTCTGGTAACTAAAGCATATAGATTCTTCAGGTTTTAGCACAAGTTCAACTTTATGTTGACTTTTATCCTGTTCCTGAAAAACATTATTAAAACATAATTTTAAATAATCCTAGTCTAAAGGAGCCTGAGATACAAACTGTCCAGATTCTGGAAATTCTATCCATGTATTCTCCTTTTGTTGCAAAGCAATATACCAATAGTTTGTTAGCTTTGTCCTCTACTTAAATGCTTTCACTAATTGGTGAATTACTATTACAACACTCATTGCCTTTTATTAATGGGTAATAAAACAAAAGGTTGAAAAGAGAAATGCATTAGAATTTCCTTGTTCTTAAAATTGCAGTTGAAGACGTTGCTTATTCATGACCCAGATATAAAGATCTTTGCTATGAATTTCTTTTAAAATTTTGAACTAAGATGAAACTTTTTCCTTTCCTCTTTTTAAAATCACACAACAAACACTAAAATTTTAATGCGCTATATTTGTGTAGTGCTTTATAGTTTGCAGAGTTGCTTTCTAGGTTCTTAATGCCTTTCATTTTTTCTTTTTAGTGCTGAAATGCACATTAAATATATATCTAGTTTAATACTTACAAGACTATCACTGTGTAATGTATATTGAAACTCAACGTTATTACCACTTTGAAAGCTCCCATGTGACTCTTCCTAAATAACCTCATCCCTTCTCCTTAAAGGTAATTAACATCCTGATTTTTATCATCATTGTCTTTATTTTTTGCTTTTTGAAATAGTTTTATACTAGTGTGTACCCTCTCCAACATCATACTTTTGCCTGTTTTTGAACTTTATATGAATGTTGCAAAGCACTTTGAACTTTTATTATTTCTCTCACATTATGGCCTAGGAATTGCCAGTATTATCTTTCCTGATTGACAAATGGCAGATTTAGACTGACAGAGGTTGCATCAGACACCATTTTAAAGGCATAGGTACAAATGCAGCCTTTAGGTATTTTGAGTAAGTTCTGCATGTTTATCATGCTGCCTTCCCTAGGTTCATCAGTTTGTCTTTTCTTTTTTTGCTGTCAGGAAACTAAGGACCAGATTAGTGTTTAGTTGCAGTAGACTTTCAGTTCTCAGTTTCTAGTCATCTCTTTCCTCTGAATGCCTTATGAATGCTCTTTGTTTAACCTCTTTTCATTTTCCTCTTTTGGCCCTTAAGATTTATTGTTGATACTTTTAATCATTAAGTTTTTAACATTATATCTAATCCTTATTGGAAATGCAAATTGTGACTATCATAATGCCATTTATACTTTACCTCTACTGCCTTACACTAGTCAGTTGGCTGTGGTCCCCAAGCACTATCTTGAACATTCTTTTTCTCATGAGAAAATCACTGTATTTGCCCCTTTTTTTGAAGCAAAATCTGTGATGATAGACTGAAGTATCGGGGGAACCCACCCCAATATTTCAACGTAGGTTCTTTCTATTTTTCCCTAAGTGTCAGCCGGCCTGAGAAATAAAGAGAAAGAGTACAAAGAGAGAAATTTTACAGCTGGGCCGCCAGGGGTGACATCATACATCATGGTAGGACAGTGATGCCCACCTGAGGCACAAAACCAGCAGGTTTTTATTAAGGACTTCAGAAGGGGAGGAGGTGTACAAACAGGGAGTAGGTCACAAAGATCACATACTTCAAAGGACAAAAAGGAGAACAAAGATCACATGCTTCTGAGGCCAATAAAGATCACAAGGCAAAGGTCAAAATCAAAAACTCCTGGTAAGGGTCTGTGTTCAGCTGTGTACATGTTGTCTTGATAAACATCTTAAACAACAGAAAACAGGGTTTGAGAGCAGCGAACCAGTCTGACCTCAAATTTATCAGGGAGTGGTTTTTTCCCCACCCTAATAAACCTGAGGGTACTGCAGGAGACCAGGGCATATTTCAGTCCTTATCTCAACCGCATAAGACAGATACTCCCAGAGGGGCTGTTTATAGACCTCCCCCCAGGAATGCAGTTCTCTTCCTAGAGTATTAATATCAATATTCCTTGCTAGGAAAAGAATTCAGTGATCTCTTCCCTACTTGCATGTCTGTTTATAGGCTCTCTGCAAGAAGAAAATTATGACTTTTTTTGCCCGACCCGACAGGCGGTCAGACCTTATGGTTGTCTTCCCTTGTTCCCTAAAATCGCTGTTATTCTGTTCTTTTTCAAGGTGCACTGATTTCATATTGTTCAGACACACATGTTTTACAATCAATTTGTACAGTTAACGCAGTCATCACAGTGGACCTGAGGTGATGTACATCCTCAGCTTACGAAGATAACAGGATTAAGAGATTAAAGTAAGGCAGGTGTAAGAAATTATAAGAGTATTATTAGGGAAGTGATAAATGTCCATGAAATCTTCACAATTTATGTTCCTCTGCCCTAGCTCCAGCTTGTGCCTCCGTTTGGGGTCCCTGACTTCCTGCAACACTGAAGATATTTTGTGATTAAAAAAAGTGGATTTTATAGTCTTCCCCTTATATTTACCTATTATAATTTATCTTTGTGTAATAAAGAAGTCTGTCCTATCACTTAGTTTTTTTTTTCTCATTCATAATTGAACTGCGTGATTGCTGTTAGGAAGTCGAACCTAATAGAAGGATATAGTGAGAATTTATTGAATGGAGAGCTCATTCATTTAAAACAAACACAAAACAAACCCTAATATATCAAAGAAGTTCTAAATTGTCTTAACTCTGTGCCTCTGTCTTAATTTTTTAACAGATATTCTTTGCTGTCATCAGCATATAACCTCAATGAGAATATGAATTTGCTATGTTTACTATTATATTTCAGTAGCACACAGATATTGTAATTACTGAATATTTCTACCTTTTTTAAATGATGACTCAAACTAATAAAAATGAGTCAAAAGTTGCCATTTTTTTAAAAAGTAAACTTATCAAAACTTTGGGCTGTGTTTTAGAAAGAAAAGGAAAAAAAAAAGGAAGAGAAAAAGAGAGAAAAGGAGCCAGAAAAGCCGGCAAAACCACTTACAACTGAAAAGGTAAAATTCTTTTTTAAATTATTTTATTTTATTATTTTATTATACTTTAAGTTCTAGGATACATGTGCACAACGTGCAGGTTTGTTACATATGTATACATG
>NW_012117722.1:1709306-1716358 GCF_000951035.1 Colobus angolensis palliatus | reverse complement strand
TTTCCCAGCACCATTTATTAAATAGGCAATCCTTTCCCCATTTCTTGTTTTTGTCAGGTTTGTCAAAGATCAGATGGTTGTAGATGTGTGGTATTATTTCTGAGGACTCTTGTGTTCGACTGGTCTGTATCTCTGTTTTGGTTACTGTAGCCTTGTAATACAGTTTGAAGTCAGGTAGGGTGATGCCTCCAGCTTTGTTCTTTTGGCTTAGGATTTTCTTGGCAATGCGGGCTCTTTTTTGGTTCCATATGAACTTTAAAGTAGTTTTTTTCCAATTCTGTGAAGAAAGTCATTGGTAGCTTAATGGGGATGGCACTGAATCTATAAATTACCTTGGGCAGTATGGGCATTTTCACGATATTGATTCTTCCTGTCAATGAGCATGAAATGTTCTTCCATTTGTTTGTGTCCTTTTTTATTTCATTGAACAGTGGTTTGTAGTTCTCCTTGAAGAGGTCTTTTACATCCCTTGTAAATTGGCTTCCTAGGTATTTTATTCTCTTTGAAGCAGTTGTGAATGGAAGTTCACTCATGATTTGGCTCTCTGTTTTTCTGTTATTGGTGTGTAAGAATGCTAGTGACTTTTGCACATGATTTTGTATCCTGGGACTTTGCTGAAGTTGCTTATCAGCTTAAGGAGATTTGGGGCTGAGACGATGGTGTTTTCTAAATATACAGTCATGTTATGTGCAAACAGGGACAATTTGACTTCCTCTTTTCCTAATTGAATACCCTTTATTTCTTCCTGTTGCCTGATTGCTCTAGCCAGAGCTTCCAACACTATGTTTAATAGGAGTGGTGAGAGAGGGCATCCCTTTCTTATGCCAGTTTTCAAGTGGAATGCTTCCAGTTTTTCCCCATTCAGTATGATATTGGCTGTGAGTTTGTCATAAATAGCTCTTATTATTTTGAGATACATTCCATGAATACCGAATTTATTGAGAGTTTTTAGCATGAAGGGCTGTTGAATTTTGTCAAAGGCCTTTTCTACATCTATTGAGATAATCATGTGGTTTTTGTCTTTGGTTCTGTTTATATGCTGGATTACGTTTATTGATTTGCATATGTTGAACCAGCCTTGCATCCCAGGAATGAAGTCCACTTCCTGGGATAAGCTTTTTGATCCTTGTGGATAAGCTTTTTGATGTGCTGCTGAATTCGGTTTGCCAGTATTTTATTTGAGGATTTTTGCATCAATGTTCATCAGTGATATTGGTCTAAAATTCTCTTTTTTTTGTTGTGTCTCTGCGAGGCTTTGGTATCAGGATGATGTTGGCCTCATAAAATGAGTTAGGGAGGATTCCCTCTTTTTCTATTGATTGGAATAGTTTCAGAAGGAATGGTACCAGCTCCTCCTTGTACCTCTGGTAGAATTCGCTGTGAATCCGTCTGGTCCTGGACTTTTTTTGGTTGGTAGGCTATTAATTATTGCCTCAATTTCAGAGCCTGTATTGGTCTATTCAGGGATTCAACTTCTTCCTGGTTTAGTCTTGGGAGAGTGTATGTGTCCAGGAATTTATCCATTTCTTCTAGTTTTCTAGTTTTATTTGCATAGAGGTGTTTATAGTATTCTCTGATGGTAGTTTGTATTTTTGTGGGGCCGATGGTGACATCCCCTTTATCATTTTTTATTGCATCTATTTGATTCTTCCCTCTTTTCTTCTTTATTAGTCTTGCTAGCAGTCTATCAATTTTGTTGATGTTTTCAAAAAACCAGCTCCTGGATTCATTGATTTTTTTGAAGGGTTTTTTGTGTCTCTATCTCCTTCAGTTCTGCTCTGATCTTAGTTATTTCTTGCCTTCTGCTAGCTTTTGAATGTGTTTGCTCTTGCTTCTCTAGTTCTTTTAATTGTGATATTAGGGTGTCAATTTTAGATCTTTCCTGCTTTCTCTTTTGGCCATTTAGTGCTATAAATTTCCCTCCACACAGTGCCTTAAATGTGTCCCAGAGATTCTGGTATGTTTGTTCTCATTGGTTTCAAAGAACAGCTTTATTTCTGCCTTCATTTCGTTATGTACCAAGTAGTTATTCAGGAGCAGGTTGTTCAGTTTCCATGTCGTTGAGCGGTTTTGAGTGCGTATCTTAATCTTGAATTTTAGTTTGTTGCACTGTGGTCTGAGAGACAGTTTGTTATAATTTCTATTATTTTACATTTGCTGAGGAGTGCCTTACTTCTAACTATGTGGTCAGTTTTGGAATAAGTGCGATGTGCTGAGAATAATGTATATTCTGTTGATTTGGGGTGGAGAGTTCTGTAGATGTCTATTAGGTCCGCTTGGTGCAGAGTTGAGTTCAATTCCTGGATATCCTTGTTAACTTTCTGTCTCGTTGATTGTCTAATGTTGACAGCGGGGTGTTAAAGTTTCCCATTATTATTGTATGGGAGTCTAAGTCTCTTTGTAAGTCTCTTAGGACTTGCTTTATGAATCTAGGTGCCCCTGAATTTGGTGCAATATATTTTGGATAGTTAGCTCTTTTTGTGAATTGATCCCTTTACCATTATGTAATGGTCTTCTTGTCTCTTTTGATCTTGTTGGTTTAAAGTCTGTTTTATCAGAGACTAGGATGCAACCCCTGCCTTTTTTTGTTTTCCATTTGCTTGATAGATCTTCCTCCATCCCTTTATTTTGAGCCTATGTGTGTCTCTGCATGTGAGATGGGTCTCCTGGATACAGCAAATTGATGGGTCTTGACTCTTTATCCCATTTGGCAGTCTGTGTCTTTTAATTGGAGCATTTAGCCTGTTTATATTTAAGTTTAATATTGTTATGTGTGAACCTAATCCTGTTATTATGTTAGCTGGTTATTTTGCTCGTTAGTTGATGCAGTTTCTTCCTAGCATCAATAGCCTTTACATATTGGTATGTTTTTGTAGTGGCTGGTACCGGTTGTTCCTTTCCATGTTTAGTGCTTCCGTCAGGAGCTCTTGTAGGGCAGGCCTGGTGGTGACAAAATGTCTCAGCATTTGCTTGTCTGTAAAGGATTTTATTTCTCCTTCACTTATGAAACTGAATTTGGCTGGATATGAAATTCCGGGTTGAAAATTCTTTTCTTTAGGAATGTTGAAAATTGGCCCCCACTCTCTTCTGGCTTGTAGAGTTTCTGCTGAGAGATCTGCTGTTAGTCTGGTGGACTTCCCTTTGTGGGTAACCCGACCTTTCACTCTGGCTGCCCTTAACATTTTTTCCTTCATTTCAACTTTGGTGAATCTGACAGTTATGTGTGTTGGAGTTGCTCTTCTCGAGGAGTATCTTTGTGGTGCTCTCTGTATTTCCTGAATTTGAATGTTGGTCTGCCTTGCTAGGTTGGGGAAGTTCTCCTGGATAATATCCTGCAGAATGTTTTCCAACTTGGTTCCATTCTCCCCGTCACTTTCAGGTACACCACTCAGACGTAGATTTGATCTTTTCACATAATCCCATACTTCTTGGAGGCTTTGTTCATTTCTTTTTACTCTTTTTTCTGTAAACTTCTCTTCTTGCTTCATTTCAGTCATTTGATCTTCAATCACTGATACCCTTTCTTCCAGTTGATCAAGTCGGTTACTGAATCTTGTACATTTGTCACGTAGTTCTTGTGTCATGGTTTTCATCTCTATCAGGTCGTTTAAAGATTTCTCTGCATTGGTTATTCTAGTTAGCCATTCGTCAAATCTTTTTTCAAGGTTTTTAGTTTCTTTGCACTGGGTTCGTAATTCCTCCTTTAACTCAAAGAAGTCTGATTGTCTGAAGTGTTCTTCTCGCAACTCATCAAAGTCATTCTCCGTCCAGCTTTGTTCCATTGCTGGAGAGGAGCTGCATTCCTTTGGAGGGGGAGAGGTGCTCTGATTTTTAGAATTTCCAGCTTTTCTGTACTGCTTTTTCCCCATCTTTGTGGTTTTATCTACCTTTGGTCTTTGATGATGGTGATGTACAGATAGGGTTTTGGTGTGGATGTCCTTTCTGTTTGTTTTTCCTTCTAACAGTCAGGACCCTCAGCTGCAGGTGTGTTGGGGTTTGCTTGAGATCCCCTCCAGACCCTGTTTGCCTGGGTATCAGCGGCGGAAACTGCAGAAGAGTGAATATTGCTGAACAGCAAATGTTGCTGTCTGATCGTTCCTCTGGAAGGTTTGTCTCAGGGGTGTACCCAGCCGTGTGAGGTGTGAGGTGTCAGTCTGCCCCTAGTTGGGGGGATGTCTCCCAGTTAGGCTACTTGGGAGTCAGGGACCCACTTGAGCAGACAGTCTGTCCGTTCTTAGGTCTCAAACTCTGTGCTGGGAAAACCACTGCTCTCTTCAAAGCTGTCAGACAGGGACATTTATATCTGCAGAGGTCTGCTGCCTTTTGTTTGGCTATTCCCTGTCCCCAGAGGTGCAGTCTACAGAGGCAGGCAGTCCTCCTTGAACTGGCGTGGGCTCCACCCAGTTCGAGCTTCCCGGCTGCTTTGTTTACCTACTTAAGCCTCAGCAATGGTGGGCACCCCTCCTCCAGTCTCACTGCTGCCTTGCAGTTAGATCTCAGACTGCTGTGCTAGCAACCAGGGAGGCTCTGTGGGCGTGGGACCCTCCGAGCCTGGTGCGGGATATAATCTCCTGATGTGCCGTTTGCTAAGACCCTTGATAAAGCCTGTATTAGGGTGAGAGTGACCCGATTTTCCAGGTGTTGTGTTCATGCCCCAGTGAGATGAACCCGGTACCTCAGTTGGAAATGCAGAAATCACCCGTCTTCTGTGTCACTCATGCTGGGAACTGGAGGCTGGAGCTGTTCCTATTCGGCCATCTTGGCATGGATCTCAGATCCTTTTTTTTTTTTTTTTAAATCTATTAGGATTACCATTTTATTTGTATACTTACATATTAGTGACTTTCTGGATATTTATAATATGTAAATAATCATTATTTTCCACAAGCAATTGTTGAGTGAATGCTGTGTGCTCAGCATGTCCTTCTGGCTTGTCCCTATATTATTTGTCATCAGTTATCTATATGTGTGGGTGTAAGTTATCTGAGTTCCTTGGAGGCAGGTATTCTCCTGTGAATGACATAGAGAATGGTGTTTTTAGCTTTCATACACAGACTTAGAAGACTTAGAATTTTAGAGAATGAAGAGACATAAATGAAAGGAGCTTCAGAAAAGACTCTGTGCTTAAGGTTAGCCTTTGAGCTACCTCTTAAATCATAGGTAGGATTAAGGTGGAAGACAGGGGCACATGTTTAAGAGAACAGCCTAAAGAATGCATGAAAAGTGTAAATAAAATATGTTTAGAAAAATAGTGAATTTTAAGAAAAGGATTTGTCTGTGTATAGAAAGTAGTGAAAAATGAGACCAGAGTGGTAGATTCAACTCAAATTGTAAATGTTTATTCTTCTGGGGGGAGGAAAGGCTGTGAGCAGCACTTCAAGTTCTAAAGCACATGGTACTCCTAATTCAGAAGGGTTTTTTGAAGATTATTTTAGCAGGGATATGCAGGATAGATGTGATTTGGTGAAGCAGAGGTAGTGAGAATGTTGTACTTTGTAAAGGGATTGGTTAAATATTCATGGTGGCTTGGCTTTGAATGCATTTCATCGTAAGAGCATGGAATCATACTAAGAGAATTGTCAGTAAAGGGAGCATCCTTGATTTTAGTTGTTGAAATTTTAAAAATCAACTTTGTTGAGGCATAAATCGCATACTGCAAAAGTACATCCATTAAAGTACATAATAGAAGTACTGTATATAAGAAAGAAGGTCCATTTTGCTGTTCAACATTTGGATTATCTAGAGGTTTTAACTATTCTAAATAATGCTGCTTTGAAACTTTTGTATATGGAATCTGAGCTTGTATTTTTTTAGGGTGACTTAGTAGTGGAATTTCTACATCATAAAGTATGTGGATCTTCAAGTTTACTGGATAATGTCAAACTTTTTTCCAAAGTGTATACCAAAGGTACTCTTAACATCAAAGTAACTTCACGTTCTCTGCAACACATAGTGTCAGTCAGGGATTTTAGCATTTGTGATACGGTGAGTATGTACTGTTCATTTCTTTGATTACAAAATGAGACTCAGTGCCTTTTCATGTCTTTTTTGCTTTCTTTTTTTCACTATAGCTTCATTTATTTTACATTTAAAAAATGACATGAAAATAATACATGTGAAAATATGGCAGGTGTTTGTTTTTTTTTTTTTTGTTTTCTTTTTCCCTCTTTTTTTTTTTTTTTTTTTTTTGAGACGGAGTCTCGCTCTGTCGCCCAGGCTGGAGTGCAGTGGCTGGATCTCAGCTCACTGCAAGCTCCGCCTCCCGGGTTTACGCCATTCTCCTGCCTCAGCCTCCCGAGTAGCTGGGACTACAGGTGCCCGCCACCTCGCTCAGCTAGTTTTTTGTATTTTTTAGTGAGACGGGGTTTCACTGTATTAGCCAGGATGGTCTCGATCTCCTGACCTTGTGATCTGCCCGTCTCGGCCTCCCAAAGTGCTGGGATTACAGGCTTGAGCCACCGCGCCCGGCAAGCAGGTGTTTTTTAAAAAGTGGAACTTTAAATGGGGTATGATGGTGCACATCTGTAGTCCCCAGCTACTTGGGAGGCTGAGGTGGGAGGATCACTTTAGCCCAGGAATTTGAGGCTGCAGTGTGCTATGATCATACCTGTGAATAGCCACTGCACTGGATCCAGCATGGGTAGTACAGCAAGACCCCCTTTAAAAAAAAAAATACAGAAGGGAATGAAAAACAAAAATCTTCCTTTTCATAGGCTTGGTTCAGGTCTTTTGCCAATTTTTCTGTTGGATTGCCTGCTTTTCCTCATTGATTTGTAGCTGTCTATACACGTATACATACGTATAGGAGATGCTAGTCCTTTTTCAGTTAAGTGTTTGCAAATACCTTATTTCTTCATTACGGCTAATTTTGTTTCTGTTTTAATTTATTTTAATTTTTTAATTATTATACTTTAAGTTCTAGGGTACATGTGCACAACATGCAGGTTTGTTACACAGGTATACATGTGCCATGTTGGTTTGCTGCACCCATCAACTTGTCATTTAAATTAGGTATTTCTCCTAATGCTATCCCTCCCACAGCCCCCCACCCC
>NW_012117722.1:1688712-1705701 GCF_000951035.1 Colobus angolensis palliatus | reverse complement strand
ATGGCCTTTTTTGTCTC
This sequence comes from Colobus angolensis palliatus, assembly GCF_000951035.1. NCBI lineage: Eukaryota > Metazoa > Chordata > Mammalia > Primates > Cercopithecidae > Colobus > Colobus angolensis. The sequence continues at coordinate 1,705,684 of NW_012117722.1, read as the reverse complement.
TTTTGATCTTTGTTGCTTGTTGAATTGATCCCTTTACCATTATGTAATGGCCTTTTTTGTCTCTTTTGATCTTTGTTGGTTTAAAGTCTGTTTTATCAGAGACTAGGATTGCAACCCCTGGTTTTTTTTGCTGTTCATTTGCTTGGTAAATCTTCCTCCATCCATTTATTTTGAGCCTGTGTCTGTCTCTACACGTGAGATGGGTCTCCTGAATACAGCACCTGATGGGTCTTGACTCTTATCCAATTTGTCAGTCTGTCTTTTAATTGGGGCATTTAGCCCATTTACATTTAAGGTTAATACTGTTATGTGTGAATTTAATTCTGTCATTGTGCTGTTAGGTGGTTATTTTGTCCATTAATTCATGCAGTTTCTTCATAGCTTCAATGGTCTTTACGATTTGGCATGTTTTTGCAGTCACTGGTACTGGTTGTTCCTTTCCATGTTTAGTACTTCCTTCAGGAGCTCTTGTAAGGCAGGCCTGGTGGTGACAAAATCTCTCAGCATTTGCTTGTCCGTAAGGGATTTTATTTCTCCTTCTCTTGTGAAACTTCATTTGGCTGGATATGAAATTCTGGGTTAAAAATTCTTTTCTTTTAGAATGTTGAATGTTGGCCCCCACTCTCTTCTGACTTGTAAGGTTTCTGCCGAGAGACCGCTGGTAGTCTGATGGACTTCCCTTAGTTGGTAACCTGACCTTTCTCTCTGGCTGCCCTTAACACTTTTTCCTTCGTTTCAACGCTGGTGAATCTGCCAATTTTGTGTCTTGGGGTTGCTCTTCAAGAGTATCTTTGTGGTGTTCTCTGTTTTTCCTGAATTTGAATGTTGGTCTGTCTTGCTAGGTTGGGTAAGTTCTCCTGGATAATATCCTGAAGAGCGTTTTCTCACTTGGTTCTATTCTTCCCATCCCTTTCAGGAACATCAGTCTAACGTAGATTTGGTCTTTTCATATAGTTTCATATTTCTTGGAGTGTTTGTTCATTTCTTTGTACTCTTTTTTCTCTAATCTTGTCTTCTTGCTTTATTTCATTAATTTGATCTTCAATCACTGATATCCTTTCTTCCACTTGATGGAATTGGCTATTGAAGCTTGGGCATGTGTCACAAAGTTCTCGTGCCATGGTTTTCAGATCCATCAGGTCTTTCAAGGTCTTCTCTACACTGTTTATTCCAGTTAGCCATTCGTCTAACCTCTTTTCAAGGTTTTTAGCTTTCTTGCGATGGGTTAGAACATATTCCTTTAGCTCCAAGAAGTTTGTTATTACCGACCTTTTGAAGCCTACTTCTGTCAACTCATCAAAGTCATTCTCCATTAGCTTTATTCCGTTGCTGGCCAGGAGCTGTGATCCTTTGGAGGAGAAGAGGTGCTCTGGTTTTTAGAATTTTCAGCTTTTCTGCCCTGATTTCTCCCCATCTTTGTGGTTTTATCTATCTTTGATCTTTGATATTGGTGACTTACAGATGAGGTTTTGGTGTGGATCTCCTTTTTGTTGATACTGATGCTATTACTTTCTCCTTGTTAGTTTTCCTTCTAACAGTCAGGTCCCTCCACTGCAGGTCTGTTGGTGTTTGCTCGAGGTCCACTCCAGACTCTGTTTGCTTGGGTATCACCAGCAGAGGCTGCAGAACAGCAAATAGTGAAGAGCACTAAATACTGCTGCTTGATCCTTCCTCTGGAAGCTTTATCCCAGAGGAGTACCCACCTGTGTGAGGTGTCAGTCAGCCCGTACTGGGAGGTGTCTCCCAGTTAGGCTACACGGGGGTCAGGGACCCACTTGAGGAGGCAAGTGTGTCCATTCTCAGAGCTCAAATGCTATGCTGGGAGAACCACTGCTCTCTTCAGAGCTGTCAGGGAGGGACGTTTAAGTCTGCAGAAGTTTCTGCTGCCTTTTATTCAGCTATGCCCTGCCTACTGAGGTGGAGTCTATAGAGGCAGTGAGCCTTGCTGAGCTGCGGTGGGCTCTACCAAGTTTGAGCTTCCCAGCCACTTTGTTTACCTACTGAAGCCTCAGCAATAGCGGATGCGTGTCCCCTTGCCTGGCTGCAGCTTCGCAGTTCGATCTCAGACTGCTGTGCTAGTAGTGAGTGTGGGTACCTGCCAAGCCAGGCACAGGAGAGAATTTCCTGGTCTGTCAGTTGCTAAGACCATGGGAAAAGCATAGTGTTTAGGCAGGAGTGTCCCGTTTTTCCAGGTACAGTCTGTCATGGCTTCCCTTGTCTAGGAAAGGGAAATCCCAGACCCCTTGTGCTTTCCCAGTGAGGTGATGCCCCGCCCTGCTTCAGCTCGCCCTCTGTGGGCCGCACCCACTGTGCAACCAGTCCCAGTGAGATGAACCAGGTACCTCAGTTGGAAATGCAGAAATCACCCATCTTCTGTGTCGATCACGCTGGGAGATGCCGACCGGATGTTCCTATTCGGCCGTCTTGGATGAAGATCCACCTCTTCATGTGTTTGAAAGAAGGTGCTTGACAGGAATTATTTATTCTAGAATTGGTTTTTTCAAGTCAAACTTATTTTTATAAGTAATTAAAGCCATTAATATAGTTCTTGATGCATTGTAATAGCTTAATAAGCAGTTAAATATATATTATTTGGGAGTTAGAAGGAACCATGCTTATCTCGTTTAAGTTCCTTATTTTATAAAGAAGTAAACTAAATCCTCGAAGAACCTAAAGTCTCTTAGAAGTGAGTTGCTCAGTGTTAGCAGTTGCTGGCAGCTCAGGAATTTGAACCCAGGTCTTCTGGTTTCAAGCCCTGTGTTGTGTGTGTGTGTGCGCGCGTGTATTTCGATTTGACATGTATGTCTTCAGGTTCCTTTCTTATTGCAATTTAAAGTGCTGTTGTACATTCTACATAATTTTATAGTGAATTATCCAGGCTTCCCTATAAAAGAACTGTGTTCATATGTAACCTCATCCCATACTATGCTAATTAGGGAATTAATAACTTTCATGGTATTGTTAGTTCTAGTTAGCCGCTTCTTCCTTCTGTAAACTTGTTTTCCTTGAGCAGTCTACTACTTTTGTTTAAATTGTATTTTGTTTATACCTAAGTCTCATTGAGGTTTACATTTTTGTAGTGTTCCAGCAACTATTACTAATTGGGTCAGTTGGAGCTAGGCTTACTTTTTTTTTCTGGGAGGAGAAAGGTAAAACCTAAAAAATGTAATGCATCAAGTGACTAATAAGGCAGATGCCTTTGGTATTTAAATAGTTATCTCTCTTTTATGCTTAAGATATGCCGGTAGAAAATTGTATGTAAATTTCGTTTTTTCTATAATACTCTGTCATTCATTGGACATTTTTGTTTAATTCACTTAGTTTAGATTTATGTACTAGGGTGTGTCTCAAGTAATCAATGATCTATAAATATGTTTCTGTAGATGAGGAGTACTCTATTAAAGGAATGTTTTATGGGTTATCTTTCAGTTTAATCAGATTTTAATTTCTCCTTTGGACATTTCTAAATTTTGTAGGTTTTCTCAAAGATTTATATATCTAAGCGTAGAACATGGAAAATAATCATTTCTTTGCTGGCAAAAAAAGTTAAGCCTGTTTAAGGTGATTGTTATTCTTTTCTGGTTACACTACTATTTATTACAACATATTATATATACAAGTGACACTAGAATAATGCTGGAGTTGTGTCCCTGATCCCCACTGTGCAGATGAAAATCCTCATGTAACTTTTGATTCCTCAGAAACTTGACCAGTAATAACCTATTGTTGACTGGAAGCTTTATAAATAACATAAACAGTCAATACATATTTTGTATGTCACATGTATTAGATATTGTATTCTTAAAGTAAGCTAGAGAAAATAAAATGTTATTAAGAAAATCAGAAAGAAGAGAAAACATGTACTGTTCATTAAGTGGAAGTAGATCATCATAAAGGTTTTTATCGTCATCATCTTCATGAGTTGACTGAGGAGGAAGAAGAAGAGGAGGTGCTGGTCTTCCTGTCTCAGAGGTGGCAGAAGTTGAAGAAAATCCACATGTAAGTGTATCTACGCAGTTTAAACCCATGTTGTTCAACGGTCAACTGTACTTACTATATATAAAGTTCTGAAACTTCTGATCGTATATTAAGAAATGTAATGTAGGAATCAGCAAACTTTTTTCTGTGAAGAACCAGATAGTAAATATTTTAAGCTGTAGACCGTAAGGTGTCTTTCACAACTACTGTTTTCTTGTAGCATGAAAGCAGAAAGTGAATGTGTTCCATGAAAACTTTATTTTTAAAAACAGGTAGCCAAATTTGTTGAGACACTTCCTTCCCCAACTCCTTAGAGTGAGAAATGGTTGCCATGGAAGAAGCAGGGTCAGGTGGAGAGCCAGGCTCTAGCTCCTGATCCATCAGTCACTTAACTGCACAGAGGCTCGTTTTCTTTCTTTATTAAATGATAAGGTTTGCCTCGATGATCTCTAGAGCCTCTTCTGCCAATAAATAGCTTTAAATTTAGAATTGCTTGTTTCACCTAGTGAATAGAGGGGCTGATTCCAAACATCATCTGACAGTATCCTTAAAGGTGGATTTCAGATATCTACAGAATTAGCTTTTATTCGGTGACTTTTCCTCATTATTATTTCAAACTGGTTTCTCGCCCACCTTAGTTACTGCTCTCTTTAATCAGTTTTTTTTTTTTCCTGTTAAAACACAAAGTCTAATTTAGGAGAAAATATAACCATTTGTTCCTAGTGCAGCCTATTTCTCTCTCTCTCTCTTTATGTGTGTATATATGTGTGTGTCTGTGTGTATGTGTGTACACACCTACTGGTTTCTTGTATATATGCCTTGGTGGAGTATTCTTAGTTTAAAATAGATTGTTTTCATTGGCACAGAGTCCCTAAAGTATGTATTGTGAATTTTTTAATGTAAAATAATGTCTCTTGTGCAGATATTTGCCATTAGCTTCTTGAAGTTTTTAAGAGAAAATCGATTCACAAAGTATATAAAAGTAGAATACAAATTCCAGGAAGGAAAGTGGAGAACCAGTAACACTGTAAGAGAAGACCACTACTTTTGATAATACATACTTACCAGCATCAATACATTTGTCTCAAGATACAGCAAGTATTTGGGTATTTAAGGAGATAATGTAGATGAATACCGATTTAAAAAATAATTAGTTGGGAAAGAAATGAAAACAACCATCAAATTTCCTCATTGAACAAACCTTTTATGTTAGTACAATTTAAAAAATACATTTGTTCTTGATAAATATGTCATCTAACCTATTAATAATATAAGCACAAGATAACAATTGCAAATCTGTTGAACTTGAAATTTCAGTATAACAATGTAAAAGTAATAACCAGTTGTAAATCGAATAAATTATTCTTAGTAAATCATTAAAGTTAAATTAAATGGCTCATTGCCAGATGCTAGATTGATAGGTTATGTTGTTTAGCAATCTGACAGATGCATTTACACACCCACCAAGCTCTCAGTGTATTTTAATCTAAATAAACCTTTCGTATGATACGTGAATGTATTTTAGAACAAGATTAGTTTGATGATAATCTTTTGTTTATAGATTTTTTAAGGAAATAATAGATTCAGTATCACTATGTATTAGGTTTAGGAAGTATTTCAGTGTTGCTTCCCTGTTGTCCAAGTTTTTTTTTTTTTTTTTTTTAGACGGAGTCTCGCTCTGTTGCCCAGGCTGGAGTGCAGTGGCCAGATCTCAGCTCACTGCAAGCTCCGCCTCCCGGGTTCACACTATTCTCCTGCCTCAGCCTCTGGAGTAGCTGGGACTACAGGCGCCCACTACCTCACCCGGCTAGTTTTTTTGTATTTTTTAGTAGAGACGGGGTTTCACCGTGTTAGCCAGGATGGTCTCGATCTCCTGACCTCGTGATCCGCCCGTCTCGGCCTCCCAAAGTGCTGGGATTACAGGCTTGAGCCACTGCGCCCGGCCGTCCAAGTTTTATTATGGTATAGAATGCTAGTTGCTGTTAACAACTCCCCATCTTTCTTTAGCTAGGAAGCATTAAAAAAGAAAAAATCTCTTTCCTCTGAAGTAGGAAAGATTACGGTGGTACCCCTAAGTAAAAATAAATAATCTGTCTGTTTGGTAAATGTATAGGATTTCTTATTCTTTAACCAAGAAATTGGTAAATGTGTGTTTCCTCCAAGTAGATTTTCTTTCTTTTATTTTTCTTGAGATAGGGTCTTTCTGTGGTACTCAGGCATGCGTAGAACTCCTGAGTTCAAAGGATCCTTCTGTCTCAGCCTTCTGGGCCTGACTAGCTGGGACTACAGACATACACCAATGTGCCTGGCTCTCCTAGCAGGTTTTTGATAGTCTCTTTCTTCTACTTCCCTATAATGTTCAAACCATATATATTTGTAAGAAGTCACAAAATACATGTAAGCAAGAAGAAAAAATTAATGTTACCACTTAGAAAAAATTATCACTAATGCCTTGAATATATATATATATATACCACATGGGATCATATTATACATATTATTTTGTAACCTACTCTGTCCCTTTGTCATTTGACAATATTTTGACTGACTTTTCTTTGTTTTTTTCTTTTTTAAATACAGGGTCTCACTATTTCATTCAGGCTGGAGTGCAGTGGTGTGATCATAGCTCACTGTAGCCTCAGACTGGGCCCAAGGGAATCCTCCTGCTTAGTCTTCCAAGTAGCTAGGACTACAGGAGTATGCCATCATGCCTGGCTAATTTTTTAAAAAGTTTCTTAGAGATGAGGTCTCATTGTGTTGACCGGGCTGGTGTTGAACTCCTGACCTTCAGTCAGGCATAAGCCACTGCACCTGGCTCCCCTTTTCTTATTGATACATATACTGTGCCTTTCTATCTTTACTAACATTCCATTAAATGGATGTAACATAATTTACCTTCCGCTGAGCACAATAAGACTCTGCTTAAAGTTTGTCTCTCTTTGGGATAATGAAAATCTGTATACATAATCTGTGTACAACTGTGTAATAACTTCTTACAATCAATTTTTGAAACTGGAGTTGCTGAGTCAAAGGATATGGTCTTTTAAAAGTCTTTTGAAAAATATTAACAAACTACTACAAGATGCAGATAGAAGAACCTACACTTGATTACAATACTTTGATTTTCAACTTTACTGTTTACTAGATATCTAACTACTCTGTGCCTCAGTTTCCTCATGTAAATCTTTTCGGACATCTCTGAGTACCTACTACATGCCAAGTGCTATTTTTGGCATTAGGGATAGAGTGGCCAGGAGGCTGTTTTGTTTCTTGTAGGATGTTCAGCAGCATCTTACCAGTCCTAACAGTAAAAAATGTTTTCAGAGACATCGCTAAATGTCCCCCTGGGAAGCATAATCACTTCTCACTTGAGAATTGTTGATTCAAAATCTAGATCCATGAAACTGGGTCTCGGTAGAAAAATGAAAACCTGCCTGTTATGCAGTCCTTGGGAGGGCACCGGTGAGATCAGTCAAGGCTTCCTTTGAATATAGTTGACCTTCAATACCTGTGGGAGATTGGTTCCAGGACCCCACCCCTGTCGACACACATACACACAGATACCAAAATATGTGGATGTTCAAGTCCCTTATTTAAAATGGCATACCATTTGCATATAATTTAGTGCACATCCTCCCATATACTTTAGATCATCTCTAGATTACTTATAGTAATATAGTACAATGCCTGCAGATCCCTTTATTGTTGTGGATTCAATGTAGTACCCTGTCATGGCAAATTCAAGTTTTGCTTTTTGGAACTTGTGGAACCCATGGAAATGGAGGGCCAACTGTATACAGTAGTCCCTCTCGTATCTGCAGAGAATATGTCCCAAGATGTAGCCAGTGAAACCTTGGGTCATACCAAATCTTGTATATACCATGATTTTTGATCTATAAGTGAGATGGCTACTAAGTGACTAACAGGTGGGTAGCGTATAAAGCATGAATGTGCTTGACAAAGGGATGATTCACATCGCTGGGACAATATTTCATTATGTTACTCAGAACCGTGTGCAATTTAAAACTTACGAATTGCTTATTTTTGGAATTTCCCATTTAATAGTTTCTGACAGTGATTGTAGGTAACTGAGGACACTGAAAGCAAAACGTTAGTTAAGGGGGACTGCTGTAGACACAAGATCTTTTTCTCAGGTTTTACTCGGATGCCAGAAGGAAATAATATAGTTATGTATATGAAGAAAAGTTTATAATACCATTAGGTGGAAAGTAAAATACAGGATTGAGTGAATCAGAAATTAGCATTTTCTTAATTATAAGTTATCCAAAGTCAGATTTATCTTTTAAGATCACACATCTTTTTGTCTAATTCCTATTTGATTAGAATTATCTTCATTTTGGAGGAAGAAAACACAACAGAACGTTAGGATAAAAATTTGATTAGGCACGTAGTCCTGAGCCACAGAAAGCATTAGCCTGTAGCCATACACTTTGTTATATTCTTCATCTTCTGTAATATTACTTTTGTGGTACTTACAATACTTTTTCTAGAGTACTGCATTTATTTGAAAGTATTGCGGTGCCAGAAAAACTGGAGACAGGAAAGAAATATTTTAACTTCTTCAAAACTTAGTAGGGACCTGAATAGTGGGAGAAATTACAAGCTAAAAAATTAAAAAATAACTAAATTGGTTGCTTACAGAATAAATATTAATAAAGCCTAGCTCTTTCAGAGTCTGGCCATTACCTATGTTTTCACCTTTCATTTCAGTTTATTCTTTTGAAAACTATGAAGTTTCAGGGAAACGGAATAGAGACTGTCTTCTGAACATGGCGTTCTTACTCTTGTCTCAGCAGCTCTGATTTAGTTCTATACTCATGCCCCCAGTGTGTCTCTCCTTTGTATGTAGCAAGGTCTGCATCATCCTCCTAAATCTTTATCACGGTGATAATTATGTTCAGCCCCATTTCTTTTTATAGCAGTTTTCCCTTATTATAAAAACTGTAGAAAATATAGGAAAAAGTAAAAAGGAAAATCACCTTACATCTTACTGTCCGGAGTCTCACCACTTTTTACATTTTAGTTGTTTCTAGTTCTCTTTTGGGAATGTAGATGTTATTGGTTTTGTATTTTTTATTTTTTTCTCTCACCCCCAATTTAATGTTGTGTTATAAGCATTTATTTTACCTTTAATGGTAATGTGTTGTACTGGCCTATGGTAGTGTAGGAGAGGGGGAATGTCACAGGCTTCTGGAGAGTACCCAGCAGGGGTCTGCTTCTCCAACTGAGTAAAGATTACCTACCAGTTAATAAATGGGAATAGGATATTTTATCTCCCTATTTATTATGCCATCCTTACAAGTGAGAACAGTAATGAATTGGAAATAAAATAGGCTTAAGTTATACAAATATATTTGCATAATATATTTTGTTTAAATGAATAAATACTATTAGATGCTTCTCTTCACCAACCACTTACATACTGTGTAATAAACTGCTCAAATGGATAAACTCAACGGATGTTCATATCCGGTTTAATGTTATGTTTTCATAATTATACACAATTTTTAAATATTAAAATTTGTTAAATCATTTTTTACTTTCTCTTCCCCATTCCCTCCCTCTCACCCACTCCCACCACAATAAAACTAGTGCCGAAGAATGTATATATTGAGCCTTAAACTTGTAGTGTGCTAGATGTGTTAATATATACTTCCTTTGGTAATATTTGTCTTTTAACATTTAAAAAAAAATTTTAAATGCAAAAAATCTCCAAGAAAATTTTTAAAATCTGTTAAATAAATAATACACATAAAATGGTTAAGATGCTAAATTTTATGCTATGTGTATTTTAGCACAATAAAAAATTAATAAATACATTTTTAAAAAGACACATTGTAGACATGCACAATTTCATCTTTGTAATCCAATTTTAATGAATTGAAAATCATTTTTTCTGTTTAATCCTTAATTCATCTGGTAGCATTTGACTGAAGGAAATAAAATTTAACCTGAAAGTAAAAAATGTGCAGCAATGAAAGGAGGCGTTGTTTCTCCACTAACATGGGAGGCATCCATGTTCTGTTTTTAAAAATGATTGCAGCTATTTATAGTAAAGCATCTCCTGGCCTTGGGAGTTTCTAGTCTCCCTGGTTTGCTGCCTGCCACAAGATGGCTGTTCTGTCTTTTAGAGTTGCCTCTTTCCTAGGTTTATGGCCTCCCACTATCAGCCTGGACCATTACTACCCATCTTTTGACATTCTTAGTTGTGGATCTGGAGAAATAGAGACTCTCTTTTTGGATAGCAGTGATAATTGAGATATTGCATCAAGAGTATCAACAATGGCTTTTATGTATGGATTTTGAAAGTCAGTCTCATCACTTCATAGTTAACTGATATGAACATCCATAGACTCTGATGAAAACATTGATAGCAGTGGATATAATAATCACAGACACTACTATGCAGCCTTTGTTTTTTTTCCTGTGCCAATGCTCTGAAGACCTTTCATCATTTGAAACTTCCCTTTTAGATTTGTAGACTGCAAGGCCGGGCGCGGTGTCTCAAGCCTGTAATCCCAGCACTTTGGGAGGCCGAGACGGGCGAATCATGAGGTCAGGAGATCGAGACCATCCTGGCTAACACGGTGAAATCCCATCTCTACTAAAAAATACAAAAAAAAAAACTAGCCGGGCGTGGTGGCCAGCGCCTGTAGTCCCAGCTACTCAGGAGGCTGAGACAGGAGAATGGTGTGAACCCGGGAGGCAGAGCTTGCAGTGAGCTGAGATCCGGCCACTGCACTCCAGCCTGGGCGACAGAGCAAGACTCCGTCTCAAAAAAAAAAAAAAAAAAGATTTGTAGACTGCATAGCTTTGATCAGATGTCATTAAAGCCTTCAGCTGTGTGCTGTGTTCTACATCCTATTGTTTCCTTTTGTATGAATTCAGTCTCCTGAGTGTAACATCTGATTTCTTCCTCCCTACCCACACTTAGTCCTCCTCTTTTTACTGTATAAAGCATGCCATAGGACTAAGGAGGCGCTGCTGTTCTAGCCACTCTGACATTCAGTGTGACTTGAATAGTGTGGCTGAAAAAAGCAATCTTAAGAAGAATTTGGTCTGACAGTTTGTTCTTGAGATTGGTGGTAGATTAGATGTTACCACTGTTTTACATTTGTCTCATTTTATAGTGAACTGTCAAACTTATCACCTTATCAACACACTGTGTTGTTAGCTTCAGTACATTACTAAATGTTTACCTATCATCTAGGGATAGTTTAGCTCATAATGGGTCAAATGGATAGGCAAAGGATGGACAGATACAGAACTAGCTGTGTTTTTCCTACTCAGAGGTTAGACTGGAGCCCAGTTTTTAATGACAGAGATAATCCTAGCATTTTACAAAATTTATCTGCTATAGGTTTGTTCCTGACCTTGGCATTGCTCACACTAATTGCTGATAAGTGGTACTGTACTGATTAAATAAATATGTTCGTTTTTAGTGTCTTATCTGGGTACAATAATTTACTGTCCCAAGGATTTTCTGTAATGCTAACCAAAATGTTAAGGTAGAATACCTACCCATAGGACCAAAACTATAGGTTAAGATTAAAGACTAATTTCTTTGAATGTAGTTGTATAAAATACAATACATAAAATTGAAAAAGTAAATTACCTTTTTAGTACTTTATGATGGGCAGTCCAATTGTGTAAGTTACCTTGGCGATCCTGATGGTTGGCCCATAACAATTGCATAAAATGTTTGTGGAATTTGATTCCCTTTGTAAAGGCCTATGTATGTAAGATGTGCGAGAAACATAATTATACAAAAAACATTTTTAAGGTCTTCTTTAGAAAGAATACTTTTTTGGGGGGACCAGATTGCTGAGCAGGCGACCTGTAGCTAGAAAGGAGAGAAACCTTCCATGTGGCATCTAAAACCTTTTAATTCTATTTCATGCCCCACCCCACTGTTGATAGTGGAATGTAGGGATTTTAAAGACAGGATTGTTCCTTTGAGATGAAATAAGCTCAAAAGGCAGTTAGACTGAAACAGGATGATTGCTCTCAATCCCCATACACTCAAGGTATGGTTTTTTAAAGTTTATATAGACATATGTTTATATTTGCATGTATGTATTTGTGTATGTTTTTGCATTATTTAAAGAAATGCATTGATAGGTTTCTGGGAGGAAGTCTTGGGATTGAATGTAGCAATTCTTAGAATGCCTGCAGTGTGTAAGGCAGGCTAAAGGGATGGAAGGAATATAAAAATGATGAAAACAGCTTACCCTCAAGAATCTTAAAATTCAGGAAGAACTAGTGATTGAAAGGGGATGATATATAAATAACTCTAGCAAAAGGCAGATATGATACAATAGGAGACAGTGTGGAGGTTTGGAGAATTGAGAGATATCATGTTGGGATTATTAGGAAATTCTTCATGGAAGTTGTTTACATTCGACATGAGCTTTGAAAGATTGTTAGGAAGAGAGAGCAACAGGCAGAGGGAAGAACATTAAAAGAATGGAAACTGTAAGGCATATTTTGGCAATTGTCCAATTTAACTGAAGTATAGGACAATAATAGAGTATAAACCAATAAAGATAATATTGAGAGGGCCTTAAATTTCGTGATAAACAGTGGATTGTTTCTGATTTTGAGTACGAAAGTATACTTCATTTTAGTAAGATGAAATCCTGGCTACAGTATGTAAGATGGATTGAAGGGGGGTGAGGTTAGAAAAAGAGAAACTAGCTAAGAAGCTATGAGAGAGAGATAATTGGAGCTTGATATAGAGTCCTGTTTATAAAGGTAGATTAGCCAGCATCTGCTTCTCAAAGAATGATTGAAATACTTTTTTACTTTGCTTTTGAACAAATAGCCTTACCAAACTCCAAGGTCTGCTGTATCAGATTCATTTATTTATTCACTCAGTGAGTTTTTATTGAGCAGTCACTGTATGTCCAGCACTAGAGCTATAGTAAGAAACAAAACAGAATGTCCTGCCATCACATATAATCATTTCAAACATATATGGTGCTTTATCAATAAAAGGTATTAGTGTGATTGTTAGTAATTATCATTACCACTGCTTTATGTTAACCAAAAGCCTAAAATATTATTTTGCCAACCCTGTATTTTATCTCCTAGAAGATTTTTTAAAAGTAATGATTAGGCTTTAAACTTTATAGCATTTAAAGATTTAAAGATTTAATAATTTGTTTTTAATGATAAATAGCATTTATAACAATTATAAAAGGGATAATATATAAAATGAACACAAAAGAAGCAAATATCTATTTCACATATATTTGTGGTTTATGGATATTGCATTGCATCTAACAAGTCCCCCCAGTTCCATCTCTCCCACTTCCAATCAGTAGATGTTGGTGACAGGACCCCTTTCCCAGAAGCAGTAGCTCTCAAACTATATTAGAAAACTGCCACTCCTGATTATTCTGATTCAACAGGTTGGGATTGGGCCCGAAAGGTTTGTATGCTTAACACACAGACTCTGAGAGAGATGAAATATAGCAAGAATATATACATATACACACACACACACGTACACACACACATATATATGTGTATATATATATATTTACCATTTTCTCTGCTTCTTAACTAGTAGTTAAGAAGTGACTAGTAGTTAATATGTGACCTGTTCAAGTCACATATTATTATTCTACAGAATAGATACTAGTTCATTGTCCCTATGTTTTCTCACCACACCTTAGGACCTTTATTGCTTTAGTATTGTAGACTTTTAATTTCTGGAACTGATGCTAGAAGGAAAGCAATCCTTTTTTCATAGTTGATTTAAAAACATCTAAGGAAAGATCAATTTGAGGTTCTTTGATTCTTCTGATCTTTGGAAAGTTTAAAAGTGGTTTGTATAATCATAGTTTCTTGCAGTGATACAAAATAGAGTCTTCTTTTCTGCAAGCTCTTATCCATTGCTTTCAGAAAACTGGGACTTTTTCTCTTCATCCGCAGCTGTGGACTAAGGTCTTCACCTTGTTTAAAAAGCCCCTTTTAAATGACAAACAAATAGTCCAGGACTTACTGAGAGTGTTCTTTGCTTTAAAAAGTTGGTTTTTATTGTTATCCCCTTTGCGATCATACTTCTGAGTTCTTAGAGTTGTTCACAGAGTTTAGGTCCTCTTTGGCCCCATCTCTTTGTTGATTTAAAGAGGAGTCAAAAAATGAATTTGATATTTATTTTGTACAACCAGGCTGTTTTGAGTTCCCTGAAAACCAAGTAGAAGCCAATCAAGATCTATAAGGGGCTGAAGGGTTACCCTTCAAACCCATTTCCAAAGACTAAGGATTGAGAATTTTAGAAATTGAGAATTGTCTTCGAAACAAAAGCAAATCAAAAGCAGATTGTGGATTTGAAATTAGAACTCTTATTTTCGTTAGATGAAAAATTGTGTCTCCAGACTAAAATAGCCAACAGTGACCTTGTTAGATTTGTGATTTGCTGCTCAAGAACCGTCAGCATTAGGCATTTCTTTCCATTCCCACTTCTCCATTATTTTCATTTTCTCCTCTTTCTGAATTCTACTTTTGAATGTTGAAGTAATTTTAGAGTTTCTGGAGTGTATCAAATCTTCTTTATAGTGAAAGCCTAACTTTGGTAGGCCGAGGTGGGCAGATCACCTGAGGTCAGGAGTTTGAGATGAGCCTGGCCAACATGGTGAAACCTCATCTCTACTAAAAAATTACCAAAAAAAAAAAAAAAAAAAATTAGCTGGGTGTGGTGGTGGGCACCTATAATCCCAACTACTCAGGAGGCTGAGCCAGGAGAATCACATGAACCCAGGAGACAGAGGTTGCAGTGAGCCAAGATTGTGCCACTGTGCTCCAGCCCGGGCAACAAGGGCAAAACTCCATCTAAAAAAAGAAAAAAGAAAACCTATTTATCTGGTTTTCATATTATGCTATTTTTGCCACATACAAATGTATGTACAAGTAAAATAGAATAAAGAAGGTTATAATGGGGAATTCTTTTAGGAATTGGTATCCAGGAGGTACTTTTGGCCTTGAGGCAGGATGTTGAAGTAGAAAGGTTTTTTTATCAAACCTGCTTTCCCTAGTCAGCTCTCTCTTCTTTCCTGGCTTTCTATCCCTCTTTTCTTTCAGAGGAGAAAGTGGAGCTGGGCTGGGGGATGCTAAATTTGTGGTAACGGAAGACTGTCCCTATAGAGTGTTGGCATTCCTCAAACTGGATTGGAATATGTATTCACTGCTAAAGTATGGTCACAGCAGCCTTTTTGTTTCCAGTTTACAGCAGAACTGTGCTAGTAATGTTTCCCCAATTTAAAATTTTCCTATGATCTTACTTTTAAAATATCAACTTTATTGATATTTTAATTCATATGTCATACAAGTCACTCATTAAAATGTGTAGTTCAGTGGCTTTTCTTCTATTGGCAGTTGCATAGCCATCACCACGGTCAGTTTTAGAACACTTTCATCACCCCCAAAAGAAACCCTACAGCTATTAGTGGTCATTCCCCGTTTCTCCTTTCCACAGCTTCTGGCAACCTTTAATCTTTCTGTCTCTGTAGATTTACCTATTCTGGACATTTTATATAAACATTATTCAAGATATGATCTTTTGTAGTGGTTTCTTTCACTTAGCATAGTCTTTTCAAGGCTTATCCATGTTCGTACTATGTAACAGTACTGCATTCTTTTCTTGCAATTTTTTTTTTTCTATTTTTGCAATTATAGAGCAAAGAAATGGTCATTCTCTCATCAACAAAAAGATGAGCTTCCAGTGGTTTTAAAAATACCATGCCTTAATGATGTAAGAGTAGAAAAAAGAACCAGAGTAACTTATGTTAGAACTTAATAGAGATATTTTAAATTTAGAATAAATATTTACAAGATGGATAAATTCTATGTTCATTCATAATAGTTTCATTCAAAGGTTGTTTCCTATTTCAGATCTTCATACCATCAAAACCTGAAACATGTGGAATTAAAATTTGAGTTTGCTGTGTTTCCATTTTTATTGAAAAATTTAATGGAGCATTTCAGTCTCCCTTTATTCTTTCCAAAGCATAAAATAACTTGAAAATATACAGGAAAATTAAAAAGGTTGTTTAGACCCAGATGGTAAATAGTGAGCACTATTTATCGTAATATAATGAGAGTCAAATTGAATGCTAAAGGGCTACAGTTTTTAATTACAATAGAATATGTTGAAGTCGCATAAGAACTGTTATTTCCAAGATTTTAAAATAGGTTGCCCACATATATTGTTACTTAAACTAAATTCTACTAAGAAGAGTACATTCTCCTGAATTATAGTAATATGCTTTTACTTGAGATCATTTTGGAAAAACCTGTCTTAGCCTGTGGTTTCAAACATTGGACTGGACTTGGAATCCCCTGTTACTATGTGAGATTCTATTTCCTGCCCATAAGGCTCTATAGGATAGTGGCTTCAGTCCCACTGTCTGCTTGCCTTTCTCTTTGATTTCTGCTCCAGGAAGATGCTTACCTCGGTTCTGAGTCTGACTCATCTTATGGATTTTTTCTTTTACTATTTTCTCTTGTGTTTGGAGCTATAGGGATTTGATTAAAGATAAGGTTCCATATATTGACCTCAGAATGTTATAAGCAAAAATACAAAAAATGATTTCAAATTCTTTTTGTATTTATACCTTTAAGGAATATCTTCTTTTGATTAAATATATAAGCATTATATGTATTGGATATATCAGTAGAGATATTGTTTATAGATTTTCATGTCATTTTTCTATAGGTAATAGTCATAATTGATGTTATGAGCTTTTTAAAGAAGAAAGGGAAACTCTTTAATTTGATGGTGATAACATATGGTATGCCTTGATACAGAGACTAGAGAAATATTATGAAAACTTTATTATTTAGGCCGGGCGTGGTGGCTCACGCCTGTAAGCCCAGCACTTTGGGAGGCCGAGGCGGGCGGATCACGAGGTCGGGAGATCAAGACCATCCTGGCTAATACAGTGAAACCCCGTCTCTACTAAAAATA
>NW_012117722.1:1679611-1688282 GCF_000951035.1 Colobus angolensis palliatus | reverse complement strand
CTCCCGAGTAGCTGGGACCACAGGCACCCACCACCTCGCCCAGCTAGGTTTTTGTATTTTTTAGTAGGGACGGGGTTTCACCGTGTTAGCTGGGATGGTCTCGATCTCCTGACCTTGTGATCCGCCCTTCTCGGCCTCCCAAAGTGCTAGGATTACAGGCTTGAGCCACCGCGCCTGGCCGACTCTTATTTTTAAGTAGACCAAACTATCATATGTAAATAAGCTAATTAATACAACCAGTAACAGTGGTTCAAGGGAATGAATAATCATTGGCTGCTAGATTTAGACTTGTAAAGTCTAAAGTTTGATTTCTGTGTCCTTTTCCTCAGTAAATATCACTCTAGGTAGCATTTGAAGTTCCTATTAGGATTTCACCCTAATAGTTATATCAGGTTGATGCCATTATTATTCTCATTTATGATGAGAACCTGAGAGACAGAAGTTTGCCCCATTTTCTCAAGATGTCCTGTTTTTAAAGAGAAAATTAAGATGATTATTAAAAACTTTGAATCACTATTTAGATTTATATCAACAAGATAAGTTTTGTCTGATTTTGAGTTTCATGTAAATGTAATCATACCATGCAACTCTTCCCCTGTATGGATTCTTTTGCTGATCATTGTGTCTGTGAGATTCATTCAAGTCATTGCATTCTCATTTTTTATTGCTGAACATTTTTCTGTTGTCTGTCTACATATGCCAAAGTTTATTTTTTTATTCTGCTGTTAGTGGACATTTGCGTAGTTTCAGGCTCAGGGCTTCAATGAGTAAAGCTGCTATTATAAATATATGGAATTGTCATGAAGAAAAATATCCTAGTGAGTATATAAACTAATGTTTTTCTTATTCTGTGCTAATCAAGATTACAGAATGTCCTTGCAGTTGAGAGGTTATCTTTAAATGAGTAAATTTAATTAGCCTGAAACAATATTGACTACTATGTGACAAAAGCTCTTTCAGCCAAGGTGGTTTGCTCTGTTCTTACTGTTTTGTACCTAGTTTTAAAAAGAAAGGATTGAATACCTAAAATAAGAATTATTACTTAACAGAAAGCAGTAGTAAGATGATAATAACTTTACTTTGTTAAATAACCATATACTACAATGCCCGCAAGCCTAAAAGAAGAAACCCGCCAAAGCTGTAATAGCTTTTTAACACTTGCTTATTATTAAAGTAACTGTGATGATAAAGAATGTGTAGGTTGTAGCAGAAAACTGTATTTTATGTTCTGTTACAGGCTTGTAGTAAATTGAAAACATTTTTTTTCTTCATGGAATTTCTTTTTGCAATGTTTTTGTAATCATTTGAAGCTTTATTGCAAGTGAGGCAATAAAAAGGGAAGAAATCCAATTACTTTATGTGCAAAGCTTTCATTTCCTAGTTAATGAAAGAAAGGCTTTTGTTCAGTAAGCCTGCATGCTTTATAGTTCTTCTTAGTAAATTAGAAATTTCCTTAAATAGAAAATTAGGAAAATACTTCCTCAATATATACACTTTGATAGAAGATGGTTTTACTAAGTTAAAGCTTATACTTAAGAATGTTGCAGCCCAGGTGGAAGGGTCAACAATTAGATTACATGGGTCACTGAAGGTAATAAAAATAGCAAGCATATACTTTGTGCTTAATGTTTGTGAGGCATTGTTCTAAGCTCTTTAAATATATTATTTCCTAGTCCTCACAGTAGTTATATCAGGTTGATGCCATTATTATTCTCATTTATGATGAGAACCTGAGAGACAGAAGTTTGGCAGTTTATTCATGGTCACACAGCTGTTGAGTAGTGGCCATGCTGAGAATTGAATATGATCAGTCTGCCTTCAGAATATGTATCCTTAACCAATATGCTATATGGCTTTTCAGTCTATTTCTGTAACATCCAAAAATAGGAAGGGGAAGGAAAGCAGCAAGAAAAGGTAAGGGCAAAGTATCTCAACTCTGTTTCTTTGATTTTCTGCAGTTTGAACATGATGTACTTGGGTATAATTTTTTGGCCTTTTATCTTAGTTGATGTTCTCTGAGCTTCCTGGATGTGTGGTTTTGTATCCAACATTAATTTTGGGGAAGTTCTGTCATATTGTTTCAGATATTTCTTACGTTCCATTCCTTCTTCTCCATCTGGTATTTCCATCACATGTATGTTACACTTTTTAAGTTGTCCCACAGTTCTTGGATATTCTTTTCCATTTCTTCATTTTTTTTTTTTTTTTTTTTGTTGTTGTTGTTGTTCCTTTGCTTTTCTGTTTTGGAAGTTTGTATTGATATATCCTGAAGCACAGAGATTCTTTCCTCAGCTGTGTCCAGTCTACTAATGAGCCCATCAAAAGCATTCTTCAATTCTGATCTCTTCATTTCTTTTTGAATCTTTCTTAGAATTTTCATCTGTTTATATTACTCTCTACTCTTGCATGTTGTCTACTTTTTCTGTCAGAGCCCTTAGCATACTAGTGATAGCTGTTTTAAATTCACAGTCTGATAATTCCAACATATCTGCCATAATTGAGTATGGTTATGATGCTTGATCTTTCTCTTCAAACTGTGTTTTTTACCTTTTAGTATGTTTGTAATGTTTTAATGAAAGCTAGACATGATGTACTGGGTAAAAGGAACTCAGATAAATAGGACTTTATTAATATCTTGGGGGAGGGGAAGCATTCTATAATCCTGTGATTAGGTCTCAGTCTTTTAATGAGCCTGTGCCCCTGGGTTATATACTTCACAAGTGCCTCTATCCTGCACCCCTTAGGTGAGACAGGATGGCTGGAGGGGACTAGAATTGGGTATTTTCCTTCTTCTAGGTAGGTTACATGCTAATAAAACTTCTAGCAGGTCAGGCTCTGGTAAAATAGTTTCTCTTTAGGGCAGGCCTTGTTAAAAGGAACAGAATGTTCCATCATATTTCAAAATATAGTTTTCTGTTGGTATTCATGGGGGATTGGTTCTAGGACCTCCTGCAGTTACCATAAACCACAAATGTTCAAGTCTCTTATATAAAGTGTCATATTTGTGTTTAACCTATGTGCATCCTCCCATATACTTTAAATAATCTCTCGATTACTTATAATACATAATACAATGTAAATGCTATGCAGATTGTTAGGCTGTTTTTTAATTTGTATTTTTTGTTGTATTTTTTATTTTTATTTATTTTGGATATTTATAGTCTGAGGTTGGTTGAATTCATGCATGTGGAACCCACAGATAGAGAGCCAGCCATAGTTATTTTTCAGTTCCCCCTGCCAGAACCCAAGGTTTTTTTTTTTTCAGTCTTCACTGTAGGAACCTGCTTGAGATCCTGGAGGTAAAACTCAGAAGGGTGAGGGCCACCTTATGAGGGCATCCCCTGGAGTTTTTATCTCTCAGACCTGTCCATATTTGAGCCGCCAGCAGTTCATCAATTATAGTTCAGGTTTTCCTACCTTGGGACTGGGTTTCCATCCCCATAAGTTGATTCTGTGTATCTGCCTGTCTCTCTTGTTTTCAGGGCTACAGTTTGCCTTATGACTTCACTTCTTTGATAGACTTAAAAAGAGGTGTTTATTTTCCAATTTGTTCAGCTTTTTACTTGTTAAAACAGAATGGTGGCTTGCAAGCTCCCTGCTTGCTGGACCAGAAGTAGAAAGTCTCGTAATACGAATCTTAATTATTATTTCAGCAGTCATAATGTCAATATGATAGCTATTACTATTCTTATTTTACTGATCAAAAGCTTAGGCTCACAGGGCTAGCTACATAATTTGCAGGCCTAGTGCAAAATGAAAATTAGAGACCTCTTGTTCGGAAAACAGGAATAAAAAGTACCATTAAAGGTACTAAAATATAAAGCTTTTTTTTCTTCCACAGTCTCTGTACTTATGAAGGTGTGTTTTTATTACTTAATATTGTTTTAAATCAAGAAAAATTAAATTTTACATTCTTAACATGAATTTTATTATTTATATTATGTAGTGAAGTTTTAATTGCAAACATAAGAGCATTTAACCCATATATGGAATCAATGAAGGGGTACACTTCATATTCTTAGCTTGCACATGCATATGTCACTTGTTCTTAGCAGAGCAGTGGAAACATGCAGAAACTAACTTTACTGTTTTTATTTCACTTCTTGATACACATATTTTCTATCAACTCTCTCTACCTTCAGTTTACCGATAAGAAAAGAAAAAAGAACTGTTGGCTGCCCTATCTTTTTTCTTTCTCTGTCATCACTTTCAATGTATGTGTTGGCTAACACGGGGAAGTGACATGAGTAAGATAGAATAGAATATTTTGGTCTTCCTTGTTTCTTAGAACACCATTGCCTTCTTTCTGCTTTTGAAGCAAGTTCTAGTAGGAACAGAAAGCATAGTCTCTTGCAGCTGTCAGTACCCCTACTCACCCTGTCTTAGAGCTAATATACTTGTGTTCACTTGCAGTCTTGTACTGGAACTCTGTGCTCATGGAGCATCATGAGCGCTATATGCAGATGTACAGCAAGGAACAGTGGGGACACACATATTGCACATATATCCTGTGCTTAAACTTATGTCCCATCAGATTTACAAAATAGATATTCAAAGAGAAAATTATTACAAATTTCAAGATGGCCATAGGAAAATATTAAATGTAACATTGGGGTGCTGTGAGACTGCATAGGTTGCAAACCTATGAAGCCAGCCGTGTTCAGAGATACTAAGTGACTTGTTCAAAGTCACCCAGTTGGGAAGTGTCCATGCTGGGATTAAAGCTCAGGTGTTTGGCTAATTTTTTTTTCTTTCATAGTTTTGCTAATAAGTGGTATTATAAAAAAAAAAAAAAAAACTACTTTGTTTTTTCCTTCTCTGCAGACCTCCAGAATACTGTGTAAAAACAAGAATAACAATAGTGAGATGAGTGTTAAAGATACAGTTGTAGGTATAGCCATTCCTGTTGGATTTACTGCTTTTAAAAAAATCTTGCTAATTCACTACTGAGGGGTGACTGGGCATTTGCATGCAATCCATAGAGTCTTACAAACAGAAGCTTACCATTGTCAAGAGGGGAACCTATTAATAACAATTTTAGCAGTACTGTAGCCAATTCCTGTCTAAAGTTAAAGGCTCTAAGTATAATTATGATGGGTATTTCAAATGGGATACTTGTAAGAGTGAAAGCAGGCACTATTAAACAGTTAAGTTGGAATAACAGGCATCAGCTGGAGTTATTTTGAGCAAACCGGGACATGTGTTCACCTGCCTCATCATTCACACACATGCTAAGCCGAATAAGCATGCCAATCCTGTGTGTCCCCAGAAAACTGCTATTTTCTAACTCCATCATTACACTGATCCACACTGAACCAGATTATGTTTGTGTCCATTTGCATAACTAGAGTATGAGTTTAAGATTAGGAAACATGTGTTCTTCATTTTTGTATCCCTAGTGCTTACTAGTCCTGGTATGTAACTATAAAATGTACTACTGCAACCACTACCAGCTACCATTTAAGAAGCACTTATGTGCCAGCTACTGTGAAAGGTACTCTCTTTAAATTATTTTGTTTAATTCTCACGAAAATCCTGCAAAGTATTGTTTTAAGGAAACTTACCAGTGTAACCATTCAGTATTTGGGATGAATAATAAGAAACTTTTTAGAATCATATATAAAGCACTCTAGGTCATTCTTTGAGAAATGCTACAAACTAGGGAACCAGGAGATTAGAGATGGGCTCACATCTTAATTTTCAGAAGGAAAATGTAATGGATTATGAATGCTGTATCATTAAGCTTGACATGGATTCTATGCAAAATTCAAATAGATTTTTTTTTTTTAACAACTTACTTCTTTTCCATAATCTTACCAGCATTCACTGGTTGTCTGCCATGGATTCTTTAAGAACGGTTCCTGGGTGGCATGGTGGCTCATGCCTGTTATCCTAGCACTTTGGGAGGCCGAGGCAGGTGGATTGCTTGAGCTCAGGAGTTCAAAGCCAGTCTGGGCAACATGGTGAAATTTCATCTCTGCAAAAAATTAGCTGGGCATGGGTGGCTTGTACCTGTAGTCCCAGCTACCTGGGAAGCTGAGGTGGAAGGATCACCTGAGCCTGGGAGGTCAAGGCTTCAGTGAGCGGTGATTGTGCCACCGCACTCCAGCCTGGGCGACAGAGTGAGGCTCTGTCTCAAACCCCAACAAAACAAAACAAAAATTAGTTGGGCATGGTGGTACATGCCTACAGTCCCAGCTACTTGGGAGGCTGAGGTAGGAGGATTGCCTGAGCCCAGCAGATCGAGGCTGCAGTGAGCTGTGATCTTGCCACTGCACTCCAGCCTGGGGAACAGAGTGAAACTGTGGCTCAAAAAACAAACAAACAAACAAACAAACACAAACCACAGTTCCTATCAGTCTAAGCTTGCTTATTGGCCAAGATTCTTAAATATGCTTCTGGTCAAGATGTAGACAGTGGGCTTGATGATCAGATATTAAGGTAGATTATGAACCGGATAGACAGCTATCCAATTAATAGAATTGATGTCAGTTTAGAGGAAGTTCTCTGCTTTCTTCAGGGGTCAATACTGGACTTCATTCTTTTCAGCATTTTTGTTTACTGTGGATATCTGTGCCATATTGTTCAGATTTTCAAATGACCAAGCAGTAAAGATTAATTAAGATATCAAATGACAGAATAAATCCCTCAGATAGTGTTAAAATAAATGCCAACAAATTGGATAAATGTAAAATTCTGAAGCAAATGTACCCAAACTCAAGTGTCCTGAATATAGCACAAAAGAAAATGTCATTGAATTTTAGATGACCAAAGGTCTGGTATGAATTAATGGTCTTCTTTTGCTTTGGAGAAGGTCAGCTCTACAAATGTATTCCTCCTTTTGTTTTCTGCATGGCTGTAGCATAGAGAGTGTGGATAAATGGGTAGATGTTACAAATTGTCTGAAGAGGATACTTTCTACTTGTAATTGTCTGAATGTAAAATATGCTGTATCATCATATGTGGTGATTCCATAACACTGGAAGATTTTCTTACAGAGAGAAGGAATGTGTAAGAGAGATGTTACAGTAGTGTTTTGTGTATCACATAATGGAGTCACTAAATGTCTTCAGGGCTGCTTCTACTTCTGAAATTTATGTAAATCCTTGATAACTTCTCCAGCCCAGTGAAATATTGTTTCGGACAGTAGTGTCCATAGGCCTTACAGAGAACATTTACTGAAAGATGTCCATATGATTGGGGAAATAAAATGTAGATTGTAATAAATTAAACCCTAAAAATACAATTTAAGAAAGAGTATTAAATTCAAAAAGAGTACTCTATGTGTTGACAGCTTTAATTTGAAAAAGATCAATATTATAAAGAATGGTAAACAGGAGAAAAAGAAACTAAAGATTTTGAATAAATGAGATATTGGGAATAAACAAGAATTATATATAAGATTTTTTCTCACATAAAATAGTTTTAAGGTTGTATATAATTCAGTTTTGAAAGCATACAAATATAAACATAGTAATTATAACTATCAATCTATATAGGAATATGCGACTGATTTTTATTAATGTATTTATAGCATATGGTCAAAAGACTTTATCTGAGTAAACAACTAACGTAGATAATATAGTGGATAATATTAACTTATGAATTTTTTACTGAAAATTTTAGTAAAGGTTAAACCTACTATGAAGATTTCAGTAGGTAATCAGATGGGATAGTATTATGGGAATTATGTGTTGTTGAGTAACTTGTTAGAATTTTCTTGATATATTTCAAATATCAAGTACTACTGAGGCAGTAAATTAGTTTTTTCCTAAAGTATTGCTCTCACCACATCACAGTCACAAAGCCTTTCTCCTACAACAATGGTGATCGTATCTTTCTTCCCCAGTGGAGTGCATATGGACAACACACTTCTCCAGGAGTAATATTTTTTCTTTTCACTACCCCCTTTGAAAAACAGTGACATATATGAATGCTAGCTCTAGCTGGCTGTTTATTTAGGTCCTTCCATGTTGTGGAAATAGAATAAAAATCTTCAGATTTATCTTTTATTCCTTACATGTAGAACTACAGGTCAGTCAGATACATCCACCATCTAGCACCTTTCCCACTCAGTGTTCTTCACATGGTGCCATTGCCAATTCCAGGGAGGTCAGTGCTTCAGTGAGTAGTGATTGCGCCACTGCACCCCAGCCTGGGCAACAGAGTGAGGCTGTGTCTCAATCCCCAACAGAACAAAACAAAAATTAGTTGGATGTGACAGTGCATGCCTGTAGTTCCAGCTACTTGGGAGGCTGAGGTAGAAGGACTGCCTGAGCCCAGGAGAGCAAGGCTGCGGTGAGCTGCAATCTTGCCACTGCACTCTAGCCTGGGCAGCAGAGTGAACCGTGTTTCCTATTTGACTGTTTCCTTTTTTTCCTACATACCTAAAAGTTAATGTCACTACCTTTATAAAATCCTTATCACTCATGACTACCATTACTTTTGAACTTCAAAGAATCATACTTTTCATGTGGTCTTTATAGTGTACCTTGAGTTAAAAGTATTGGCATACTTGCTCTGACCCTCTATCAGATTGTGTGTGTGTGTTTTTTTTGAGATGAGTTTTTGCTATGTTGTCCAGCCTGTTTTCCAACTACTGGACCAAAGTGATTCTCCTACCTCAGCCTCACACATAGCTGGGACTACAGTCATGTGCCATCTGGCATGG
>NW_012117722.1:1619699-1679431 GCF_000951035.1 Colobus angolensis palliatus | reverse complement strand
GCTCTGTCGCCCAGGCTGGAGTGCGGTGGCGCGATCTCCACTCACTGCAAGCTCCGCCTCCCGGGTTCACGCCATTCTCCTGCCTCAGCCTCCCGTGTAGCTGGGACTACATTTTTAAATCTAATTTTTGATAGATAGAAATTATTCAGCAAAAGCCACTATGGCGTGGGGAAGGAACCCTGTTAGGAGATTAACCTTTACCACAATAGCTACTTACGGAGCCTTTGGACAAATCATGTCATTTAATTTCCTTAATGTTAGAATGAAAAAGTTGAATGTAATACATTTTATGTTTCTTCTAGTTCTAAGATTCTAGGGATATTAAAGGAAACTGATTATAAATAAACTAAGTTATAATTTGAGATGTCAGTTTTTAAAGAAAATTTTGAATAATTACCACTAGAACTTAGAAAATTGTATAGCTTTCCTATTGTAGTCTATATTTATGCTCTTGTCTACATTAACTGGCAAGCTGAAGAATAGTGAATCACCTTCTAGAGGCTCAGCTGTTATGTCTGTTATTTAAAGGTCTAGGAAATGGTGGTAAATGTAGGAGTTGGAACCTAAATAGTTTTTTATTCAATTATATTCTGTGGGGTAGCGATAATGAATCACAAAAAGATTGGGTAGTGAAGATTCTGCTAATAAAAGCTTTAATAATTTGAATGAGACATCTGCTCAATATGAATCTAAGGAAATTACATTTTATAAAATTGCTTTATCTAAGTAGACTTATGTTCTTGCTTGTTAGAAAATTTTGTTTAATAAATTATAGATTGCCTGATTTTATCTACCCACGGTTGACTGCATTCTTCACTTATTAAAAGACAAATTTCCTATGCAATGTTTTTAATAGCAGCAGAATTTAAAGTGGAGTGAGTCCATATGTATTGCTTGCCATGTCTGAACTGAATGTGAGATATCAAAAAGATGACAATTATATGAGGGGATGTGTGGTCATCAAGGTAGTAATTTACTGTTATCACACGCCAGTAATCCCTGCCCGTAAATCCTAACAAGACAGTAGCATTTTTATTTTTAGATCTTCCAAAATTTGGCTTTCAGGTAATATTTACTTTGTATTTATATGATAGCTATATTTTAGGTATCTTAAATAACTGTATCTTGTAAGTCTTTGCAAAGTACAATACAATTGGTGTGCTACAGAACAAAAGTACAGATTGATAGTTTATGTATTCATGTTTGTTGTTTAAAGTTTACAACCTTTATGTCTTGAAAATATTTGATAAAAACGACTTCTTGTGTTATAGGCAAACCTGGAAAAAGTCAAACATGTTCTTGAAGATTTTTCCATTTTAGAAAAGCTTTTCAGGAAGACATAATCTATTACACATACGTCTGTTAACCAAAATGTTTAATTGGAATACATTTTGGAAATCTGCTGTTCCTCTCTAGGAATTAACATTGGTGATTTATGTTGTAAAGAAAGACAAAGAGCATCAAATGTGCTTTACTGTAGAAACTAGACTTCAGAGTGGCCATGAGACAGGATTTTTAGCAGGATTAATCTGGATTATTTAAGTTACCTTGTTGCTAAGATATTGTCATGAGGGACAAGAAGAAAATTATTCTGGACTTCCTATCTTATTTCATGAGATTTGATTTTAATAATTTTAAATGTTTGATTTTTCAAATGCTGGATTCTTCAATGTGACAAAAGATAATTATTTCAGCTGTCTCTTCCTAGTCCGATATCTGAGGCCAGCCATGATTTTCCCCTTCAGTCAGAAACTGAATACCTGTCTTGTCAACTTTTAGAATATGGCGGTATTAGGCAGTCCTAGCAGTGGTCATGATATAATGATTGGAAGTAGTCTTTTCTTATTTTTACTTTTTTTTTTAACTTTTATTCTAGGTTTAGGGGTACATGTGCAGGTTTTAGTTATATAGGTAAAGTGCATGTCACAAGGGTTTGGTGTACAGATTATTTTGTCATCCCAGTAATAAGCATAATATTACCCAATAGTTTTTTGATCCTGTCCCTCCTCCCATCCTCCAACCTGAAGTAGGTCCCAGTGTCTGTTGTTCCTTTCTTTGTGTTCATGTATTCTCAATGTTTAGCTCACACCTATAAGTGAGAGCGTGCATTATTTAGTTTTCTGTTTCTGCATTAGTTCACCTAGGATAATGACCTCCAGCTCCATCCATGTTGCTGCAGAGGACATAATCTCATTCTTTTTTATGGCTGTATAGTATTCCATGTGTATATGTACCACATTTTCTTTATCCAGACTACTGTTGATGGACATTTAGGTTGATTCCATGTCTTTGCTATTGTGAACAGTGCTGCGATGAACATATGTGTGGATATGTATTTATGGTAGAATAATTTTTATTCCCTTGGCCATATACCCAATGATAGGATTGTTGGGTCAAATGGTAATTCTGTTTTAAGTTATTTGAGAAGTCGCCAAACTGCTTTCCACTGGACTAATTTCCACTGGACTAATTTACATTCCTGCCAGCAGTGTATATGTGTTCCCTTTTCTCCACAGCATTGCCAGCATCTGTTATTTAAAAAATTTTTTTAATGATAGGTACTCTGACTGGTGTGAGATGGTCTCTCATTGTGGTTTTGATTTGCAGTTCTCTAATAAATAATTAGTGATGTTGAGCATTTTTTCATATACTTGTTGGCTACGTGTAGTGATGTTGAGCATTTTTTCATATACTTGTTGGCTACGTGTATGTTTTCTTTTGAAAAGTGCCTATGTCCTTGCCAGTTTTTTAATGGGGTTATTTGCTTTTTGCTTGTTAATTTGTTTAAGTTCCTTGTAGATTCTGAATATTAGACCTTTGTCGGACGCATACTTTGCAAATATTTTCTCCCATTCTGTAGGTTTTGTGTTTACTGTTGATAGTTTCTTTGGCTGTGCAGAAGCTCTTTAGCTTAATGAGGTCCCGTTTGTCAATTTTTGTTTTTGTTGCAATTGCTTGTGGAAGTAGTCTTTTGATAGGCTTTGCCCACCTTAATTTACTGGTGATAGTATTGGGTTTCAATGTACAATGTAATGGAATAAAACACAGCACCTAGATATTTAAAAAATTTTTAAAGAAACATTGAATCTATGTGTGTGTGTGTGTGTGTGTCTGTATCTTTATTAGGGAATTGCATGTTTTCAGGTTTTTTGGAACCTTCATAATGGCAGTGTATATGCAAAGATTTTCTTTATTCCATCTCAGTTTGTTTTGTGCTGCTGTAACAGAATAGCACAGACTCATTTATAAACAAAAGAAGTTTATTTGCTCATGGTTCTGGAAGCTGAGATGTCCAAGAGGACAGCTCCAGCATCTGGTGAGGTCCATGATGCTGTATCATCCCATGGTTGGAAGTTGGAAGGGCAAGGGAGCACTCGAACAAGAGGGAGCCAAAATTGTTTTTCTAACAAACTCATTCCCTTGATAACTAACCTATGCCTGTGGTAATGATATTAATCTGTTCATGAGAGTAGAGCCCTTCTGACCTAATCTTCTCTTACTAGGCTCCACCTTTCAAAACTGTTACATTGGGATTAAATTTCCAACATGTGAACTTTGGGTGACACATTCCAACAACAGCATCTCCTGAGTCTATATTTTTAGTTATTATTACTCATCTAGGACTAGGAAAATATGTACTTACTTCCTGTCATTTTACACAAAAATCTGTAAAAATAATTTTAATATAAATAAGAAATAACTTTCAATTTTTGTTACAAAGTCTTTCAAGAAAACTGTATAGAATATTAATAACTCTTAATAGATATTAAGCTCTAAAAGGTTAAATATTTGTTACTCTATCTAGAATTTTAGGAAGTTTCCTTACCTATGTAGTTTGTGCTTTGGTGTATCTGTCCTTAAATGTTTTAAAAATAAAAATAGTGAGGTTAATTTCTTATGTTTACAATTATCAATGAAGAAGAGTATCATTTGAATTTAATCTTTGTAGCTTTCACTAATATATATATGAAGACGTATGTAATGTATATACTATGAAGACATAGAAGAGTAATCTCTAAAATCACCTTTGCCACACATTGATGTGTTCAGGTTATGGCCTCCACAAGATTCGATAATGGAGGGATACAAAGTAGATTTTAAAGTGATCAGTCCTTTTGCTTTTTTGATTTGTGGGACAACCTTTCAGATGCCAACTCTAAGGATAATTCATGTCTGAATTGTTGAAATCCATCTAGTGTAGCCAACTCTGCTTGGAATGATGGGGTTTAGGGCATAGACATTTCTCATTCATAATTTGACCCATTGTAGGAGCAAAGGAGCAGACTGTCTTTAGAGCAGTGTTTCTCAGCCTACCACTCTGCTAAGAAATACATTTTACATTATGATCCAGATTTGTGCTCACATGTGTGTACAAATGTGCAAAACAACAATCTAGGAATATTTACCTTTCTTTTATGCAGTGTACTCTGTTTTCTATTCTGTATCATTTTTATATGCCAAAAAAATGTTTAGTTGTGGCCCGTAAAATAGATTTCAAAAACTGGTAGTGGGCCCCACCTGCAATTTGATAAGCTGTTTAGGATTCCCCTTATTCTTGCCTTAGTGTTTCTCTTTACTTTGCACAGCTATACATATGTTCTCATTTATACAGTTTCCTATGGACATGGTTGATGATTACCCATTTAAATTTGAAATGTTAGGAACATGAGAAGCTTTTAGAACACAGATACATGTGTGAACATCTGGAAGGAAAGATATTTTCCAAATTGTTTGCAGTAGTTCTGGGGGTGGGAGGTCGGGATTACCAGAGGACCTCTGCATTGCTCGATTTGGCTTTTTCTTTCCTTTTCAAACCATGACAGGTAGTTTCATACTCAGCAGTATTTTAAAAGGTAGTTTTAATTTGGTGACAGACGCCTTATAAACCAGAGTTTCTTATAAATATTATATTTAAAAAGTAATTAATAATGTAGATTCAGGAAGAAAGTATATCAAATACCATTTCATTAGGCTTTTCTTGCTAGTTGTGTCTCATGTATCATACAGTGTGTGGATGATGGGTCAACAGTATGCTCATGAAGACTCTGAGGCCTCGCCAGCCTCAGCTAACAGGATGTATTAGTCCGTTTTCATGCCGCGGATAAAGACATACCTGAGACTGGGCAATTTACAGAAGAAAGAGGTTTAATTGGACTCACAGTTCCGTGTGGCTGGGGAGGCCTCACAATCATGATAGAAGGCGAGGAAGAGCAAGTCACATCTTATGTGTATGGCGGCAGGCAAAGAGAGCTTGTGTAGGGAAACTCCCCCTTAACATAAACAAATAGCACAGGAAAGACCTGCCCCTGTGATTTAATTATCTCCCACTGGATCCCTCCCACAACACATGGGAATTATGGGAGCTACAAGATGAGATTTGGGTGGAGACACAGAATGAAACTGTATCACAGGAGTACATTAGTAGTAGCTAGGAAATAATATGAAATGCATTTCTTCAAAATGTATAATTTCATATAAAAGATGGGAATTATGGGATCTACAAGATGAAATTTGAGTGGGGACACAGAAGTACATTAATAGTGTCCAGGAACTGATATGAAATGCGTTTCTTTAAAATGTGTAATTTCATATAAAAGAGCTAGTAGTTAAGGACAATTATATTAAGAGTTAAATCGTTTTATTCACGATTTTGGGGTCCCGATATGTAAGGACTGTCATTGCAACTTCAACAGTCATGTTTACTTTTTTTTTTATATAATGAACAATATTCTAGGTTTTATTATACTGTGTTTCATATACTTTTGTACACTGTTTATCAAAAACGTGTAATTAATTGGGGCTTGAAATTTTGTTAAATTTACTTAAGAAAAATTAATAAATCCAATTATTTACTTTAAAGCTACAGAAGAAAGAAGAACAGCAACTGGAACCTAAAAAAAGTACCAGCCCTAAAAAAGCTGCAGAGCCCACTGTGGATCTTTTAGGACTTGGTAAGTAATAAAAAATAAAAGGTCACTGCTAGAGTTACAAAACAATTGAAACTTTTACTTGGAGTGAATATAATGGCTTTATCTTCAGTATGCCAAAACGTACCTATTAACTGAATTTGAAAATGGTATGATTAGTTTGCTAACTTCCCACAAAAAGGAAATCTTTAATAATAAGCTGGTGTCTGTCAGCACTGTCTTCACTGAAATACAAGTAATGAGTTCCTTGGGGAAAAGAAGATACCACAGTAATCTTCAAAGGCTTGGTAGATGTGACATTTTAGCGCTTATAATAAAGAGTGGATTATTTTCTCTTCTCTGACTCTCGAATTTTCAGTTTTGTGGGGCATTTTTCCCCTTAACAAAATAATTCTAGGGTAGCCTTATTGTAAAATGTGTTGGTTTAAAATAAAATTTAGTTTTGGTTAACTGAAGCAACACATTTTGCATCCAAATCTAGTGACTAGATTCATATAACTTATTCAATGATAATGAGAAGTGCTCAT
This sequence comes from Colobus angolensis palliatus, assembly GCF_000951035.1. Lineage (NCBI taxonomy): Eukaryota > Metazoa > Chordata > Mammalia > Primates > Cercopithecidae > Colobus > Colobus angolensis. The sequence continues at coordinate 1,672,977 of NW_012117722.1, read as the reverse complement.
TTTAATGTACTGTTTGTTCTTATGGCTGAAAGGTATATGTTGTCTGTGTGGTAAGTAAGCAGGCCTTCATTCAAGGGGTGTTTATATTGTGCTTATCTACAAATATTGTTAGCTTCTCTCTCTCTCTCTTTTTTTTTTTTTTTACATTTTTTTTCTTCTAAAAGAATTGGCTTGATAAAAGGTTACTTTTAGTAATATCTGAGCCTTGGCACAGGAATAATTTAAATCTTTCTCTTTGTTTAGTTTGGAGAAAGATTGAGAAGGAAAAGAGTAAAAGGCAGTTAGTTGGAACAGTTGAACTTCATATACTGCTTTTCAAAAAATTGATCCTAGTTGTTATTGAGTAAATTGTTGTCTGTTTTAAGAATTATAGCTGAATGTTTTATTCATTTCTTAGGAAGCTGGTACATCATACAAATATACTCCCTGGAGGTACAATTCTTCTGTGATGGTAAAAAGTTGTATATTAGAAATATAAAAAATAACTGTAATTTTGAAAATAAGGCTTCAGTCCAGGGGCTGTAAATACAATTATGTTGAATTGTAGTCCTCATAATTTCTTGTTTTATTTCCTTTACTGTAAATGAGAGAAAAAGAAAAAAATTATTACTAAAGTAAAAAAATATCTTAGTAAAACTGTAGTATATCTTTGTCTTCACTGCAGCATTCCTTTTCCAGTCTGCATTGCCTGGTTTATTAGTTTATAACTTAGAAATATAAAATATAATCTAGGCCTGATTCTTATCTTACACACTCATTCCATTCAACAAATAGCACTGTCTACTGTGTGTCAAGGTACCATTGTAGACACTAAGGAGATAGATCTGAAGAGGACAGACTACAACTCCTACCTTCTGGGGCTTTCATTCCATCTGGAGAGACAGTGAATAAACAATTAAATAAAATATATCGTAGCTTATAGGTGGTAAGTACTATAGATGAAAGAAAACAAAAATGGATGGTTGTAATTTTAAATAGGGTGGACAGGGAGGCATTCACAGATGTCTTATTGGAGCAAAGGCATGAAGAAGGTCTGGATATCTGGATCTGTAAGCAAGAGCATTTTGAGAAGAACACAACAGATGCAAAGGCTCTTCAGTAGGAGCCTACTTGAAGTGTGCAAGGACCAGCGACGATGACAGTGTGGCTAAAGTGGAATGATCTTGGGGGAGAATAGTAACAGAGGAGACAAGGACGGAAGGGGTAGGGAGGGTGCAAGCTGACTATAACAGGACTTTGGTTTTAACTGTAAGTGACCTGGAAACACATTGGAGGAATTTGCTGAAAAGAAATAATCTGACTGTAGTATTTAAAGAATTATTGTGGTGGTTGTGCTGAGACTAGATTATAGTAGGGCAAGGTGGGCAGGAAAGGGTTTTTTTAAGGATGACATTACAAAATGTTTAGTGTTAGAAATGAACTTGTAGAGAGGTAAATCTGATACTTTCAGGACAAGGACAAATTGCTCTAGCAGTGTCCTTGAATAGCCCAGAGTGGATGGGAGCTAGTCGACAAACAGTATGAGTGGCCTTTGAGGTACTCCATTATTGTTGGAATGATACTGCATAGTAAATAAGCCTAGGTTTCAACAGCTTACAACATTAAATGTCTGTTTCTCTCTTTCTGTGGGTCAGCTAGGGCAGCTCTACTATAACTTCATTTGATACATTTTCTACCTTCCTTATTATTGCGGGGCACTGTTTACCAGCCATTTCACTATTGCATGTGTTTCCTTATCTTCTACCACCTTGTCTCAAAGTCAATGCCACAGATTTTAGGATTTGGTTGTGGCAGCACCCCTCTTGTATCAGTTTCTAAAACAGTCAACTCTTGCTGTGCGTGTTACATGGAAAACAACTCCAAAATTTCAGTGGCTTACATCAACTAACATTTATTTCTGTCACTCATGGGTTTGTAGGTCTGCTAGGACGTCGCTCTTTTGGACAGTGGGACAGCTTCAGGAATGAGGGAGTTGTAGCAGCAGGGAAGAGGAAGTGTCTTACCCAGAGCACATACAGCTCTTCATATCTGCTGGTTATCAATTTCCTAAACTATTTTAAAAAATATTTTCAGACTTTTTTTAAAAAAAGCTGTGTTACAGCATAAAATTTGAAGAATTCATGAAAGTCCAGGAGACTACAGAGAAATCAAATGTCTCTTTCAGCTCAAAACAAACAGTGATTCTAAATGTGGATTGATGATTGGTGTCCACCTCGGGCCTCAGGCTATTTATCTGCTCAGAAGCATGCTGCTGTCCTCTAATGGGATCCTGGTTTTCCCCTGTAAATTGAAACACAGCGCGAATTGTGGGGGTAGGTGCCTTGAAGTATGATTTATGGTAATGCAAAGATGACGGCATATCTTTGTATGAGTGAGACTAGAAGAGACATTAACTTAAAACCTTTCCAGTAAACCTGCATGGCGATAGTTCAGTTACACAGCTACGGATCCTTGGGACTCATGCCTTCTTTATCACTCTTAACAGTTTCATAATAGCGTAATACTTAAGACTAGTTTTAAGAGATTTGATCTTCCCTTTAAATGGGACTTTAATGAACCTACTTTATTTTTTGTAACCCAGTAACTCAGGTAAAACCTTTCTTAAGCTCACCTTTCCTGATCTACTACCCATTCAAAGTTCAAACATAAAATGCTTTATATTATATATATTTTTTAGCAGAGATTGTCCAATTTTTTTCCAAGAAGGGCCAAATAGACATTATTTTTGGCTTTGCAGGCCTTATGATCTCTGTTGCAACTAGTCAACTCCCATTGTAGTGTGCAAGTAGCCATAAACGAACCTGTAAATGAATGAGCATGCTTATGTTCTGATCAACTTTAAAAACAGGCGTGTGCTAGGGTTTGCTCACCCCTGCTTTATGTTCCCGATGGTACCTACAAGAGCTGCCTCATATTTAGATATTAATTCATGTTTGAAAGCTGTAGGACTACTATTTATTATAGTACTCTACTCTCTAATACCACAAACAGGGTGAGATACTTGAGATGCCTCCAGTCTTAGAAATTACCGAGGGCCTTGGGCCCCTCTTGACTAAGTGCCAGATTGAATAATCTCTGAATGTACCAGATTTGAATCAAATACAGACATATCCTGACTTGAGTATGCACGTCCTATGTGAAAATAGAATTAAAATCAGCTTCTAGGGTTTGTTAGAAGAGTGCTCTTCGGGTCCCATTACTTGGGAAGCTAGTTTAGGACTGTGAATTATACTGTTAGGCTAGTGTCTATTCTTTGTTGTTTATTAGTTTTAAAGATGATAAAAATTGACAGACTGCTTACCAATTGGTTAGGACAGTTCCCCCAGACTAATGCTTCTGTTCAGTGGGGCTTATTTTTGGAGTGTGGGGGCCTAAGACTGCCTCTGAGAATAAAGTCTTCAAGGGCGAGCGCATGCTTTGGGCATAAGGCTTGAGAAGAATTATAACTGGCCTTGGATGTGACCCTAGAGGTTTCAGTTCAACCTCCCATTAACGGTTCCTGCAGGGGTTCTGTTTTGTGGCCATTGTGTATCACATGCACACTGCAGAGCAGCCTGGTTCCTTGTCGGGAGGCATTATCCACAGCCCTACCAGGAACAGAATTGTATGTGTCAGGGGTGCACTGCCAAGGATGTCTGGGGTGACCTCATCCTCTCAGTGCCCCAGAAAGCATCTCACAAAGAATCAAGTCATGATCTTGGTAATGAAAATCTAGCTCAGGGGTGTACGCTTGAGTTTCTATTTTGGGCAAGTTGATGAGAAAAGTTTGTAAATTTTAGTTTCCCCATTCATGCTTGTGTTCAGGAAATAAAAGCTTTAACATATGACAGTGGTCAAGACAATGCTAGTGAAATTAAGCCATCAGTATATAACCCATTTTATTATTAGCAACATATACACAGTTTTATATGAGAGAGATGAATACAGAAAGTACTCTACTTACCTTTCAAGCAGAAAATTCCTACAGAAAAATTTCTGGCCATTTCTCAAAGCCGCCCATGTGCTATAAAGCAAATTTGGGAATGAACTAAGTAAAAGAATGCCAGATTTAGCAGCAGTGGTCCTGGTGATCCGTAGTTCCCAGTGGACCTGGAAAGCTGCTGGTGTCCTAGAGCTACCTATTTGACCAGATCCAGAGGACGTTTGTGTAGTTGTGTGCACATCCTCCTTTTCTTGGAGGAGGATTGAAGGTGGGGAGGACTACAGCAGAAGTGCCCAAGAAAATTTCATAGTCTCTTATGTTTTTCAGATATAGTTTAAAACCTGATAACAACTTGATTGCCTCTGCTCAGAAAAGTATACTCAGTGAACTATTGTTATGAATTATTACTATCCTTTCAAAAAGGAGGTCTTAGGGATTGGTTTATTCTTACATAATCACACCTGCATAGGAAAGAAAATGCAGTTACATAAATATATTGGTGTAAGGTAACTAGCAGTGGGCAGATACTTGCAAGTGGTCCTGAGTCAGTACCAGGGCAGTTGGTGAACTGGCACCTGGCACCAGAAAGAGGTGCCGTTGGGGGAGTTGATGATATCACAGACTTTAGAAGAGAGCAAGAAGGGACAACTTCTTGGAAACAGCCCAGAACCACCAGAGAATGTGCTGGGGGATAGGACAAAGAGGAGTAAAATTGACCTCTGAATGAGGCAACTTCAAACTACAAGTAACAGGAAGCCTGAAAATGGCGTAAACAGAAGGACATCTAATTATCTCATTCGAAGAGAAATCTGGAGACATGGTGGTTTGGGGCTGTGCAGTGGTGGAACGGTGAGTGCAGGGAGCCAGGTTCCTCTTTGCTTCTCCTCATTCTGCCACCCTCATCACAGTACTGGCTTGACTCTGGAGGCTTGTCCCCTTATGGCCAACACATGGATGGTGCAGCATCCTATCCTCATAGGACCACGCCTAAAGGATGGCTTTTCCTCACCAGTTTCTTTTCTCAGGAGGAAAAACTTGCCAGAAAATTCCCCAGCAGGATTCCCAGGGTACGCTTGGTCAGAATTGGATTGTATTACCTCACTCTAGTTGCAAGAGAAGCTAGGAAAATAGTATTCATCCTGTAGAGTGAAGTAGGCTTTGCCAGCAAGAAGCGCCCAGATGGGGCTTTGGTAGTCTGTGGAATCTGGCACAGTTGCATTTCATCCTGACAGCAGCTCTTTAGGGTACACACCCACACACACTTTTTCCTTTTTTTTTTTTAATTAAACTAATAATAATAAAACTAACAACTAATAAGCTAACAAAAATTAATTTCCAAGGCATTGCTGCTATACAATAGAATTAGGATTCAAACCTAGATCTGTTTAATGCCAAAGTCTAATTTCAGCTCTTAAGATAAACCAAAGCAAAGCATCTAACCCAAGTATTAAATTATCTTATTATGTTAATAATCAGATACTGCTAACTGTATGCCAGGGGCTGTTTTGAGTGCTGACAGATATTTATTTATTGAATTTTTGCAACAGCTCTGAGATTGATGAACTATTATTATTTCCCTTTTATAGATGAGAAAACTGAGGCACAGAGAGGTTAAGTGAATTGCACAAGGTCACACCCATGCAGATGTAATCTACCGATGGTAGATTACAGAACTGGGATTTAGACTGAGTAGTCTGACTTCAGGGCTCATATTCTTAACACTGTGTTGAGCTGTGATAGAAAATAAAACTCTAACAGGTGAGATTATGCTACACAAAATAGACATTGGACCCATTCATCAAATCAATAGACAGCAGTATTAAGTCGTGGGGGCGTGATCCTTGGTTTAGAGGTAGTACCTGTGTTTTGTCTGCCCTCTAGCAGCTTCGTCTGGGAAATGGAAATAGGAACTCTTCTGTAGCTGAGGGCCAGAATAAATGGTGTGCTTTATGTGAAGCACCTAGCACAGTAACTTGCACACAGTCCTGTACTGAGACTATAACCTGAACACCAGGTCATGGGGGATCACCAAGAGGTAGTACAGGCCTTTGAAGGAATGTGTGGAGAAGGGACTCAAAAATTATGCTGAATAACACGGAGTAGGACTCCTGCTGGGTTATTCCTTGAATAGCCACTACCATTAGAGAGAAAGAGGGAGATAGAGGGAAACAGTGATTACAAAGCATAGTCTGTGGCCTCTGATGGATTTCCAGCTGACTAAAAGAACTGAGGAAATTGGGTGGCCTCAGGAATCTAGTTTATCACTATTTTAAACATTTAGAAAGAAATTTGGTGTATACAATTTGGTTTCATATTTATATATTTCTTGTTTCTTGAGGCCATAAAATGGTGCAGTGATTTGATATATATTTATTTTTTAAGCAATCAGTTCTACAAAGCTTCCTCCTGATACCACTTCTCAGCTATTTCAGATAGCTCTAAATCAGTATGCGTGTGTGTGCACACATGTGTGCATGTGTGTGTGGTGTCTTCTGAAAGACAGTAGCACCATGGGGCTCTTACCCTTACACAGCATCATAGTGCCTGTGCATAAGGGAATCCCCTGCTCAAAAGTTGGCTGGTTTGTAGAAATGTGTAGTAGATTTCCCTGCTGGTACAGTAGACTGGCAGTTTGGTAGTGGCTTGAAAAGGTAGGGCCAAATACAGCAAGAGGATTAGGATTATCTTTTAAGACCATATTAGTCATTTTAGCAAATTAGCCTAAATACTATTTAACTGTATGAAAAATTAACTGAAAAATAAAAATAAATAGCTCCACTTAGCTCTCAGGCACACTTAAAAAAATTGAAAACAACATAAAGCTTAAAAATTTTAATATGCTTCAAATGGACATTTATGACTTGAATTTACTAAAATAAGACAGACGTGAGTTGATTTTACAAATCAAGTCCTGTGTTTTAATATAAAGGAATTCCAAGTAATAATAAAAATTAAGGATAAAACTTTAGATGGTTTCTTGAGTAGAAAATAAACAGGGTTCTTTGATCAACGTGAAAATTTAGAAAGCTTTAAGGGGTTTTGCCATTAAAGAGAGAATCACTGAATATCGTGGAAGCAGCCTTCTTTAAACAGTGCTGTTTCCACTTCAAATTCATCACTGCTTATGATGACGCCTGACTAGTTATGGAAGAATTAGATTTGGGACTTTTTGTTGTAGCAAGGGTGTACTAAAGGTATAAGGTTCATGCTCAGTCAAAAATGGTAATGAAAAACAGCCATTTACTTATTACATTCTTATCTGCCTTAAACTAGATTAATAATACATAAAATCTCATGTTGCTTTTTGACATTTTTTCTTATTTGTGCAAATAGATTATGACCAGCTAATGCCTCTGACATTCAAGTAAAGGATGAATTCAATTAATATTTATTGAGCACCAGCAGAGTTCATGGAACACTGGTAAACACCAGAAGATGCAGCTCTGTGTGTTTATAGTAGTGCCAGAGGGGGATGGGGTTGCCATCCAGAAACTGGAAACTGGAAGACAGAATTATCATTGAGGGAAAAGATGGGATTATCTAAGAACAGGTTGTGAGAATTCAGTTTGAAATCTGGATTAATGCTAAAATTCCAATTTAAATTATATTTTCCTTAATTCAGAGGTTGATTTTTCTTGCTGCTGCTAGAGGAGAAGAAAATAAGTTTATTTTGTGCTATGCAAACTTATTTCAAGTATAATCTAATGTTTTATGGAGGTCACCTTTAGAGTGAATAACAGTTGGAAAAGATAAGCAGATACCCAGATAAATTTTAGAGCTTTTAGAGCCATACCTTTGTAGAGGATATTATGATTTAAAACCCATCTGTATCTTATCATAGGGCACACAAGTGCTATGTTAGGACAGTTGGAACAGATTAGCAGGAGGGTAAGATATGGCTCCGGCCAGTGAGGTAGCAGGTAGAATAGTCCTGTGAGGTGCTGTGACAACAGTGATGCACAGAGCTTTGGACAGAGAGGCGTTGGAGACACATTTATGATTGAGAGAAAGAATTCCAGCCTCACTGTACTTGTTAACCTGGAAAGGGGAAGCCCTGGTGTAGGGATTCTAGTTAAGAAGCACTTGTAATCTCACAGGCAGATAGTTGCATGGAAGCTGTGTCTATGAAAACAGAGGAAGAGGAGCCAGTCCAGGATATTGGTAGCAATGGCTGGGGAGTCTTCAAGGAGAATGTGGCTCTAAACTCTTAAGAGGCGATTTTCCAGGAGGAAGGATCAGCTAGGGCTAAATGTGCTGGTGGTACGTAGGATGAGGACTGAAAAGGATTTGTAGCCAGGAAATTGCTGGTAATTTTCAAAAATAGTGTCATTATTTCACTTTTCTCCCACAAAAGTAGGATCACCTGAACTACTAATTGTTTTCCACCATGGCTCTGCTGTCACCAAGAAATCCTCCCATAACCTGTGTTCGGAAAGCATTTCAATTAATCATTTATTATTTGCTTTGCGCCAGGTATTAAATTAAGGGGGCAGCTGCACTCTTCCTGGTGACGAAGCAGGTGGGACTGTTCATGGGCTCTGGGCTATGAAAGTGGTGCCAGTGGGGAGTAAAGAGGCTTCTGGAGTGCTGGGGCATGCCTGTTCAGCCTAAGAACATTCAGATGCCATAAAAACTAAAAGTGAAAAGGATAAGATGCTTGGGAAGGCTTCTACTTTGCAGCCCCTGGATTAGCGGAACATTTGGAGGCAAAGTTGGTAGGCCTGACTGAGTAGTTGTGGGTGGTATGGCCTACAGTTGAGGGGGTGTGGGTGTTGTGGACTCAGGAGTCATCCTGTGCCTCAGAAATGAGCTTGGCCAAGTACTGTGCCTGGGCTGGGTAGTGAATCTAGCCCCTGCCCTCAGGGCACTATTTTAGGGAGGTAGGTCAATTTGTAACTCTGGGTAGGGAATGGGCACCTGTTTCTGCCTGAGAATACCGGGAAACATTTCTCAAACTGATTAGAGCAGTTGAGCTTTCTGGGTGCACCATCGAGACCCATGTTGAAGTCCTAGGGTTATTGTGCAGATTCCCTCCAGGTGAGGTAAGGATTAAACTGAGAAACTTTATTGATCAGAGTATCTGGCACATAGTACTTAAATAAATATTAGTGTTTAAACATGTATTAAAATATGAAGTGGTGTATTCTTATTTCCTTTTTGTTTATAAATTGTCATTTAGAGGCACTTGGAATGTGTCAAGGGGAAGACACTGTTGTTAAAAATACTTTATTTACCTTATCTTCATTTGGATTATTGGTGTCAGATGAATTCTGGTATAGTTACAGTTAATAGAATCAGCCGGCTCACTTACCATATTGAGGCTTTTTAGGTGACAAGAGACTGGCCCTCATGACTTTGTCATATTTGAAATGTTAGCTCTTTCTAACATCTCTCAGTGTCATGATGTGAAGTGGGCCAGTGAATGCATGCATGCTGGGCATGCCTTCTGTTCTTGGAAGTTGTAGCACTGATTTTAACAATTTTTTTCTGCAGCTGAAAACATTTTAACCTTTTCCTGTCAGTTTCTCATATGTGGGCAGTTGAAAACATTCATCTACCTGTTCAGTTCCCAAATAAGACACTAGCCTAACATCTTAAGGTAATGAAGAAAGAAAATACTTACCTACAAGCTACTTAACTGTAGGTTTGATGTCTTGCTTTTAAGATTGAAATCCCATCTTCATTTTACTGCATTGTCCTAGTTTCTTCTGTTTGCTCATTGCCTTTTCAAGGGGTCCTTTGTGCTTCATTATCATTCTTTATGATATTGTTCCCAGCTGAATTTCCTCCATTTGCCCTAGGCTTTTCTTGTACTCTGGATCTCCCATTATTTTTATTGTCCACCAGCTACTGTTTCTGCATACTAATTAAAGGGGAACTGCTGCCTCCTGCTGCTTCCACCATCATTCTGTAGCCGAGCAAGGTGCATGTCTACGGAGAATTCCGATTAGTTTTCACAGACATCCCCTCATCTCATAGAAGGCACTGCGTGGTCTGATGTTCTCTCTCCCCTGAAAGAGGAAGTTTCCGTGTGTGTGTGTGTGACTGTATATTTGTGTGCATGCACCAACAAGGTATAACCCATGCTGATTTAAATGTTTTTCTTACATTATGGTGATTTACACTATTTAATTTGAATAAGCCTTATACTTTCTAAATGTTACAGTTAATTATCTGAAAAACTGTTGTCAACATCTTGGTATTTTCTTGATGTTGTGGCCTCTGAGCTTTTATTAATCAGCAAAGACCATGTTATTAGTGGGCCCATGATCAAAAGGATGCATGTAACTCCCAATAATTTGTGAATACTCTTAGTTGACAAAGGCCTGATTATATCCCACAGTTGCTTCCGGGAGCCCAGTTTACTCACTGAAGACCATATCCACCTGAATCCCTCCCTATAAATTGAAAAGATACTGGTGTCAGTACAGGACAGTGGAGTGGGGACAGGATGAGGCAAATGTTGAGTATGGCACTGATTGATTTTTGGGCTGTTTAACTGCTTCTCAAAGTTAGTACAAATAATTATAAACTATTTTAAAGTTTTTAAATTTTCAGAACTTTAAAGTGATTTATTTATAATTAGGTGGAGTTGAAATTACATGGCTTTTGATGAAATGTGGTTTAAAGAAAAGAGCACTAGCCTAGGTGTGAGAAGACTCTGTTCTAGTACAAATTTTTCTGCTTAAAAAGGTGAATGACATTGAGGAAGTCTTTTCATTGCTCTGTGTCCTAGTTGGTGTAACTGGAGATAATGGAAGGAGATGCCCTTCTCATCTTGCATGGGGACAAAAATGATAACATGTAAACATTCTTTAAAAACATCCAGGATGAATGTGATATTTATAATGATGGTAGCGATAATGAGTCTTTAATTGTCCTTTTTGAACACTGAAAATTTAAAACGCAATGACCTTCAAAATGAATTGAAGCAATCCCTTTTAAATAATGTGTTAAGCAAGCCAAATGTTGTAAGTAAAATTGGCAACCATTGAAAACTCATTGGGAACTTGTATTTACCAATTTTGCAAGGCTGAGAAGTTTTCATTTCATTTAAGAATTTGTTTTTTCAACAATTCTGTGAATGCATAGCTTTGATAGTAACTAGAAAAACTGATGGCTGTGAAATCCAGAACCCACCATTAAGGTGGGTAACCCATCACATGGGGAGAAGATGGAGTAGCGACAAAAGAGGGGCAGGTATGTTGCAGATGGTGAGAGCAGAGAGCAATCACCTATGCTCATCACAAGGATGCTGTGTAGAGAAAAATCTTGGTGAGGTCTGGCAGAAAGTTCCTTACCTCAGGTTTTTGGGGGATATGAGAAAGTCTTCCTTAACCAATTGAAAACAGTGTCAGCCTTGCCACAAAGATTGCTGTCCCTAAGCAGGTGCTTCTTCTATCTCATTCTAAAAAGGATTCCAAGTCCCTCAGACTTACCTTGTGAATTGACTTCATGACGGCTCTAATAACCATGGTGACTGGTTACAGAGAGATCACAACTTTGTTGTTTGTGTGAAATGCCAGAAATTTCAAGAGGCTAGTTTTAATATAGTAATAACAATAATAAAACACATGGAAAGAGAATATGGATTTGTTCATAGTGCAGTGGTAAAAACAATTCAAGTTACATTTCAGTGAAGGGACATGAGCTGTGTAGACTTTATATAGAGGAATGTGGATGTCCACCATTTTGTTTTTAATGGTGAAAATCTGGAAACTACCTAAATTCTCTTGAGTCACACATTGAATAAATAAATTATTAATAGGCACATGCAGTATCACAGAATGCAAATCCCCTACCTACACATACATAATTTATATAAAGAAGACTATTTTTGTATGATCTTATGTACATTGTTTTTAAAATTGTGGTAACACAACACATAAAATTTATCATTTTAAATATTTTACAATATATAATCAGTGGCATTAAGTACATTCACATTGCACAACTGTCACCACCATCTATGGTGGGTATTTTTAGTTTCTTCATTTTTGCATGGTTTGAATCTCTTACAAGAATGTGTTGCTTTTACAGTAAACATTGAATAAGATTACAATCTAAGACTTTGCTCCTGCTCTGTGATGCTGGACAAGTTAGTAGTCACATATGTGATACTAAAGGGGGTGAAAGGTAAAATAAGACTTCAGAAACCAAATAATATGCTGTGTGTTGTTTTGCGGGTTAGAAAATACATTGCTAGATATCAAATGTGGTTTAGATTTGAAAGTGTAAGTAAATATTCTGAGTGGAGTCTAAGGTACTAAGTAGAACAGACTTAAAATTTCTGAAAGCTGTACAGTTTATAAAAGTAATAAGACATAGCATTGGCTTGTAGTGGATGAACTTTGTGATTCTCACTAAGTGCATCCTGGGCACACTGGTGTTCTGTGAACATGTGCTGTGGTAAAAAGCAATTGATGGTATTTTCTCAGTTCGCCAAAAAATCAATGGGATTTTCTGATGTTAAATTTTTTTTGCCATAAATTTGTCTGATTTTGTTTACTACTACTAAATAAAGTAAAAAAAAGTGTAACGGAAAAACTGGAAACAGTTGCTTATATTCAGCTTGTCACCATTTTTTTTCCTTTTATTTTGGTTGTAGTTTACATTGTTTCAGAGGACACATGCTTCTATTTGAGTTTAAATTTTATAAACATATAAAATGTTTACATATATAAATATATATACATTTTATATATAATAGTTATATTTTTAACTAATAAAGTGCTTCCTCAATTCATGTGATAGAATGAAACATGTCTAGTTGATGATGATGTTTGCCCATCTCCAACTCTGTAGCTCACAAGGCAAAGCACCACTGGCTTATATGTCATTATTATTGGACTTTCTTTACTGAAGTGTAGATACAAACAAAAAAGGTATTCCTTAGTTGTGTTTTTAAACCTAGAATGCCTTGTCCCTTTAAAAATATCACTTTATTTCTGGCTGATATTTATATAATGTACTATACATCATGTAAATGGGGTATGGAATGAACTAGAAAACAAATTGTCTCTTTAAGAAGATCTAACTTTAAAATGAATATTGCCATTTGAAAGGGTTAGAAATGAAAAAAATTATTTTCATGTATGAGTCTTAATTCTTTAATAGTTGTCTCAGTTTAAAATTCTATATATTACAAATTATAATAATCTACATACATTGTTTTATTGCTTCACCTTTTAATTGTCCATAGTACTTGATATAGATATAACATGTATAATACATATCAATACATTTCTTTTAATGGTTGTGATAATGTGATATCACTGAAAATGACTTGAAAAATTTGCAGTTGAATAACTTCCAAATTAACCTAATTTGGACTTTACACACTCTTTTATAAAATAAATAGTAAAAAATATTTTATTTTGGTTATGTATTAATAATTCTTTGTAATTCACTGAAGCTTAAACAGGGAAATAAAAAGATACCAATTTCTGTAGTTATACTTGGAAAAAGACAAGAACTCTCTACGTTTCTGTAGATTGTGGTAGAAATATGAATGAGATGGTAGATCCTCCACTGAATTTGTTAATATTTGAGTATCTACTTTGTGCAAGATATCCCATTCATTGTTGAAAAGGTTTTTAAAGATGATGGATTTCCCTTTGATGAGAGTATGGTCTATCAAAGAGAGATCAAATGAGACTGTAAATTGTTAAGATAGAAGATTTATTAGGCTATAACTCTCAAGAGGCTGGAGTTGTGATGCTCTGAACTGTTACTTGGTTGTGGTTACAGAAAACTGAACCCTGTGAGATGTTCCAGTCCCGGAGTGCTGTGCATGCAAACTCGACCCACAGCACTCCACTTCAGCTCCTGCCCCCAGCCCTTATAAATGTTCACCAACATAAAAAGGGGATATAAAATAAGCCGGTTTTGAATTTTTGAAATTACAGTTTTAAAAACTGTTTTTTAATTTGAATTTTAAAGTAGGAAGCTCTGTCAGAGTCCCTTTCCTTGTACAGTGCAGTGGCTTGGTACAGCCATCACTAAAAGTGGCTGTGCTGGAATAAAGAAAGGATTTATTTTGGAGTTCTATGGATACTTCCTGTAGAATCAGTTTAAGTATTGTATGTATGTTTCCTTTTTTCTATCTAGTTTTCTTCCATGTTGTGACTTCAAAACATAACATTTCATCAATGTTATTTCCATGGTAGGTAAAAAACTTACTTCCATGGTATAAATCATCAAAGCTTATTTCCATGGTAGGTAAACATTATATTATCTCCAAACACACACACCCTCACACATACATTTATGGAGAGGGATTATTTATAAGAGTGTGGTATCAAATTTCACCTTAGCCCTTTACCTCAAAAGTAGTTTTTACCTCATAAGGTTATGAGGATTGAATGAGTTGATACATGTAAAGTACCCAGAACAGTGCCTGGCATATAGGAAGCACCATAAAAACCTATGATCTTATTTTAAAAATTAGGGTACAAAATAATGTGAACAGTATGATACCATTGGTTAAAAAGGAGGTTTGGATATATACCTAGAAACCAATGGATAAAGAATATTTCTGGGGGAATCAACAAAACTGGAAATGGTTTCTTTGGGAAAGGGGATACTGGGGTGGGTAGAAGGAGAACAAATGTTTTACCAACTTTTGAACTGTTCTTTTTTTTTTTAACCATATATCAATTTTTAAAATAATGCCATGTTTCAAGTAATTTAAGATACTCTACTTTAAGACAAGAATCTATATTCTTTTCAGATGGCCCTGCTGTGGCACCAGTGACCAATGGGAACACAATGGTGCCACCCCTGAATGACGATCTGGACATCTTCGGACCGATGATTTCTAATCCCTTGCCTGCAACTGTCATGCCCCCAGCTCAGGTATGTGATAAGAATATGGTTTTATATGGTCGCTGCTTATTTCCTTTTTGAAAAGTTTCAAAATTTCAATTTTGGAAGAATTGTTTCTGAGCAGTAACTGATTTAAAAGTCCCCTGTTCTTTAGGCCAGGGGTTTGCAAACTAAGCCAGCAGCTTCTTTTTGCAAATAAAGTTTTATTGGCACACAGCCGCTCCCACTGATTTACATACTGTGTGTGGCTGCGTTCCTGCTACAAAAGCAGAGTTAAATATTAACAACAGAGACTGTATAACCCACAAACCTAAAATATTCACTATCTTTAAAGTTCTAACCCTAGCTTTAGGGAAACAACAGTATTTAGAATGAACAAGTGGAAAAACCCTGACTACATCAACTTCCCTGAGATCAACAAGGTCACTTACTTCAGAGCTTTTAAAACTGTGGGTGTTTGTAAATATTAACTGCAGAAGTTCTAGCAAATTCAGTACTCATTGTCTTTTTAAAATGAAGGTAAATTATGTTTTAACTTAGCCTTAAAATCTACCTTGCTTTTTTTTTTTTAAGTGATTTTTTAAAAATCTAGAACAGTAATAATAATTGGGAAATTTTTTAAATGTTAATGGTGAAGAAATTTTGAATTGCCTTCTTAACAGTACATGGAATTTCTGTAACGTGAACTATATGAAATTTCAGGAAACAAATTACTCTTAAGCTTACAACATCAAGATTCTATTTTAAGTTTATACTTTACAAATAACCAGTTTGTGCAGCATAATTTTTGAGATAAAATATTTCCTTTTCTATAGAAAAACTGAGTCAAATCTGAATTGTTCCGGTAGACAGTTTTAATAAGAAAAAGTCAATGTCTTATAAGAAGACTAGTAACACATTTCTGTTGCACATATTGTAATTGTGATATTCATTATATAGTTACCATTAGAATGGAACAAGTAGATTTCTTAGGAATAATTAATTTAAATGGATCTTTATCGAAATTGTCTGCAGCAGTAGTGTTTATTTTCAGCAAAATAGCTTACTTTATGGCTTTGCCCCTTCTTCACCTCCTATAACACACATAAGAAAGAGAGACAGTATTGTTACTGTTGTTTCAATTAACATTAATTACTTTACCAATTTGTACAGACATAGGTGTACATATGACAAAATTGTCTAATATTGTGTCTTTGGAAAGAAGTATTTAGGATATTTGACAATCAGAATGTGAAAAGTAATTTATTTTTAGTCTAGCATTGTAGTACGGCTGTTACACCTGCTAGACTTATTTAGCACTGTCACTGGGGTCTGACAGTTGCTTTGCAACTGCTTAGAGAGTTAGACTCCACCTCTGAGGTTTCAGCGTACTTCACGTGTTCTGTTCTGTATTAAAGCAGCAAGTAGAACAATGCAGACTTCATTTAATTCTTAAGCACAAGCAGTGCCATGACAAGGAGTGTAGCCTCTGGCTTTAGGAGGGGTGGTGGCTGGCCTTCAGACTTTGGGCATTCTGAGCAGTACCTGGTAGGACATAGGGTTAATTTTTAAAATTATATCTAATATTTCTTTTGGAACATTGTTATGTTGAGCCCTGTGAAATATTTGGTGAACAGTAGTATCTTTCATCTAAACTTCATGTAGAGATTAAAATTCAGACATATTTGGCCGGGCGCGCTGGTTCACGCCTGTAATGCCAGCAGTTTGGGAGGCTGAGGTGGGCGAATCACCCGAGGTCAGGAGCTGGAGACCAGCCTGGCCAACATGATGAAACCCCGTCTCTACTTAAAATACAAAAATTAGCCGGGCATGGTGGCAGATGCCTGTAATCCCAGCTACTCAGGAGGCTGAGGCAGGAGAGTTGCTTGAACCCGGGAGACAGAGGTTGCAGTGAGCCAAGATCGCGCCACTGCACTCCAGCCTGGGGGACAAGAGCGAGACTTCATCTGGGGAAAAAAAAAAATTCCAGACATATTTTCAAAATAATGTCTTTGAAAATGGGGGATGGTGCTGAAACTACAGATTTTATGCATATATTGCTACTATGTAATTTACTCGTTTTGGTGGGTTTTAATATGTGAAATTGAGCTCAAACTAGTTTTGGACACCAAGATTTTGAATTCTTCTGAACCCTGTATTCTTTCACTCTTTGTGTCATTTTCTGAGTATATACAAATTCTAGTAAAAGATTTTCTAACTTATGAATATGAAGTAGATTGATTTTACCATCTGCCTTACCTGTCTGGGGTCTAGTCTTTCTTAAAGGGGGTTAGTTAGAAATACTTAATTGACGGCCGGGCGCGGTGGCTCAAGCCTGTAATCCCAGCACTTTGGGAGGCCGAGACGGGCGGATCACGAGGTCAGGAGATCGAGACCATCCTGGCTAACACAGTGAAACCCCGTCTCTACTAAAAAATACAAAAAACGAGCTGGGCAAGGTGGCGGGCGCCTGTAGTCCCAGCTACTTGGGAGGCTGAGGCAGGAGAATGGCGTAAACCCGGGAGGCGGGGCTTGCAGTGAGCTGAGATCCGGCCACTGCACTCCAGCCTGGGCAATAGAGCAAGACTCCGTCTAAAAAAAAAAAAAAAAAACTTAACTGACAAGAGTGTACATGTGTTTTGGGGGCTGTAGGGGAACAGTTCCAGTCTTCAGTGTTGACATGGAGAAACCCCTTTCCTGTTCTGTCATATACATATATACATATACCAACAGTACCTAGACATACACAAGGGCTGAGTCCTGTTTTTTCTTGATTAAGCCCTTGGGTCCCAGAAGGCCAGAGAGCCTTTGGTTAGATGCTCTGCACTTCCTGAAGTGTAAAATGAGAGGCAGAAATTGTTCTCCTTTTATCTTGGGGTTGCAGTGCTGGTGAATGGAGCACCAAAAAGTAAGTGGACGTTTGAGGGCTTACTAGTCCTGCTGATCAGTTTGGCTGTTTTTAGACTGTGTCCTTGTGGAGGTAGATGTTTCATATTATGATGTTTACAGTATATGAATATTAGGCTGCTCTACTATGAGAGTGGAATCATAGCTTCCCAACATTTTGGGTTTTTTTATAGTTCTCTCTCATCCACAGGGAATAGACCCCAGGGTTTTGAGCAGATTTTTTTGGTTCAACAGATACTCAGTGTGATAAAAAGATCACTTAGTGATGTAGTTGCTTTGTTTTATAAACAATATTAACAGTAAACACCAAGTACTTAATCCAACCATTGTGCGAAACACTTCTTGTGATCATCAAGCTTATCCCCAGTTTACAGGAGAGAGACTGAAAGAAGTTAAGTGACATGTCTGAGTGTACCACAGAAAGTCATGGGGGCAGGCTCTAGTCCTGGCAGACAGGCTCCAGCCCATGCTCGTAGCTCTATGATCTGCTGCTGCTTCATTGGTAGCTTAGATATATTTTATTCAAGGGTATTGTGATATTTAATATTCCATGATATCTAATTTCTTACATATTTGAATTTTTGGAAAATTAACTTTTTGTCGCTTAAAATTCTTGCTTAGTCATAAGATTAAAAATACTGTTCTGTGTAGTTTACAAGTACAGTGTTTGGATGGTACCTCATCGCATGGTGTTCTAGGAGGACATTAAATGTTTGAATTTATTTTCCACTTGCTACTCACCTTATTCTCTAGTTTGAGAAGAATCAGCCAGTTTTTACTAGTCTTCATAGAATTCTTTGAAACACTTCATATTCAAAACAAGTCCATATAACAAATATGAATGTGATTTAATATTTAATGATTACAGAGATGATTAAGGTTTGCTGTTGTGATTGCATAATACTGTTTGCAAGATATGAGATTAAGTGAAAATGTTTGTTTTATATTAAATATCTACGTTTATTTGTATTTATTTGCCGCCTTGTCCAAAAGGGAAGTGCAGGATATGTTGAGACTATAGATGGTCAAAGTTTTGCTGTACCTTCATTTCTGTATAGATTAGAAGTAGCCTAATGTTGTAGTTAAAACTGATTAGATGTATAAAAATCTTATGCTGCAGGTTTTGAAAAGATAAAACCTTTTAAGCAGCCATTGCAAATCCTCTTATGGTCTGTTGTAGAAATGTTTATTCCAAAGGATACCAGTTTCTTGGAGCAGTAGTTGCTGTGGAGTGGTGGTCCTCAGACAGCTGCCTCATCTGTAACCACGTTGAGCCCATTGTGTTCAGGATTTGATGAACAAAAACTTGGCATCACCTTAGGTAGTAAATGCAACTTACTGTGAAAAGGCTTCAGTCTACCTACATTAACATTCAAATTAAGAAGTACTGCCATGGCTGTAGATGTTTTTTTATGGGCTTGTGAGTGATCCTCTTGAATGGCACCATTTTACCTTCTACAATTGTTTGACTCCTGTCTAATTTTATAACTTTATTTGGATTTTAAGTAATGGATAAGCTGTGCTTTACTGTGCAGAATTTGATAGCTTAGTTTGGTGTTTGTCTCAGGGGACATCCTCTGCACCAGCAGCTGCAACCCTGTCTACAGTAACATCTGGGGATCTAGATTTATTCACTGAGCAAACTACAAAATCAGAAGAAGTGGCAAAGAAACAACTTTCCAAAGACTCTATCTTATCTCTGTATGGCACAGGAACCATTCAACAGCAAAGTACTCCTGGTAATGAATTTCGATATTTGCTTTCAGTGACATTACTAGAAGCATATCCTTTGTAATTATAATAAGATCAGTTATATATTTTCTTTATTGTTCCATGTAGTGAGTGCTTTTGTTGTTGCAGTTTATACAACTATGAAACTGAAATGAACGAGCATTAGAATTAAAAATGAAGAGGCATGTACAGGATTCACAGAACTTTATTTGGAATTAACAAGCTGTTCATAGATCACTAAATATTGTTTCACAAGCTTATAGAACACGGATTATCTTTGATGAATTATTGAAACTTGATATGCATGAAGTTTACGACTTTGTATACAGTATATTTTCTCTGCAGGTAAACAGTCTTGAGTTACCACATGGACTAAAAAAATGGAATTTTTTTGTAATCATAACAAAATATTAGCATAAGGCTTATTGTTTACAGACTTTTAATCTTTCAGACCATTTCCTTTAAATAATGAGCTGCATTTCACATATGAGCTAAAATTATTTGGCAGCCCACTACATCTATTGAAGCGAGATATAGTCAGCTCTCACTTGCCTGTTTGGTACTGGGAGACCAGTGGTACAAGTCAGCAAAAAAAAGTGTATGATGTCATGCTACATAGTTTGTCTTCACGGCGGAAGATATTTTGTGTGACTGTTGCATATGATTTACATTTCTTAAGTAAAATTATTCAGGTTAATAACTGATTTGTCTGCATTCTAGAAATAACCAGCTCTCAGGGTTTAGGTGTGGGCTGGTCTGAGTAGTCAGAGCAGCCAAACTGGAATTAAATGTTTGCCGTTCAGAAAGGCAGTTTTTCTGTGATTATAGAGGTGAGTGCAACTGCACGTGATAGCGCTGTCTTCATTCATTTTCTTTTTGTGGTGCAGGTGTATTTATGGGACCCACAAATATACCATTTACCTCCCAAGCACCAGCTGCGTTTCAGGGCTTTCCATCGATGGGTGTGCCTGTGCCTGCAGCTCCTGGCCTTATAGGAAATGTGATGGGACAGAGTCCAAGCATGATGGTGGGCATGCCCATGCCCAATGGGTTTATGGGAAATGCACAAACTGGTGTGATGCCACTTCCTCAAAATGTTGTTGGCCCCCAAGGAGGAATGGTGGGACAAATGGGTGCACCCCAGAGTAAGTTTGGCCTGCCGCAAGCTCAGCAGCCCCCATGGAGCCTCTCACAGGTAGGGGTCATTTACTTTCTAGCTTCTCCCAAATCAAAGAAACCAGATTTTATTTTCTAAATTTTTGTTTTTAAGTCTAGTGATCTGGCAGAAAGAATTCAATAGGGATAATATGTATAGGGTCAAAAGTATCTATAAATATTATGAAGTTGTATCAGACAAATGATGTGTTATCTCTATTTTAGAGTATTCTGTTAAAAAAAAAGGTTAAACGTCTTTCATTTCAAATTGTAACGTAACTGTAATGGTGAACACCACTAATCTGTTTGCTAATGGCCAGAAATTAACCAGCACTAAGCTTTAACCAGCTTGCTTGTGGGACGTTTTTATGGTCCACTTAGACAACTTCACTAATAATTTTGGGGTCTTTTATTAGAAAAAAAAGTCTAGCCTCATATTCTCAAAGCACTATTTTATGAGGGATCTAAGGCTATTTTTCAGGTCATATGATTACTGCCCCATGGCTCTGTAAAAATTCTTTTTGTCAAAAACCTTTGTAAAGTTGTATTTTCTTTTTATGTACTCTATAATGACTTTTATGTTTAAAAAGAGTACAAAAAGATTCAATTCCCATAAGGTGTGAACCAGACATCCCCTCATATTATAAAATCCTGTTTCTACCTAAGTTAGAGCTAAGATAGAACATTTCTATTTCAGGTGCTGTGTTCTGACTTCTCTCTCTCTAGCTGCACAGACAAAGGCTCTTAGAGAGGTTCATGCTCCCACCCTTCTTCCTTTTACATTTCCCATTGATATTCCTCCAGCATTTTGTCAATCTTGGTTTCTGTTTGGTCACCTGTTTTACCTTTAGAGCATTCAGGGAATAGTCTAGAGTAATTTCTAACATTAGCTCAATCACTATATATCCCCATTAATTTTGCTACCACCATTTCCAAGAATATAGGTAAGACATTGGTTTCTACACGTTGGGAATCTAAAAAATTGTATGTGCTAAAGGTCAGTCACATGGTCAACATGCTGAAGCACACCCAGCTCAGGTTAAGGTGCTTGATGAACCAGGAAGGAGTTAATACTGGCTCTTACTTCCAAATAATGCAGAAGGGTGATGCTGTTCTCCAGCACTCCATCAGTGCAATCTACTGGCCAATGACAAGGTGGTTAAAATGTCCTTTAGGAGGTACGAAGACGTGATCTGCTTCTTCAGACACTTATGCCTGATGATTAGTGATGTAGTTTATGTTAGTGTCTTTGAAACTGTAAATAAGTCAGTTGTATTGAATTAAGAACACAGTCTAACACTTGAGTGTAAGTTTTAAACCCACTCTATACTTTATGGTAAATCTTGCCTTTCCTTCTCTTACCACCGATTTTGGAAATAGGAGAATCACAAGGTTAAGGTGCTTATATATATATTTGACTCCAGCCTTGAAAAAAAATATACATAATCTTATACTTTATTGCATACAATGAAAATAAATTTTAGATGTTTATGTTGTTAGATCAGCAAGAGAAATAAATGCTTTATGACCACTTTTAGGAAGTATATAGAGCCATTTAAGATTTTAATAGAGAACAATAGCTATCATACAAAGGTTATGGGTTAATTTTAGACTATTTTACTTTCTAAAATTTTCTTACTCCTTAGTAGTTAAAGCACAATATCCTAGTGTAGGTGAAAGTTAGAGTAACAGACACATTATACACCGAGATACAAATCCCAAGATTGCTTTGGTATTTTTTTTTTTTAAGTTGTTAATCTTTAGGGAAACTGAAGAAGAAACTGAAGCTAGAAAGCAGATAAATAAAGAAGGAAAAATGTAGCTATTTGCTTTAAGAAATATTTGTATGGTACTCTGCTTTTATTCCAGTGCTTGGACTAGTTTTCACATTAATGAAAAAAATGACCAACTGTGTGGCTAAAGAAACAAGAATTAAAGGTGAAGTAAGCCTCTCGAACTAAGCCTTTTATGTGT
This sequence comes from Colobus angolensis palliatus, assembly GCF_000951035.1. Lineage (NCBI taxonomy): Eukaryota > Metazoa > Chordata > Mammalia > Primates > Cercopithecidae > Colobus > Colobus angolensis. The sequence continues at coordinate 1,650,482 of NW_012117722.1, read as the reverse complement.
TTCACAGATGAATCAGCAAATGGCTGGCATGAGTATCAGTAGTGCAACCCCTACTGCAGGTTTTGGCCAGCCCCCCAGCACAACAGCAGGATGGTCTGGAAGCTCATCGGGTCAGACTCTCAGCACACAACTGTGGAAATGAAAACTGCAATACAAGTTTCATCCAGAACTACCACCTGACATTCCTTGCTAAAAGGCATCTAGTTCCCCTGTTTATTCATATACATATATTTTTTTTTTTTACCCATTTGTTCATATTAAGAATGATCTGATTGACCGTGTTGGTCTGTACTGATTCCATTTGATGTGGTGAAAAGCAGGTTGATAAACCATTTTATGTCAAGGGCAGCTTTGCTCAGATTTCCCATGATTTCATATACTGCATTATTTGAGAAGCTGCTCAACTTGCAAAATCAGTTTTCCTCAATAAAATTATAGCTCTAATGTTTGCATATAAGGGAAGTAGTTATCATGTTAGTAATACCTCTAACAGTATAAGCCCCACCCCAAAATTAGCCAGTAATCCTGTAGGAAGGTACTGTATGATCAAATGTTTAATCATATAAATAGAATGTAAATGTCTCACTGAGCACTGTTTTCTAGTGTATCAAAATTCTTTTATTTCATCATTCACTTCACTGTGCTGTTGTTATGATGTGCTTAACAGGGAACGTGGTTAGTGAAGGGAAGATAAACCTGGATGTTACTCCAAAACTTAGTTAATGAATGTTTAAATAATTCAAATTTTATCTGCCTCTCTTGTAATTTGGATCTCTTCTCAATGTACATAGTGCTAACATGAAGACCTTTTTCTGCACTATATGCAAACAGGGTAACTAAAACAAAGCCACTTTCAATCCTTGAAGGTATATCCAGGTTTATGACAGTAATTGTGTTTACATTTTATGGTGCCTAGTATTGACAAAATGTTATTTCCCTATATTAAACAGATGAATCCATAGACCTTTTCATTTGTGGGTTTTTTATTTCCTATGATGTATACTGCCAGTAACCTTCCAAAAATTACTTAGTGTTGCCAAGTCAGGAATCAGGAATGTTTAGCTGACAAAATACTTGTCTGTTTTAAAAACCTGTTCAGGTCTGCCAATTATAAGGGCAAACTGGAGAAAAAGAAAAAATACATAACTCCGAGTGGTATCTTGCAGTATCGGCACTGTACAAAAATCTTCCAATTTAGTTGTAGGGAAAACATGCAGAACAAATGAAGACAAAACATACATTTTGTACCATCCAATTAGCTTATGTTAACTGACAAGCTCCATTTAAACAGATGTCCATCAGATGACAAGAAAGGCTGTTGTACTGAAGTAAAACAAACAATACCTGAATGTTCTGCAGCCTAAACTCCAAACATCCTCTTCCATATGGACCCACTGGCTGGGCAAACTGCACCAGTTGCTGCTTCAATTTATACCTCAATTTTCACTGTGTCCAGGCGGTACTTTGGCTCGTTGGCTAGATTAACCTTCTCTGTCCGAGTGTGCCACACGAGAACCTAAAGGGGAAGGAAATAGCTTGGGTAGCGCACTCTTCATGCTGACACTCGAGGTTAGGCAGCACAAGTGAAATGAATACCTTAGTGCAGTTATTTGCTTTCGGTTCCAGTTCTTCGACTGTTGTTATCTGTTTGAGAAAGTCAGATTCTTGCATCCCTGGCTGGGATCCACGACGCTTAAATACAGCTTTTGGATTGGACAAAATGACTTGAAGACTTACAGCAAATCCTTTGTGAAAAGTAAAAAACAAAACAAAAACTTTAAAATACTGGTGTACTTCTCTTTTTTCTGTGTAATTTTGGTCACATCAAAGAGTTTTTAAAATACCTACCGTGTGTCAGGTCTTGGTTTACAAAGTTGAATAGGAACATTACCTGTATAACAGTCTCAAAGGAAAATCAATCATTACAATATTTTACATACCGTGTAAAATAGAGGTGTGCACAGGAGCATCTATGCAAAACAGGAAGCTTAGTTAATAAAGGGTGAATTTTATAAGCTGCTGTTTCACAGTGGTCATCAACCCTCCACATTTGCCACTCTAGGAATAACTAAGAAATAAATGCAGCTGAAAAACATACATGCTTACCCTAACTATATGTGGGGTGTGAGACCACATGCCCAGCTCTCCTGCCTGCCCTGTAATACTAATTATGTATGCTTCCTTAAATTCAGCACTGCTTGGATTCATTTTGCATTTAGAAGAGGGAGCAACGAAGTAAAGCCAATTAGCTAGAAAATGAATCATACCTAATTTTTAATCATTTGGTTTACATTTCTAATTTGGTTCAATGTAAAAAGGGTATGTGGGGCAGAAATCAGTGCAGGAGATATCAGGCCATCTGATAAATTTTTTTTTGGTATTTCGTTTACCAAAAATAAGTGTAAATTTTCTTCAATGGTTTGGTCATACGAAAAATCATTACTGGCTGAGCACAGTGTCTCACATCTGTAATCTCAGCGCTTTGGGAGGCCAAAGCAGAGGGCCACTTGAGCCCAGGAGTTCAAGACCAGCCTAGGCAACATAATGAGACCCTATCTCTACAAAAAATACAAAAATTAGCTGGGTGTCGTGGCATGTGGTGCGTGCCTGTAGTCCCAGCTACTTAGGAGGCTGAGGTGGGAGGATTGCCTGAGCCTACCAGATTGTGGCTGCAGTGAGCTGTGACTGTGCCACTGCAACTCCAGCCGGGGCAACAGAATGAGGCCCTGTCTCAAAGAAAAAAAATCATTAGTATTTAATCTGTAGTTCAACCAACTATTATAAAACTCAACCATTGAAGCACTCTACAATTGTTTTTGCCATCTCAGCAAGTAATAATTGTTTTGAAGGTCTGAAGCCCTGGACCTCTTTTTCCTTAGTGACTAAGGTGATACTGTCAAGTCAGGCAGCCTTCCAGCATTGAAGCTCTGAGGACCAAACCCCAAAACATTTCTTAGCAACTTTTGCCCTTCTCTACATTAAATGAGTTGATTTATGGTTCAGTTTGCAAAGTAAATACTAAATGATACCAGGTGGTAACGGAGGAGCTATGGGAACACCACAACCACCATCCTCTCCAGATGCCAGACTGGGCCAGTCTCCTGTTCCAGACCCTGCTGCCTTTTGGAGAAAAGTTAACACTAAGCCACTTACAAACACAACATGGTACAGCAAGTGCTGAGTAAAGCAGAACAAAGAATCATAAGGCATGAGCCGTAGCACTAGCCCCAGTATCCTCCACCAACCCTAAAGGGAGGGAGGTGGCACATTTTAGCAGAGAATACTGGATTTGGAATTAGAAGGCTTTTGTTTTTGCCTAGGTGCCTGCCCCTGGGACACTGGCCAACTCAACCTTTTTTGATTTTCTAACTTCCCCATTTCTTTGTGAGAGAAGTGTAACACTTCAATGTTTGATGAAAAATTGAGGTATGGAAAGACTCCACTGACTGCAAAGCACTGTTGAAAAGATATTACAATATATAAATAACAATACCACTGTCAGTGTGATCATGATGGGCAGGTGATGCCAGCCACCATTTATGGCTGGAAGAATACTGGTTGACAGGTTTAAAAGGCTTGGGAAAGTTCCAGGTAGCAAAGCCAGGACACCTACATGTGACAGCATTCTGGTAACAAGTCCAAAGCCTTCCTCAGACACAACTAGGACAACCACCAGACTCAACAAAAGCCAAAGGTTCAAGTTGATACGTAAAGGGCCCTTTGCAACAGGTTAGATCAGATTTTAGTGTTAAAAGATTTCTTGCTTTTTCCATGTGCTTATAAATAAGCTTTATCCTTTTTTTTTTTTTTTTTTAATCCAGATGAGAGCCTGCCCCTCTCAGTCAAACTGAAACTCCTGATACGTTTTTCACATGGCTTCAGGGTACTGGTTGTATTTCCCCATTCTCTAAAAAACATGGGATCCAAATTGTGCAGAGGTAATTTTTGAAAATGATATGGAGCCACCTGGATCTGATTTCCTTCATTTTCCCCTAACACATTCATCATCATGACCACTGAAGGATTCAGATTATTTTGTTGCTTTCCTTAGCACAGGAATATCCTTCCAGCTCTTCACACAGAATTACATGGCAAAATCTACAATGTAGGCAAAGCTGAGAGCCAGTTGTGAAGCTACACATCATTTTACTACAAGGCCCCCCTTCCCGGTGTCACTAGAGAATGGTGCGCACCTGAAAGGCCAGCACCCTGGAGATATGTTAGCATGTGGCTCTCCACAGTACCCAAGTGTTTTTCTATAATACAAAGGGGTGGAGGAGCACAATTCAGATGCCCCTCAGTCAGCTAACGCAATTTCTTTGCTCAGTGATCTCTTGAAAGGAAGCAGGTCACAGCTGGCAGGAGAGACTGCATGTTAACTAGGCCAACCCCTGGGTGGCTTTGGGGGAATCTGACCTGCTGTGAAGCTGGGGGCAGAGTTAAAGAGTTCTCCCCACTGAAATCACGGTAGAGGGAATCCTAAACTATTGATTCCCAACCTAAGATGGTTTTGGGGGTAATTCCAAGTATTTATACTTCAAGTATTATATCTTCCCTTTTTTAGTGAGATTTGTTATCTTTAAAGATGTTGCAGTTACTTTGGAGATGCTTATGAAAATCATGGGAGTAGGATTTTCTGCCCTGGTCAACTGAGTAAAAAAAAAAAAAAAAAAAAAAAAAAAAAAAAAAAAAAATCAAATAATAATGATTGTTCACTGAGAAGGCAGGATTTCCTGACTTCTTCAGCACAGCTAGGTGGGAAGGATACACAGTCACCCTCTGTATCTGCAGATTCTGCATCTGCAGATTCAACTAACATCAGATTAAAAGTATCTGAAAATAAAAAATAACAATAAACAATAAGAAATAATAGGGTGCTTTTGTTTTTGGAGACAGAGTTTCACTCTTTTTGCCCAGGCTGGAGTGCAGTGGCACAATCTCGGCTCACTGCAACCTCTGCCTCCTGGGTTCAAGCGATTCTCCTGCCTCAGCCTCCCGAGTAGCTGGGACTACAGACATGGGCCTGGCTAATTTTGTATTTTTAGTAGAGATGGGGTTTCACTATGTTGGCCAGGCTGGTCTCAAACTCCTGACTTCAAGTTAACTGCCCCCCTCAGCCTCCTAGGAGTGCTGGGATTACAGGCATGAGCCACCATGCTCAGTCAAAGTAATACAAGTTTTAAAGCTATATAGTATAACAACCATTTGAATGGCATTTGCATTGTATTAGGTAAGTAAGCTAGAGATGATTTAAAGTATACAGGAGGATGTGCCTAGGTTATATGTAAACACTGTATCAGGGACTTGAGCGTCCATGGATTTTGGTATTGGTAGCAGTCCTGAAACCAATTCCCTATGAATACTCAGGAATAACCATTCCCTCTCAGGCAGAGGGATAGGGCCTACCTCAATATATGCTTACTGATTACTGAGTAGAAAATTTGTAAGACATTCAAAGTCCAACAAGCTATTTCCATTTCTGGACAAAATTGCAATAGGGACTGGTTTTTCCTCACTTGTTCTAAATAACTAAAAGGCAGACAAAATGTTTGAAAAAAGTTTCCAGACATTGGAAAAGAGGCACATGAGACAGAGATCTCTGAGAAAAGAGAAATATGACCCCTACAACTGCCCCAGCTTCCTGCCTGAAGTAGGTTTTCAGGCTACACCACAGGGAGGGAACCCGGAAAGCTCTGCAGCCCCCTTGAGTTGAGGAAACAACTGAGAATTTGAGGAGGCCAAGACAACTAGGATATGCAGGGTGGAGTACTGGAGAGGGAAGAGCTCTGCTGATCTGTAGACGGCTCTCCTCAAGTCTTCAACTGAGTATGAAGAGCAAATGCTCACAAAGCTACCTCAGGCCAGGTACAGAACCACTGGGTAAGGAGCAGGGTGAATCAATTACTGGAGCTTTTTCAGGGCTGGGACTAGTTCCCATTCTCAGTAGCCAGAGTGGAGCTACCTAGTAAGAGCTGGGCACCTGGAGGGGAACTTGGAAGGTTATTTTGCCTGTTGTAAGGTCAAGCTGATTAGCCTTAAACTAAAGGCTGAGATGGTTTTGCCTAACAAACTTCAAAAGCAAACCTGGAAAGGATCAAAATGTTTCTAAGTTAACTCAGTTGTGTCCCAGCACAAAGCTCAAGAATATTTACATATGTATGTATAATATAATATAACATTACATATATGTGTGTTTTTATGTATGGTTGTGTGTATACATATATTTGTCATCCAGTATCTAGCAACATAAAATTCAAAATGCCTGATGCCCAAGTCACCTTAGTGATGAAGAATACAATGTCTGAGATGAAAAATACATTGGATGGGATTAGCAGCAGAGGAGACATTGCAGAATGAAAGTTGAGTAAACTTGAACACACAATGATAGAAACTACCAAAATGAAACAGAAAAGTCAAGACCAACACACACACACACACTGTGCAGAGTCACAGGAACAAAGGGAAAGGTGAATGAATAAGGGAGATGGGGAAAAGATTTGAAGAAATGACGACTGAAAAATTTACAAACTTGAAAAATCAGGAAAGATACTAAAACTCAGATAACAATCAACTACACCTAAATGACATTTATAGAACACTCCACCCAACAGCAGCAGAACACAACCTTTCAAAGTACACATGGAACATTATCAAGATAGACCATAGTCTGGGCCATAAATCAAGTCTCAATACAAAGTATGTTTTCTGACTACAGTGGAATTAAAATAGAAATCAGTAATACAAAAATATCTGGAAAATATCCCAAATATTTGAAAACTATTAGAACCTAATTCTAAGCAAAATATAAACCAAAGAAGAAATCAAAAGGGAAATGATAAAGTGGTTAACTGAATGAAAATGAAAACGACACATATCAAAATGTGTAGGATACATCTAAAGGACTGCTTAGATGGGAAATTAGTTTTTAGAAAACATTAAGCACTTATTGGATAAGAAAGGTCTGAATTCAATAACCTAAGTTCCTACCTTTTTAAACTAGAAAAAGAAAGTAAATGAAGCCCAAAGTAAATGGAGAAAAGGACTATACTAATAAATACAAGAGCGGAAACCACTAAAGTAGAAATAGAAAACAATTGAGAAGTGAAATAAAAACCTAGTCATTTAGAAAAAAAAAAGTTAATAAAATTGATAAACTCTACCCACGCTTATCAGGAAAAAGAGAAGATATAAATTACCAGCCTCAGAAATGAAAGAGATATGTTCTACAAACCTTCAAATGATAATATGGGACTATTATAAGCAACTTTTTATGATAGTAAATTTGACAACTTAGATCAAAATAGAAAAATTCCTTGAAAGACAAGCTATAAGGCTCACTCATGAAGAAACAGATAATGTAAAATAGCCCAGTACCAAACAAATTAAGTTTAGAATTAAAATCTTCCCACACACATACACACAACCCTCCAGGACCAGAGAGCTTCACTGTTAAATTCTACCAAGCATTTAAGGAAGAAATGATAACAATTCTCCATGAATTATTCTAGAAAATAGAAAAGGAGGAAACCTTTCTCAAGCTATTCTGTGAGACCAGCATTGCCCTGACACCTAAATCCAGACAAAAACATTACAAGAAAACTACATACTAATAATCCTCATGATCACAGAAAAATTCTCAAAATTTTAGCAAATCATGTTCAACAATAAAAAGACAATAAATCATGACCACTTGAGGACTATCTCCAGATTGCAATGTTGGTTTAAAATTTCAAAATCAATCAGTGTAATTCACCATATTAACAGACTAAAAAAGAAAAAAAATCTGACTATCACAATAGCTGGAGAAAATGCTTTGACAAAATCTAACATCTAGTTATAATGAAAAGAAGAAATAAAAGCCTCTCAGCAATCTAAGACTAGAAGTGGACTTTCTCAGTAAGGGCATCTACAAAAATGATACTTATACTTGCCAACATTATACTTAATGGTGAAAGACTGAGTGTTAAATCTCTGAAGATTGGAATGAGGCAAGGATGGCTGCTGTTGACTTTTATTCAACAAAGTCCTGGAGATCTTGGCCATTTAAATAAGGCTCCCGCCCCTGCAAAAAGGCAGAAATATTGGAAAGGAAGAAGTACAGCAAAACTCCTCTTCTTCCTTCAGCCACAGTTAACAGTATCAATAGTGCTTCTCAGTACCTTCTATTGTGTAAGTATCAATTTAGCCTCACCTCCATAGGCTCATCCCACTGCCACATTCTCTCTTCTCCAACTATACGTCATCTAATCTCAGCAAGGCTGTTACAAATAAGAACTATTTCCAGTTTCTAAACGATGACATTTGGCAACAAGACTTTTATAGTTTGGCCACAAAAAAGATACTAACAGCTTTTTCTCTGTAATAATCAGTCTGGGTAGTTGTCCTAGAATATTGGACTCGTGACACACGTTTCATGTTACCAGTAGCTATCAAAAGCCTCTCTTTCCCCCCACTTTAAAAACAATAAGAAAAAGATTTCAACTTTCAAATTAAAAAGTATATACACACAGTAAAGTCATGGAACTTGCTGGAGAAAGAAAGATATGTGTTGGACCTCCTCTAATTCTGAGCTAACCAACTCTCCTTTCATACCTCTTCCTAGCAAAGCATACACTGCTTTTTGGAAGGTTGTGTGTTTCCATCTTTCCTGCCCACCATCCCTCCTTATTGAGATATAATTCACATGCATTAAAACTTGTCCTCTTATATGGTATGATTAAGGGGGTTTTAATGTATTCATAGCTCTGGGAACCAATTTTTGAGAACACTTTTTTTCCCATTGAACTGTCTTAGAACCTTTGGCAAAAATCAACTGACCATAAATGATTTATTTCTACACTTTCAGTTCTGTTTCATTCATCTATATGGCTATCCTTATGTCAGTACCACACTGTATTATGGTAGTTTGTTTTCTTTAAATTGAGACAGGGTCTTCCTATGTTGTCCAGGCTGGTCTCAAACTCCTGGGCTCGAGGGATGCTCCTGCCTCAGCCTCCTGAGTGGCTGGAACTACAAGACACATGTCACTCCGTCTGGTGATGCCATTATTGTAGTTTTATAAGTTTTCAAATTGGGAAGTATAAATCCCCCAGCTTCTGAGTTCATCACTTTCCATATCAATTTTAGAAGCAAACACCTTGTCAATTTTTACAAAAAGGGCAGCCAGAATTTTGATAAAGATTGCACTGAATCTGTAAATTAATTTGGGGGAATATTGCCATTTTAGCCACAATAAGTCTTCTAATCCATGAAGAAGTTATTTTCTCCAATAACTTCCTTCTGCTTATTTTGAGTTTACTCTTTCTAGTTTCTTATGGTAGAAGGTTGGGTTACTGATTTGACATCTTTCTTCTTTTTAATGCAGGTATGTGAAGCCATAAATGTACTGCTAAGCACTACTCTGGCTGTACCCCCGCAGTCTTTCAAATGTTGTTTTTCCATTTTCATTCCCCTCAAAATGTTTCCCAGATTTCCTTGTGATTTCTTAACACATTGATTTCTTTAGGAGTGTGTGTTTAATTTCCATATATTTGTGAATTTCACAAACTCCTTTCTGGTATTAATTTCTGATTTCATCTCAGTATAAACCAAGACCATACTTTGTGTAATTTTAGTTATTTTAAATTTATTGTGTCCTGTTTTATGGCCTAAGATGATCTATAATCTTGGAGAATGTTCCACCGTGCCTTTGAGAAGAATGTGTATTCCGTTCTTGTTGGGTAGAGTATTCTATAGATGTCTGTTAGATCTAATTGATTTACAGTGTTTTTCAAGTCTTCTATCCCAGTTGATCTATCTAGTTGTTCTGTCTAGTATTGACAGTGGGATGTTGATAGTTGTAATGATTACTGATGAATTATTTTTTCCTTCAGTTTTGTCATTTTTACTTTGTATATTTTGGGGCTCTGTTGTAAGTCATATATATATTCATAGTTATATCTTCTTGATAGAGTGACCCTTTTCTCATTATAACTTTTTTTGGGGGGGTCTCTAATAACAGTTTGTCTTAAAGTCTGTTTTGTCTGGTGTTCATATAACCATTCCAGGTTTTTTTTTTTTTTTTTTTGGTTCCTGTTAGCATGATATATACTTTTTACTATTCTCTTGCTTTCAATTTATTTGTATCTTTGAATCTAACATGTTTGTCTTGTAGACAGCATATAGTTGGATTTTTATACATCCTGTCCATCTGCCTTTTGATTGCATTTTTTATCCACTTACATTTAATGTAATTACCAATAAATTGATTTACATTTGTCTTTTTAATATTTGTTTTCTATATGTCTAATGTTATTTTATTCCTCTATTTCTCTATTACTGCCTTCTTTATTGTTAAACAAATATTTCCTAGTGTACAATTAACATTTCAATTTCTAACAGTCTAGTTCAGATTAATACCAACAATTTCAACAGTATAAAAAAACTTTGCCCCTACATAGATCCATTTTTTGCCCCTCATTTGTGCTATTGTCATAAAAATTATATCTTTATACATTTTGTGCCCTCAAACCAGATTTTTGATGACTGCTTTATGTAGTTGTTTTTCAAAACAGGAGAAAGGAGCTATAAAGATTACATTGATATGCCTTTCAAAATTACCTATGTAGTTACTTTTACTAGTGTTCTTATTTGTTCATGTGGATTAGAGTTCTTGTGTAGCATCCTTTCACTTTTGCCTAAAGGACTCCTTTGAGTATTTCTTGTAGGGCACATGTGCTAGCAATGAATTTTCATGGTGTTTGTTGGGAATATTTTCATTTCTCCATTTTTGAAGGGTAATTTTACTGGATATAGAATTCTTGATCTTTTTTTTCTTCTTCTTCTTTTTTCTTCCAGTACTTTGAATCTGTCATCCCACTGCCTTCTAGTCTCTGTGGTTTCTGATAAGAAATCAGCCTTTGTTAATAAACAAAGGCTATTAAAGAACCTTTGTTAATCATATTCACTTTTCTTTTGCCACTCTCAAGATTCTCTTCATGTTTGACTTTCAACTGATTATGATGTGTCTAGGTGTGAATCTCTGAGTTTATCCTACTTGGAATCCACTGAGCTTCCTGAATGTTTAATGTTTTTCCTACAAATTTGGGAAGTTCTAACTTTTTTTTCAAATATTCTTTTTGCCCCTTTCTCTTTTTCTGTGACTCAGAGTATGTATATTAGTATATGTAAATAATAAGACTATGAGGCCCTGTTCATTTTTCATCATTCTGTTTTCTGTTCTTCAAACTGGATCATATAAATTTACCTATGTTTCAAATTTACTGATTCTTCTGCCTGCTCAAACTGCTTTGAGCCCCTCTATTGAATTTTTTGTTTTTATTAGTGTACATTTCAACTCCAGCATTTCTATTTGGTTCTTTTTAAAAAATATGTATAATTTCTATCTCTTTATTGATCTCTATTTGTGAGACATCATTCTCCTATTTTTCTTTAGCTGTTTAGACATGGTTATCTTTAGTGGACTCCATATATTTAAAATATCTCATTTAAAGTTTTTACCTAGCAAGTCTAATGTCCAGACATTTTCTATCAACTGCTTGCTTTTTTGTGTATTGGTCATGCTTTGTCTCTTTGCATGTCTTGTAATCTTTTGCTGAAAACTGGACATTTGAAATAATATAATGTGGCAACTCTGGAAATCAGATTCTCTAAGATTAGTTGTTTTATTGTTGTCATTATTGTTTTAGTGACTTTCTTGAACTAACTTTGTAAAGTCTGTGCTTTTTGCTGAGTATGGGCAAAGAAGTCTGTGTTCAGTTAGCTTAGAGGTCAACTAAATATTGGACACAGATTTCCTTAAATGCCTGGAACCAGAGACTCTCAGTCTTTGCCAAGATGCTCTGTGTCCATTTGGGCATGCTTTCAACACTCAGCCAGGCAATTTACAACTGCCTAAGCTTTCACATCTTTATTGCACAGGGGCTCACAATACTAAGAGGGGAAAACTGAGGGCTTTGTAAGGCTTTTCTTGAACAAGTATATAGCCCTGGGCATGCATACAGTCCTACACATCCACATGGCCTTCCAGAAATATGTCAGAACTTTTCAAATGCCCCTATGGAATGAAGTTTTTTGCTTAGCTTGTTGTTTGCCACAACTGTTATTGCCTCAGGGAGCTGTGATGGTAAAGAGTCACCACAAGCTGTTTTTGACAAATGCCCCCAGGGAAAACGCTGTTTGCTCTGGTGAATGAGGTCAAATAAAGACAAGCCTTGTGAATAGGGTTTTCTAGGGAATTGCTAGACAGATCAAATAATAACAATTATCTTAGAATGGAGCTCTGAATGAGTCCCAACCCTGTTCTGCCCTTCTACTAACTGCTATGCTGTTGGTTTTCACCATGATTACAGGGCTGTTTGTTTTCAAATCTACCATGGAGGAAATGGAGAGAAGGGGATGGGAATAGGGCAAATTGATATATTGCAATACTGCTCTTTCCAAGATTTAGCCTTTTTTTAAAAAACAAAACAAAACAAAACTCCCCAGATTGTTGCATGCTTTTAGCTAATTTCCATAGTTCTTAAAAAGTTGATTTTGACAAATTTTGCCAGTGTTCTCATTGTTTTTATGGATGAGAGAATATTCAGAAGTCCTTACTCTGTCATTCCCAATGACATTACTCTTTTTGCAACCCCAAATCCCATTACCACCCATTGAGTTAGGTAAGTATAGAAGAAAAAGAAAATAGTGTAATGTAGGGTTTGATGACTGAAAACAGAAAACTGCTACTTAACTACTTTTTTTCCCCCCCTGGCCCTGTACTTTCCAGCCCTGGCATCTCAAAACTATCCAAGTGAGAAACAAATGTGTTAGTAGAATTGATTTAGGAATCATTTCCACTAGATTTAAATCAAATATAGAAAGCAGAAAAGAAGGTTGTATAAAGGAATGTTTCCTTTGCTTATTTACAATTCCAAATTGCCACTGTTTTCTGCAAGTGTTCCTTTATAATTTTCATGGCTCTAAGACCGAATGCTCATGTGTCATCAAGTGCTCTTTCACAGCCATGATAGATTTTCTTCCAAATCTACCCTTTCCTAATGAGTAAACAGAACCATAACTTCCCGCATTTACTTCCAATTATAAATTAGAATTATTTTCTTCTGGTGTGGAAGAAGAATGAAAAAGCATGCCTTGGTTGTTAAACAGGTCTGTTCATCTGCTGCAGAATACTGACTGAAACTTTATAATTGCTTCAAGGTGAAACTTTAAAAAAAGTCTAATTTTAAAAATTCCTCAAAAGGTATTTAGCAGCCATTATTTTCCATGGAAAAAAGTTAAACACTCTGCATTTCTAAGAAGTGTTCTTTATTTAATCTATAAACAATTCATTTAAATCTGTACTCTGAAAACAAAAAACTATCATAGAAAACTGAATCTTCTAAGGAAAGAATCAGGATGCTGAGCAAGGATGGAAAATCTGATCCTAATAACCAAACATAATATAAGGAGGTTTAACTAACTGAATACTGAAAATATCCATGAATTATTTTTTAGTGGGCACAACTAACACTGAAGTTTAGAACCAAAAAGACTGATGGGAAATAAACCCATCAGAGTTTATTTGTATATGCTGGGCACAGCAGAGTCAACATGCTTGACATGGCCTGGGTAAAGAGGCCATGGTTACTGAATTGGTCAAACTAAGCCACTCCAGTCCAACCCAGAAAATATAGCAGAGCATGGTGAAGAAGGTACTTATTCCCCAATCCTAGTGAATACTGGTGAAATAATTTTTTAAATAGTAACTCTTCAGGGATTCACTAATGAAGCTATTACATCACCTCCTAGTTTCACATGGAAGCTATGTTGGTTTCTGACTGGAAATCTTCAGAGTTTCCTAAAGACCTATTTTAAAGAAATAGTGTGGCAGGGAAGGATGGGAGTTGAGTGAAGGCTTGTAACTTGGAGGCCCTGAATTCAAATCCTTGCTCTGCCATCTACTATTAAAGTGACTCAGGAAGGTACTTTCACTGTTCTGTTCTGCATTTACACAAATGTAAAATGCAGACAGTTATCATATTATATGGTTATTGTAAATCTTAAATGGATATATGTAAACAAACAAAACAGTACCTGGAAACATAGTAAGCATTCTTTGTTAAGCACAATCATTGAAAAAGAGCATTCTTATTCACTAATCTAAAGGATGCTATCTTTCATTTTTCATCTTCCTTTTGATATTATTCACTCATTCAGAAACTCTTTATGGGCCCATTGCTGGTTTTCAGTATTGGTAACACAATACTGAATGTGGTCTCTGCCCTCTGGCAACTCCTAGTTTAATCAGAAGAACAGATATGGGCACAGCTGTGCCACAGATGCTATAAAAGATGTAAGTACAGAGCTTTGGGAGCACAGGAGTTGGAGAAGCAAATGCTATCTGACTAGAATGAGTAAGGGCTTTGGAGACACTGAAATCTGAGAGGGACTTTGAAGCATCCATGTAGAGGAAGGGAGAGTTGTGAGGCCAAGTCTCAGGCTGGAGCAGCAATGATGGGTGACAAGGCTGTAAAGCTGCTTGTGCCCAGGACTCTGTACCCTACCCTGTGGCGGGCAACCTTGGCTCCAGATTCTAATCAAAAGTCACTTTTAGGAAAATTTCTCTGGCAGCAGTACAGTAACTGCCTGAGGTAGAGAGACCAGCCAAGTGTCTGCTGCACTAGGTGGTCCAGGTAAAAGCAGACAGATGGGCCCCACCTGGGGTGTTCAGCACAGCTACAGAGAGTGCTGGAGAAGGTCACCAGTGCAGGCCTGGACACTAGGACAAAGGAGCTTATATCAGAACCTGGAAGGCATTTTACTCCTTCACCCAAGACACAGAAGAGAAGGAGCAGGATTGGGGTGGTCCAACTCTCACTCCATGGCCAGGCAGTTTTCCCCCGACCCTCTGCCTCTCCTGCAGAGCTATGGGTTCTTCCTGGACATTTCCTGTAGGCTCTCTTACCATCAAGTCCTGGTCTTAAGTACCTAGAGTAACCTGTACTCTCTCCTCTGTACAGGTTTTTCTCCTTCTCACTCCTTCAAAGGGGCTTCTAACAGCACTGATGGTTTCTGCATGCAAAATCCTGCAGCCCAATCTTACCTTACACTGGCTTTGAACCTTGGTGCAGCCTGAAGATATGTTCAGGCCAAGACTGACATGAATGTGGTGGCGGCGGGGGTGGAGCTGCTTAAGGCACCTGCCTGTAAGACTGTCCACATTTCCCCACTTCTCCTCAGGGTCAGTCTCTTTGGATGCCTTTCTATATTTAAAACCAACTGTGGGTAAAACATACTGTCCTAAGGTACAAAGGCATAGATACCTGAGATTCAATTACAGCTTGTGTTTCCATAAGCCAGCCATGACCTTTGTAATCTTGTGTTCCTCCCTGCAAAAGCTGATGGGGAAGCACAAGGAAAGACTGGCCAGGGACCAGGCTTCTGAGCAAGGATCAAACCATCCATGCTTCTCCAGCCCTGCTGTCAGTTTACTTCTGGTTACCTACTTGTCAATAGATCTAACTCCACACCCCTTTTTAATTATCATTATTATGTAATTTATTATTTATTAGTTTCTAGTGTAGTGCTTTGAGCCTATACAAGCACTGTTTTAAGGTTTTATGGCCTGATACAGTTTCAATGTTTATAAATGTTTCATGAACACCTGAAATAAAGGTATATTCTATGTATATTGAGTACAGTGTTTTATATATAATTATTAGATCAAGTTTTTTATATATTCCATTTTCTACAGCCTTTTGTCTGCTTAAATCTGTCAGATTTAGATAGGTGTGTTAAACATGTCTACTATGATTATGGTTTTGTCAAATTTTCTATTTTTATTTATGTCTGCCTTTAGTTTTTGGACTCATTGATAACTTGTACACAATGGCTGATGATGAACGCTGTACTTTTGTGGTGTACATAGTTTCCATCAATACAAAATGTCCCTCTCCTTCTCATTCAATATTTTTGGCCTTGACTTCTGCTTTGTTCAACACAGATGTGAACACTCCTGCTCTTTTGTTGTTTGTCCTTCCTTAGGATACTATAGTTTATCTCTTTCTTGTCCATCTCTATCACATTTTTAGGTGTCTTTTATATGAGATACAGCTTTGCTGCTGTGTTTTATTTAGAGCAATTTAATTTTTTCCACACTTAGTGTGGTTATGTTTGGTTTTATCTTAGGTTCATTATATACATTTTTTTTGCTTTTTTCCTTTCTTCTTTTTGAATTCATTTTGGTTTCTCTTCTTCCTCTAATTGTTGAAAAGGTTTTGTTTTATATGTATTCTACTGTGGTTACCTTTAAAATTCCTTATTTAAAATAATTTTAACTGTTTAAGGAGCTTTTAAGGAACTGATATTTCTCTTATCATCATGAATTGAAGCCTCTGTCTGTCCCCCCTCCCCCGCACCTTTTTGAATGAGACTACATCTGCAGTGGGCACCTATTCCCCCATTTCCTATCCTCTCCCTCACCAGCGGGCATTGAAATATACCAGCGTTTTTATTTGAAAACTTCATTTTCACGTTGCTTCTCCTATTTCCAGATTCCAACGAACAGCTTTAAACTTCACAATCACGTTAGTTACTATCTACTTTTAATCGTAAAAATTGCCACTTTTGTTGCTTACTACTTTATCTGGTACAGCAACCTCCCTATTTTTTAGTTTCTTATTCTAATTCACATTGGCTAAAGTGCTTTCCTTAACTGATGTTGTTTTGTTGTTGGTTTTTGAGAAAAATATTTGAAATGTCTCTTTTGCCCTCACACAGACATAATGATTTCACGGGGTACAAAATTCTAGGATCCTTTCTTTTCTTCAGAACTCTAAACACCTATCTATCTCCATTATTCTGTATCATTCAGTGTTATAGAAAGAAACCTGATGTTAGTCTGATTTTTCTCTCCTTCATAGAGAAGCAGTCCCCCCCCCACCGACCCCCTCTGAATACCCTTGAGATTGTTTTATTATTAAATCCTGGCACAGTTGTTCTAAACTTGGGATTCATTCATTCATTCGTTCAACAAAAATATACATACCAGGCAAAGTGCTAGGAACTGGGGAAAAGGTGGTAAGCAAAATCAGTCATGATTTGCATCTTAGAGTCAGTATAGCCCCAGTACAGTCTTGTCAGGGAGGTGGAATGTTGGTTAATGGTGCAGGTGCACACACGGTGGTGAGTACTATGAAGGAAGGGTGCGGGTGCTATGCGAGGAAATCTTACCCTTCAGGGTGGACCAAGGATGATTAAGCTGGAATCTGAAGGATGGAGTGGGAGAGGCAGGTGGGTTGAGGAAAGAGCCTTCCAGGCAGAGACAAGTACACATGATGGCAGGATTGTGAGGTGGGACAGCAAGCCACTGAAGCTGAGCGCACAGAGAACACAAGGAAAATGACTTCAGCAAGGCTCGGGGGTGGGGATGCCCAACCATGCAGGACCTGGGAGGCCATGGAGAAATGAAATACAAGGGGCGCTGCAGAAATGTTGTAAGCCGGAGCCTAACAGGTCAGGGAGCATAATATGGGGATAACAAAAGAAGCTGTGGAGCTAGTTAGGAGGTCACTGCTGGTCCAGGTAAGAGATGATGGGGCGTGGGGGTGGAGGCAGCAATGTGGCAGAGGAGGTAGAGAGAGAGACTGGAGTGGTAAACCCGACCGACTGTGAAGCTTTCACGGGGCAGCCGCATACCTGTACATTCTAAGAACTAAGAGTAGTGGTGGCAGTGACAGTTGGCTTAACAGCAGCTACATTTTAGGAAACATTCACAGTGAACCAGGCCTTGTTCTAGGTGCTCTGTCTGTATTAACCTGCTTAATCCTCACAGTGACCCCAGCAGATAGATGCTATTACTACCATAATTTACAAATGAAGAATCAGAGGCACAGAAAGGCTAAGTAACTTGCCTAAAATCTCACTCTGAGGAAGTAGCAGAGCCCAAATTCAAACCTGGCAATGGAACCATTCTCAAAACTCAAGTATTATAGGAACTTGTATCCTGTTTCTTTCTGATTTTTAGAGACAGGGTCTCACTCTGTCACCCAGGCTGGAGTGCAGTGGCACGAATGTAGCCTCGCACCCCCTGGGCTCAAGTGATCCTTCTAGCTCAGCCTCCCAAGTAGCTGGGACTACAGCGTGCACCACCACACCTGGCTAATTTTTTTTTTTTTTAAACACAGTTTTGCTCTGTCACCCAGGCTGGAGTGCAGTGGGATGATCTCAGCTCACTGTAACCTCTGCCTCCCGGATTCAAGCAATCCTCCTGCCTCAGCCTCCCGAGTAACTGGTATCACAGGCATGCGCCACCATGCCCAGCCAATTTTTATATTTTTAGTAGAGATGGGGTTTCACCATGTTGGCCAGGGTGGTGGTCTCAAACTCCTGGCCTCAAACGATTCTCCTGCCTTGGCCTTCCAAAATGCTGGGATTACAGATGTTAGCCACCACAACCAGCCCTGTTTCTTTCTTGATATTTCATATATATTTGTTTTATTTTCTAATTTTGGAACTCTTACTGAACATGCTGGATTTATAAGTCTCCTTCCACCGACATTTCTATTTCTTTGTACTTTTGCTCCTATTTTGGAAGAATTCCTGCAGGAGGGCGTTGGGATCCACTTCTCCGCATTGCAACCCTAACAACATCACTGCCACTTAGAGCCTCAGTGCTATCACCCTTTCACATGCGGTTATTCCAGCAGTCATGCCTTTGATTTGCAGGAATCCTTGCCTGTTCTCCAATGACTCTTTCCGCAGCTGCTGGCTCTTGTTTTATGATGCCACATCTTTTAAAATCTGAGAATGAACTCTAGAATATTTAAAAGCTCTCTCTTGACTCCTATACTGTTTCAGTGAGAACTCCTTTGTCTTGGTTTACTTTTTAAAATTATCTACTCATATTTGCAAGCAGAAGTCAAGGCTGAACAGCATTGATGGTTTGTGTTGGTCTTTGTCAGCAATTGTGAGAGGCTTTATTTTAGGCACACCTGTGGCCACTTTGAGCCGTTTCCATAGAAAAGCCAGGGAGTTACTCAGGGAAACTCAATACTTTAGAGGCGGCTTCACCAGCGGGCTGTGATAGAGCTTTTCCCTCCATGTTAATGGGAGCAAACTACCCAGAAGTCAGGCAGAACCGGGAGCCTACCACACAACCCCCACCTGACGTGGGGGCATTCTCTGCCAAACGAGGAAGCTGTGTAGGGGCTTGACGGCATGTGTCTGAGGCACAGCCCCCTTTAGCCCACTGGATCTCTGCACTCTGAGAATAGGGGTTTCCAGGGGCTCCCATGAGGACATCATCCTCTTACTTCTCATATGATCCCCCCCTCCTCTGTCTGTCCATCCAAACTTAGCCTCACATTTCTCCCAGAAGCCTCATTGTACATGTCCTTTTCTGTTTCCCAGCACGGTTTTAGATATTACCCTACTTTCTAATCTTGATCTTTTTAATGGATGGAGGAATGTAGAAATGGTAAAACTTATTACAGTTAGTTATAAAAAGACCATACTCTGCCCCCATCCCTCAACCATTATGGATAAATGAAAGTTTGTTATTCTTTCTCTAACAACAGACTAAAGCTTAAGAACTCAAACTATAAAACTCTTATAAGACAACGAGGAGAGCTTCATGAGACTGGATTCAGCAGTGACTTCTTAGATATGACACCAAAGGCACAGACGACAAAAGATCAGGTAGATAGGCTGGGCACGGTGGCTCACACCTGTAATCCTAGCACTTTGGGAGGCTGAGGCGGGCAGATCACGAGGTCAGGAGATCGAGACCATCTTGGCTAACACGGTGAAACCCTGTCTCTACTAAAAATACAAAAAATTAGCCAGGCGTGGTGGCGGGCGCCTGTAGTCCCAGCTACCCGGGAGGCTGAGGCAGGAGAAAGACATGAATCCGGGAGGCGGAGCTTGCAGTGAGCTGAGATCGCACCATTGCACACTGCCTGGGTGACACAGCGAGACTCTATCTCAAAAAAAAAAAAAAAAAAAAAAAATCAAATAGATAAACTAGACTTCTTCCAAAACTAAAGCATTTGTGCATTAAAGGACAGTATCAACAGAGTGGAAAAGGTAACCCACAGAATGGGAAAAATATTTGTAAATAGCATAATAGCATATCTGATAAAGGATTAATACACAAAATATAAAGAATTTCTACAGCTCAGCAACAATAAACCACACAACCCAATTCAAAAATGGGTGAAGTCCAATATGACTGATACAAAAAGAGGAGAGAGCGGAGGAATGCATGCCACAGAAGAAAGGCCATCTGCGAGCACGGAGAGGCCTCAGGGGAACCCTCATGCTGATACCTTGACCTTGGACCTCCAGCCTCCAGAACTGTGAGAAAATCCATTTATGTTGTCAAAGCCAAATAAATACATAAACATTTTATAGAAATGTATAAAGGACTTAAATAGACATTTCTTTAAGAAGGAAGTATGAATGGCCAAGAAGCACATGAAAAGATGTTCAACATTGCTAATCATTAGGGAAGTGCAAATCAAAACCGGAATGAGATACCACTTCATCTCCATTAGAGTAACTATTACTAAAAGAACTAATACAACAAAACAGTAGCAAGTAAGTATTGGTGAGGATATGGAGAATCTGGAACCCTCCTGCATTGCTGCGGAGAGTGTAAAATGATGCAGCTGCTGGAGAAAATAGTATGGTGATTCTTCAAAAAATTTAAACAAAAATTTACCTGTGATCCAACAGTTCTACTTCTGGACATCCAGAAGAATCTAAAGCAGGGACTCGAACAGATATCTGTGTACCAATGTTTATAGCAATATTATTCACAGTGGCCAAAAGTGGAAACAACCCAAACGTCCACGGTTGTATGAATGGAGAAACGAATTGTGGTCTACACGTAACAATGGAATATTAGTAGCCTTAAAAAGGAATGAAATTCTGATACATAGTATGAATGAACCTTAAAGATATTATGCTCAATAAGCAAAGAAAGGACAAATATGATTCCATTTATATGAGGTACCCAGAATAGTCTAATTCAGAGACAGAAAGTAGAATTGTGATAACCAGGGGCTGAGGGGAGAGGCGAGTCAGGAGTTATTGTTCAGTGAGCATAGAATTTTGGTTCAATGATGAAAAAGGTGTGGAGTTGGACAGTGGTTATGGTTGCACAATAATGTGAATGAATTCAATACCACTGAACTGTCCACTTCAAAATGGTTAAAATGGTAAATTTTATGTATATTTCACCACAAATAAAAACAGATTAAACTTGCATTCCCAATGAACACAGGCAATCTTTTTATTTATATTGTTGCTGGTGTCAGTATTATGATTAAAATATTCCTGTCCTATGCTTAAATTCTCTTCTTGCTTGAGCAATGGAAGAAGTATTTTCTATGGAAGTGACTATTGAGCATTCCCAAACTCTGTCATGAGGTTATCCAACCTGAGGTGGATGCAGGGGGTGGCCTGGGAAAGGGCTGTGACCACTGAGGGACGATAACGAGACACAGGAAGGAAATAGGAGTCGCTTCTGATCACTTTCGCCGGCTGCTCTTACTCCTGGGTGCACTTCAGAATCAAAAAAAAAAAAAAAAGACCCGCAACCACACAAATACCAGGCCTCACCCTCAGAGAATATATGTTCTCTTTGCTCCCAGGTAGAGCCCAGGTGTGGGTGTTTTTTCAAAGCCCCTTGCCATTCTGATGCGAAGCCATGGGGAGACCCGCTAAATTAGACCCTCCTCAGAGAGCTCTGGAGTACAACTCGGCATCCCCTTTTACACCTCCACCATTAAATAATGGCAATATTGTCTCAGAAGCGAGAAGGTTTAAGTCTTAATTTTGATAATCTTTACACTAGAAAACATGTTAAAATTCATAAACTCAGCAAACATTTGTTCAAGCTATTACCATCAGGGACCGCGCCCTGCCTGGAGATGCAGGGATACAGGAGCGCCCTCCTAAGTGTACTCCCCGGCTAGCAAGGCGGCCAGGGGCGGGGAGGACACTGAATGAGCGCCACCTTGTGGAAAAAGTCATAAATGCATAAGCCCAGGATTCTAGGGAAAAAGGTGGAAAGGGGCATCCATGTGATGGAAAATCAGGAAAAACTTCCCAGAAAAAGCGATTCCTGCCTCATCAGTGAGTCTGGAAGAGAGATCGGAAATTAGCTAGGCAAACGTGAGAAGAAAAGTGGCATTCTACATCCTAGACTGGAGGGCAGTGTGTGCCACACTTGGTTTAATCAGGCCCATCAGCTTAGGGCAATGCCGACTGACCACGGCGGTTGGCCTGAGGGATTTACAATTGAGGTGAACTGATGCGCAGAGTGTTTGCGGTCAGGGTGATTATAGCTGCTTAGGGAGCCCAGGAAGAATGCCTGCAAACCTTAACTTCTGAAGCCAGTGCAGAAAAATATGTGGTAGTCACAGCAAACAACCTGCATGCCAAAGAGAGAAGTGGTCTGCACCCCGGCCCCCATGTTAGCGATGCAGGGCAACAACCCTTAATCCTAATTATTTACATGATAAAATAAATAATACCTCTTTGATAGATTCTAGATGAAAACTATTACCTACAGATGCTCTCCTAGCGACTCTTACGAAAGTCGAGGTGGTGAAAAAGGACATTTGCCCCCTTGTGACTTGATTAGAAAGCATGAGAATCATTCTTTTAAATCTTTCCCCACGTGCCATGAGGAATCTGCATATTGAATACCTGTCTCGTGGTCTACACAGACTCACTCACCTACAGGGGCAAGCGGCACTCACATGGCACCAAATGCCTGGCAAATCTCAGTGTTACAAATGGCATTTTCTTCTGAAAGCTCAAGTGCTGTTTGTCTAGTTTTTCAGCTGGGAAATTTTAACAATGAACACATATCTGCTCCTAAACGACTCTTTAATGATCTTTTTTGGCTTTGATTTTCTCCTGTTGATCACTCTCTTTTGGGGGTATTTAGTCGAAAGTAAGGGCTAGCGTTTATCTCAGCATGCCATCCTGCACGCTGAGCCAATTCATCGAATGATAACGAGCACAGGTCCACCAGACAGAAGAGAAATGAAGTTCATCATGAGTCCACAGTGGAATTTATATGTTCTTAAGTACTGCCGTTAAGAATGATCTCACATAGCTACACGCGGGTGCAGATTCAAATATTCACAGAACAGCAGGAACTTCTGTATGTATTCATCTTACTTCAACCTCAACACAACCCAGAAAGCTACTGATATGATCCCTAATCTACAGGTATTAGGAAGAAACAGATATTCCCCTAGATCTTCAGGCTGCACAGCCTGTATGTGTCAGAGCAGGACCCGAGGGTGACTGATTCTCCCACCCTACAGCTACCTGCATGGACCTCACCACTGTGATAATCAAACAAAACACTGACCTAATACATCCAAATAAATGTATGAGCCAGCTGAACCCAAAGGCAGTCTCGTTTCTTGGTTAAGAGTGACATTCACCAAGTGTCTACAATGTTCTACTCCTGGCTGCTTTGCATGTGATGTCTGATTTTGTGAAAAATTTCATTTTCCCTGTTCTGCAGACGAAGAAACCAAGAAACTGTTCTGCAGGCTCAGAGACCAAGAACTCAGTGACTTGGCGGTAGGTGGGTGAGTTGGAGGCCATTTCTGTAGACACACTGAACTGACTCTGAATCCCAGACAACTCACTTAGCGTGCCTAGGCCTTGGGCTCCTTATATGTAAGTGGGGATAATAAAAATAGTATATCCTTCGCACAGCTGAGTGAGGATGAATGAAGAAAGAATACAGAATGCCTCTGAATGCCTGATGCCTGGTAAATGCCCAGGAAACAACATATAATTATTGAGTCCACTGGACATCCCGATATAAAGGAAAACTTCAGGTTTTCAAAATTTTTAGTCCTGGAATGAATGTTTTATTCCACTGAAATCATGAGGGGATCTCCAATGTGCAAATGCAGTGCTGCTAGAATTGAGGTGGGCAGAGGCCTGGAAACCCCTCTCCCCACTTCCCTTTCAACCCTGAAAGGCCTCTGCAGAGCCCTCCCTCTCCACGTCCATCCCACCTGACCCCATTGCCAGCGGCTCCAGAGCCAGCACCCTCAGTGTCAGCACACAGATGCACAGGTGCTCCTTGCCCCACACACCCACCTCTACCCAGCACAGCCCTGGCCACAGCACATGCAGACAGGACCAGACAAGGTACTGTGGGCATCAAATCCCTGCAAGTCTCTAGACCACACCATGTTCTAGAAACAGATTAAAAACTGAGCAGCAGGCTGCCTATTGCCCCAACACTCTGCCACCTGTCCCTGTGGTTCTGTAAATTCTTGGGATAGAATTTACAGGTGTGATTGTCACCTGGCAGCCGCAGGCCTCTCCTGGTGACAATCACACTGTACCAACCCAAGGAAAAAGTCCCAAGCTGGTCCCCAGATCCTTCACTAAAAGGCAACACATGACACATAAGCCACTCTACTGAGAACATTCAGTAACTTTATAGTTCTCATAGAAAACATTCATGCGTGAAAAACAGCGCCCCTTAAATCACGAATGACTCCAAAGTGGCAAGAAGGTAATTCCCTCCATTTTCTTGCAGTATTTATATTCATGAAGCAAAGTAAAACATCATTAATTTTGACTGCTCATTTGGCTTTAATGATCATCTGATCCGGGCTGGGCTGAAGTTGATCACAGCATTGTCTACCGAGAAAAGGTCTGCCAAGTAAATTAACCCAGGCAAAATTCCTTGTTGACAAACACTGAGATGAAGGAGACCCGGAATAACTGTCATTCCCATGTCCCTGCACAGAGCCCACAGAAAGCAGGCTCCAGCAACCTGCCCAGAGTCATCCCTCGGCCCCCTCCAGTTTCACAGTCGTCATTTATAATAATTTTTAGAGGTTTGCCTGGTAAACCTGCAGTGGGGACACCTGCTCTGGGATAGTGCAGTCACTCAGCCCCACTCGCAGGCCGGGGCTGTGGGAAACCTGGGACTGGGATTGGGAAGGAGTGGAGGGCAGGATAGTCCGGCTTCTGCCTACAGGAAGGATGCATTCTGGGAGTGGGGGTGGCAGAGCCTCAATAATTACAGTGAGATGTACAACCACTGTGGCAAGGTGCAGAGGTATTGGAGGCTGAGAGAACAGCACATTATAATGCAGGAGGAGCTATCTTAATTGAAACATCAGCAAAACCTTCCCCGAGAAGGCGGCCTTTAAGCTGAGATTTGAAGGATGAGTAGAGCTGAACGAGGAAGGAGCATTTCCAGGCCGCGGCATCAGTGAAGGCCCCAAAGGGAAGGGTAAGATGTGTTGGAGGAAGTGATCTCTGCCCGCAAAGACTGAGTACAGGGGAACAAGGATAGTAAGGTGGGCAGGGGTGGATTGGGCAGGACATGGCAGGTGACAGTGACAAAGAACTGTTTATTCCAAGAGCACGAGCAGCCCCTGAAGAGCTGTGAGCAAGGGACTGCCAAGAATCTGGTTTGCATTCCTGAAAGATTCCTCCTGCTTCGTGGTGAAGTGGATGGAGTGGACACGGGAGAAGGCAGGTGTGGATGCAGGAGGCCCAGGCAGGCATGATCACTGACTTCCTCACTTCCAGCCTCTACACCCTCCACCGGGACAACACACCCACAGTGAATCCTGAGCTTGAAAACTTTAGTCAGGTTACGTGATTTTTTTTTTTCCTAATATGCAGACTCCTAGTTTTACACAACTGCTGTTCTGGTTAACAGAATGTTTTAACTACCCAACATCACTGTATTTTCTGCACATAAATTACAACTCAAAGGATAATACAAATTACACCAATTAAAACTAACCAAACTTAAATTTAATACATCATTTATCACCATACAACAGAAAAAGGTGTTAAAAAGATCTAAGTGTCTGCTGATTTATGAGTATAATCTGAAAAGGCTGTTAAAATTTTATAAGTCCTTAATAGCTCTGGTATTTAAGAACTCCTCTCACCTCCCAGCCCCCTACGGGCTCATTACCCAGATGGCTGCCTGAGCCTCCAGGCCCAGCCCTCCTCCCCCATTCATCCCGCACCTGCCAACATGTCATTCTCAAACTGTATTACTAATCACATCTGTTCCCTACTTGAAAACTTTCAGACTCTCCAATGTCCACAGAAATGAAGAAAAACTTCTCTTCTCAGCAATCAGTCCTCACCATCTGACCCCAGCTTGCCCTTCCCAAGAGCTACACACACCCTGGGATAACTTGTTCCAAAAACACACCCTGCCTATGATCCCTCCCTGCCCTGGCCTGGGCCTAGCACCGAAGGTGTCTCTCACATGCTGCCCTTTCCCAAGACCTTTCCCGAAACTCCCCCAATGGCTGTGGTTTTCTCTTTAAATGTAACCTCCAAACATTCCACTTGTACTCATTTTTGATCCCACAATATATCTGCCTGCTCTTGTAGCCATTCTCTCTCTGCTAGATACAAAACTCCCTGAGGTGAGGGGCTGCTACATTCAGTGTGTGTGGAATTCAGTCAAATGCCACATCTCCCTGTATTAACATTTGGCAGATGGTCAATTCCAGCAACTGGCCCCTCCACCTCCCCAGCCCTTGGCTTCCTTACTTATCTCACCTTTTTTCTGGGAGTCAGAGGTGACTCTCTCTAGGTCAACCTGTTCATCTAAGGTCCTGATCTTCCCTTGTTTCCTCTCCTTTGGGACTTTCAACACTTATCACTTCTTAAAAGTTCAATTTTTCCCCATCCATCATTAAAGAAAGAAGAAAAAGCTGTTCCACCCCTTGAAACTGCCACCATCTCTCTTTCCTACTCATTTGCTGCTGCATTTCTTGAAAGAGTTGTCTCCTAGCCCTCCTGCCTCCTAGTCATGCTCCCCACCCCACTCTCCACCCACTCGCTGCAAAGGTCAGGGCCTTTTAAGCCTCCACTGAATAGAAACTACCACCAGCTGGAAAGCTGGTGATAGGCCATAGGCGAGGAGGAGTTGGCTGCTGACAGAAGACAAGTATAACCAGGTGCACCGCCTTATACAACCTCCGTCTTTAGAATCAGAACTTGTCAAAATCACACAACTCTTGAGTTGGAGGGGACCTCAGCGGTCACTGCACCCTTCCTCTTCCTAACCCACACCTCCTGGCCACTCATCTTCACAACATCCTCTCAAATCCCTGTCCTGCCAAGACAGAACCTTCCCCAACCTTTCCCAGATCAAATCTCTCCCCTTCTGCTCCATTAGAAATCGAACATTTTTTTTTTTTTAAACAGTCTCCCTCTGTCACCCAAGCTGGAGTGCAGAGATATAATCTTAACCTCTACCTCCTGGCTGTGGCTCATTGCAACCTCCACCTCCACCTCCTGGGTTCAAGTGATTCTCATTCCTCAGCCTCCTGAGTAGCTGGGATTATAGGCACCTGCCATCACGCCCAGCTAATTTTTGTATTTTTAGTAGAGACGGGGTTTCGCCATGTTGGCCAGACTGGTCTTGAACTCCTGACCTCAGGTGATTCACCTGCCTCAGCCTCCCAAAGTGCTGGGATTACAGGCGTGAGCCACCACACCAGGCCAGAAATCTAACTTTGCTGAGACCATTCTGCTTCCAGCTTTCTCCCATACTCACCAAGGGTCCCCCTCTTCCCACATCCAACAACGGAATTCATCATTCATCTACCCCTTCTCTCCAGCAACCTCGCCAACTGTCCACCCTAACACCCTCTTGCTGGGCCTTGTCTCTTTTCCTGGCTCCTCTCCTGCAGTCACTTTAAATGCCTGCCCCCAGGATGCAATCCGAGGCGGCCACAGAGTCTCCCTGTGAGAGCGCATCCATACCCAGGGCTTTGACACACCCTGGCTACAGGACTCCAGGCCAGAAAACTAAGCCTTCCTAGACTTTGCCTGTATGAGGAAAAGGCACAGAAGACCTGTATGCTCCCAGCCTGCTCCTTCCACCTGGCCCTGCTGGTCTGTCACTTCATTTGGTTGGTCCTGATTTGTATTCTTTATAACACTGATGACAATGATAATTTTTGTAATTATAGCACTCTTCTGAGTTCTGAGTCATTCTAGCAAATTAGCAAACCTGAGGGAATCGTGGGAAACATCCAATGCAGTCAGTTGGTCAGAAGTGCAGGTGGCCTAGGGCTCTCCAACACATAGGGGGCATGTGAAGTAAGGGCAGTCTTGTTGGAGACTGTGCCGTCTAACCTCTGGGGTCTGCACCAACTCCAGGTGGTGTCAGAATCTAACTGCAGTACACCTAGCTGTGTTTTTAGCTGAATAAAGTACCTACTGTGTGCCAGCAACTCAACTGGGAACTCCATATACTGTCCTTAATGGAGCACCATGTCCCACCTGCCACATCCTAGAGTTAATCATAAGGAACATGCCAATGTTGAAAATTCCTAATAAGTATCTGTTTTAAGTTCTGAACTTGAACAAATCTACCCCTCCTGGTGAGGGTGAAGATTGCTTTAAGCTCAGTTCTCTTAGGCAGTGGTTCTTACTGACACTTCCTGGAAGTGGCTGAAGTGAGTCTGTCACTTGAAATTAACTTCAAAACAGAGCTAAAAACTTTGTGTGGACTTCCTCACTTGCAGCCAGTCCTCAGATTCCTGAGGTGGAGGAACTGAATTCTGAGGCACAGAACAGCAGAAACCGCCCAGGGTCTCACTGGCTTGGCAGAGCTATGTGGCCACTGGTCAGCTTTGAAGCCAACTGCACACCACCAGTGGGGCTGCCTCCAGCGTTTCCTTTCCATCTTGTGGGCAGGCATATTCATTTTTTTAAGTAGTAATCATTATTTTAAAAAAATCCTCCAATGGAACAGAAATAATCTTAAATCTGCCATTATGGTTGTAAACATAAGATTATTTCAAGAACAATGTTTCATGTCACCTGAGAGCAAAATTTCAGTATCAGGCAAGTTCAACATGGCAATAAAATGACAGTGTAAGAACTACTAGAATGACATGAAACATCACAGTTTCAATGTTTGATACTCAAGTGAATTTCCAGTGATGGGCCATGTGATGACCTCACAGAAATACAGACAGGACAGGCTCTGAGGGGCTTCTACAGAATGTGCTCAAACCCACAAATGTTCCATTTGGGCTCTTAATCCGCTTTGCAAATGCAAGACGCACCCAGGCTCCAATATGGTGCTCTCACTTGACTATCACAGAGCATTTTCAAAGTAGAGCTCCTGAGACTGTCCTGGCCACAGCAGGGATGTGGGTTCCCCACCTCTTTCTCTCCTTCTAGAGATTGTGTGTGTGTGTGTGTGTACATATAACTTGGAAGCACCAATTGAACATGAAGGCCTAAAAGGTCTTTTCCTTCTTCCCAGAGAATAAATTAATTGTATGTGGAATCTAAACAAAACCACAAATTTTCAAGTTAGAATTAGAACGAACTGCCTCAAAATCAGAATCATTATCCTATCAACCAAATCACTTAAAGACTTCCAAAAATATCAATAATTTACTGAAAAATAATATGCAAAGTTCATGTGCGAAGTGAAAAAAATTTACTGTGACAAGAGTTGTCTCCTTAGAGACAGACACTTGATTCCTATTTTAAAACAACACTAATGAATATAGAGCAAGGAAATGATTCATATTTTATTACGATGAGTACGTTTTTAATATGCTTTGAAAATATACTGAAATGCTTAGAAAAATCCAAACATTGGTCTTGTCATGGAAACAAGAATTCCCACAGAATTTGGCAATCCTAGCTAGGCCAGCCCTAATGCACAAACACATGCATCTTTAATTTTAGAAATATCTATGTGACCCAAATTCTGGGGGAACCAATGCAAATATTCAACAAGTCTATTGGATACCTGATCATCTAAAGTTCCCACATTAAAATCCAGGAAGAGCAACGCAAGTTGCTGTCACCTTGCATGATCCATGCAAGGAAATGGGCAGACATCCCACATGTTAAGGATACATGTCTGGGAAGTCTGTGTTGAAACAAGACTCTGGGAGAATCAGGAGCAAAAGTCTGTCTGCAGCTGCTTGAGCAGTCACAATCCTCACTTAGAAGCCCAAGCTTGGGTTCTGACTTGAGAGTCCCATGGTGGGAGGCCAGGAAAGGAGGGCTGCACTGGAGGGCCCTGGTGGTCATCTCCGGCAACTGCCTCACTTTACACAAGAAAACTTCGTCCCAGAGAAGAAGGACTTTCCCTAATGTCTACATTTTCTGCTCAAAGGTACACTTCTGGTCAGCAAGAAGCCTGATTTTCAAAAGATACTCTATGCCCCATGTTTTCAGGGCCATGGATTCTGAGTGGGTCAAGTGCAGGCCTCTTTCAAGAGTCCTCGGAACCATCCTAGATGTCTCTGCTGCCTCTCCTTCTGCCTCCAGGTGGAGACCTAGGTTGAGATGCCAGCTCAGTTCTGGACCTGCAAGAACTGAAGACCAAAGCAAACAGCTGGAGTAAAAGAGGGACGGAGAGGTCAGGGCCCTGAGAGATGGCCTGGCGGAGGGCTGGTGCTCTGGAGATGTGTGTTAAATGTTGAGTAAAAATCTCCTGTTTGTCTTCTCCCACGATGCTATGTGACAAGACCCACCACACAGCTGTCCAAGAGCACTTTGCCCCTCAGATGACTCCTGGTATTCTTTGTCCTCTGGCTCCCTCAGATTTATAGTATTGTCAGAATAAAAGTGATGAATCCAGTTCAGAAGACAGCCTCCATTCCATCAGAATTCTGAATGCGGAGATCTTGACTACGGCTGGGAAATAACGCACAGAAGATGGGGCAAGCACAGGCTGGCAGCCCGACCGAGCTGTGCTTCGGAGCTCAAGATTGATGAGAT
>NW_012117722.1:1591388-1619599 GCF_000951035.1 Colobus angolensis palliatus | reverse complement strand
TAGGAAGGGTAATGTGTTGTAACAAGGTTTTTTTTTTTTTGTTTTTTTTTTTGAGACCGAGTCTCGCTCTGCCGCCCAGGCTAGAGTGCAGTGGCCGGATCTCAGCTCACTGCAAGCTCCACCTCCCGGGTTTATGCCATTCTCCTGCCTCAGCCTCCCGAGTAGCTGGGACTACATTTTCTATAACCCATAGAAAATGAGTTGTTTTATGACAAAGTAGCATTTTAGAACGTGTGGTCTACTGCAGGGCTAATTCAATTCAGTTGGTTGTTCAGGGAATAAAAACTTTAAGACAGTTATACTCAATAAATTCTTGAAATACCAGAAATCCAAGTTTATATTTTAGTATTAAATATATCAATAAAGCACTAAACTTACCAATAAGCATTAAAATGACTTGTCAATTTTTAAATCATTATTAAATTTATCAATAAACATGATATATTTTACTATATAGATCTTCTAGAGAAGGGAGCCAAAAGGTTCCAGCTGACAGAGCCCTGGAAAGCAGGAGCCAGGGTCTAGCTGTCACCACCGAATCCCCAATGGCCAACCCAGTAGCTGCCACGTAGATGCTTGTGCGATAAAGGCACAGACAGGTGACAAAATGGAACAGAATGGGCATTTTCTAATCACCCTCCAAATCAATTTCCACTTGATCTAACCAAAGAGCCTATTTTGAAGGTTTAAGTATTTCATCTCCCGAATATGATATGATGTAGGGTTTTATCCAAATTTGTCTTTTAAAGCTTCCTTCATTCAGTGCTTCATTATAAACAAGAGCATAAGAACAGTCCGGCAGGAACAAATGTCATCACCCACACTGCTCACCTGCCATGTCGATGGCAAAAGGCCTGTCTGCTCTCCAGCCGGTGTACCAGCCAACAACTTTGCCATTTTCCACCAGTGGACGTTCGTAGCGCCGCCCACCAACCAGGCCCACAGGCCAGACGGAGACCTTACGAGTGGTTCGCATCTATAAAAAGGGAAAAGACGTGTGTTTTAAGTTTCCTCAGGAAAAAGAGGGAGGAAATGAATGTGATCTACGTAGAAGAAGAGGGGCTGGTAGTGGTGTAATGTTGTGGAAAGTCAGGGACCCCCAACGGAGGGACCGGCTGAAGCCGCGGCAGAAGAACATAAATTATGAAGATTTCATGGACATTTATTAGTTCCCCAAATTAATACCTTTATAATTTCTTACGCCTGTCTTTACTGCAATCTCTGAACATAAATTGTGAAGATTTCATGGACACTTATCACTTCCCCAATCAATACCCTTGTGATTTCCTATGCCTGTCTTTACTTTAATCTCTTAATCCCGTCATCTTCGTAAACTGAGGAGGATGTATGTCGCCTCAGGACCCTGTGATGACCCTGTGATGATTGCATTAACTGCACAAATTGTTTGTGGAGCATGTGTGTTTGAACAACATAAAATCTGGGCACCTTGAAAAAAAGAACAGGATAACAGCAATCTTCAGGGAACAAGGGAGATAAGACTTTAAACTCTGACTGCCGGTGAGCCAGATGGAACAGAGCCATATTTCTCTTCTTTCAAAAGCAAATAGGAGAACTATCGCTGAATTCTTTTCTCAGCAAGGAATATCCCTGAGAAAGAGAACGCGCCCTGAGGGTAGGTCTGTGAACAGCGCCCTTGGAGGCAGCCGTCTTTTACAGTCGAAGCCCAAAGGATGAAATCACCCCTGGTCTCCTGTAGCGCTCCCAGGCTTATTAGGATAAGGAAACTCCTGCCTAATAAATTTTGGTCAGACAGGTTATCTGCTCTCAAACCCTGTCTCCTGACAAGATGTTATCAATGACAATACATGCCCGAAACTTCATTAGCAATTTTAATTTCACCTCATCCAGTGGTCCTGTGATCTCGCCCTGCCTCCACTTGCTTTGTGATATTTTATTACCTTGTGAAGTATGTGATCTCTGTGACCCACACCCTATTCAGGCACTCCCTCCCCTTCTGAAAATTGCTAATAAAAACTTGCTGGTTTTATGGCTCAGAGAGTGTCATGGAACCTGCCGACATGTGATGTCTCCCCCAGACACTCAGCTTTAAAATTTCTCTCTTTTGTACTCTTTCCCTTGATTTCTCAAACCAGTGGAGATGCTTAGGGAAATAGAAAGGAACCCCATGTTAACTATCAGGGGCGGGTTCCCCCGATAGTGTAAAATTTCAAAAGTTAAAGGTTTTCAAACAGAATCCTTCTGCTGCTAGAGTATCGCCCCCCTCTGTTAGGCTGGCTGCTGTGCCATGATCTCTACTCGGTCATAAATTGGGCTGGTGGCTCAAGGTTTAGGAGAAATAAAATGGGTGTCAATATCTGGACATCACTGATTTGAAGCTAAGTTGCAACTATCAGATATTTTCCTATTTGTTTCAAAGTTGAATCTTTAAACAATACTTCTCTCTTCTGAGGTGAGAAAGTTTAATTCCCCTTTAGGAAACTTCATTACTCAGGAAGAACAAAGATGTCACTCAGAGGAGCCACAGG
Source organism: Colobus angolensis palliatus (assembly GCF_000951035.1). NCBI lineage: Eukaryota > Metazoa > Chordata > Mammalia > Primates > Cercopithecidae > Colobus > Colobus angolensis. The sequence goes on along the minus strand of NW_012117722.1, from coordinate 1,617,092 downwards.
CGCGTCCTTTCTCTGACTTTTCTATGGCTACACATACACAGAAATCTTGGCTGGGGACATTAATAAGGGGATTCAGATACAGAACTGAACCTGGCTTCTTCCAGAGTGATAAAAAGAAACACGCAGACTAAAAATTTGCCTGCCTTTCAAGGGCAATTGGGCCAAAATAGAGACTGCTGGAATCGCTTGTCCTTGTTAAACATAGTGGAATCCTGGTTAAACGTGAAGCTCAACTGAAAGTTACTAGCTGGATTTCTTTAAGGGGAAAGAGATGCCCACAAGAAAGCTTGCTGATATTAGGCAGCACTGTAGGAGAAAATCGCTACCACCACCTTTTTCCAGGGCTCGTGTGGAACAGCTCAAAAGGCATCTTAGCATAAACTAGAAAAAGGTGCCCCTTTCTTGGGCAGACATACCCACTGCTGGAACCCATAGCTTGGCAACGTACCAACTGGACTTAAACTCCACGTACCCTCACTGCTGGGTGTGCCTTGGATGAGGTATAACCTGCACAACTGCATGAGGTGGTCTTGTTGTTGAGGTAATTATAATTTCAACAGCAGTGCTTTACCTTTTTTATTTGCTATAGAACTGAACTGGGTCATGATCAGTTAACCAGCGGTTAAATAATGATCATCAACCAAGGAATTTTTATGAAAGGAAAAAAATGATATACTTGGGAAAGATTTTCAAATACAATAGAAATGAAAGTCATACTACTAAAGAGTAAAAATAATTAGAAGCTCCCATTAACCAAGCTTCCTGGTTTTACTTATTATTATCCTACCTTGTTCCAAAAAGGGTATCTTTTTTTTTTTTTTTTTTTAAGAGTCAGAGTCTCACTCTGTCGCCCAGGCTGGAGTGCAGTGGTGCCATCTAGGCCCACTACAACCTTTGCCTCCTGGGTTCAAGCAATTCTCCTGCCTCAGCCTCCTGAGTAGCTGGGATTGCAGGCGCCTACCATCACTCATGGCTAATTCCAAAGAGGAGATTTAAGGGTATGAAGCATTCCAGGTAATGAGGGTCTCGCTGCATTGGTCTCCCTCAAATCTAAAGTTACTATTTTTTATAATAGTTATCATTTATTCAATAAATGAACTGCGACTGTCTTGTGGTAACCCATACTAACTTTTACAGTGATTTTTTTTTTTTTTTTTTTAAACAAGCTGAGGCCAGGCGCGGTGACTCAAGCCTGTAATTCCAGCACTTTGGGAGACTGAGACGGGCGGATCACGAGGTCAGGAGATCGAGACCATCCTGGCTAACACTATGAAACCCCGTCTCTACTAAAAAATACAAAAAACTAGCCGGGCAAGGTGGCGGGCGCCTATAATCCCAGCTACTCGGAAGGCTGAGGCAGGAGATTGGCGTGAACCCGGGAGGCGGAGCTTGCAGTGAGCTGAGATCCGGCCACTGCACCACTCCAGCCCGGGCGACAGAGTGAGACTCCAAGCCGAGGTACAAGTGACAGAAACGTGTTAACACGCCTGAGACTGTTACCTTTAGAAAGGTCTGCTTGCAAGCCTCACTCTTGGCTGGTGTCCGGGAATTCAGCTTTTGAAACATTTCCTACACTTGTAAGGTTATTTTATCTGTCTGGGCCACTGAACGACTGCTTTCCTTTCAGGAATATGAAATTTTGGTGGGCAAGGAGTGCCTATGTGACAACCCCCCAACAAAACCCTGAACTCTTAAGTGGGTTTCCCTGGGTGTAATCATTGTACGCCTGTGAGTACATTTTCACTACTGGAGAGGTGGTGTGCTCTGTGTGATCTCAGAGGGAGGCAGGGAACACAGAAAACCCACACACGGATTCCTCCGGACCCTGCCTGATGCCGTTTTCCTTTACTGATCCACCTGTGTATCCTTCTATGTCACTGTAATAAGTCTTAGCCCCAAGAACGACTATATGCTGAGTGCTAAGTGTCCTAGTAAACCACCAAACAGGGTGGTCCTGGGATCCCTGAAATACTAATATAGAATAAAATGCGTTTTTTAAAGTCTAAAATTAGACACATTTTGACATATGTATATAGCCATGAAGCCATCACCACAATAAATAGAATTAACATACTCAGCACCCCCAGAAATTTCCTTGTGCCCTTTTTAAATCCATTTCTTCAGTCCCTTTTTATATCATCCATCGCCAGGAGACCCCGATCTCCTTTCTGTAACTATACATTAGTTTGCATCCTCTAGAATCTTGTATGAATGTAATAGCACGTGGGGTGTATGTGAATGTGTGTGTGTGTAAATATAGCTTCTTTCATTTGGCATAGTTATAAAGACATTCATCTACTTGTAATGTACATTAACAGTTCACTCCTTTATTTTGCTGGATAGTATTCTATTGTGTAGCTCATACCACAGTTTACACATTCACCTGCTGAGGGACATTTGAGTTGTTTCAAGCTTTTGGCTATTACAGATGAAGCTGCTACAAACTAAATACGTGTTTACAAGTCTATGTGATTTTCTTTCTCTTTTTTGAAGATAAATACCTAGGAATGGAATGGCTGGATCATGCACTAGGTATACATTTAACTTTTTCAGAAACTGCCAGATTATTTTCCAAAGTGCTTCTGCCATTTTACATTCTCATCAGCAGTGTAAGAGACATCTAGTTCCTCCACATCCTCACCAACACTTGCTATGGTCAATCTTCAATTTCAGTAATTCTAATAGGTACTACTAATAGTGGTATCCCATTATGGTTTTAATTTGCATTATTTTAATGACTAATGTGCTTACTGCCACCTGTATCTCTTCTTTGGCAAAAAGTTCAAATCTTTTACCCATTCAAAAAAAATAAAAATAAAAATAAAAGGTTTTCTTACTACTGACTTTTGAGAGTTATTTATATATTCTGCATACAAATCTTTTATGTGATTTATAAATATTTTCTCCCACTCGTGGCTCATCTTTTTGAAAAACAGAAGTTTTAGTCTTGATGAAGTCCAATTCATCTATTTGTTATTTTATGGATATGCTTTTGATGTCTTACTTAAAATATTTTTGTGGCTGTGCACGGTGGCTCCTGCCTGTAATTCCAGCACACTTTGGGAGGTAGAGGAGGGCAGATCATTTGAGGTCAGGAGTTCGAGACCAGCCTGGCCAACATGGTGAAACCCTGTCTCTACTAAAAATACAAAAATCAGTTGGGCATGGTGGTGAACACCTGTAATCACAGCTGCTCAGGAGGGTGAGGCATGAGAATTACTTGTGAGTGTGTATACATATATATATATATAATAATATATATATAAAATATATTTTTGCCTAATTCAAGGTTACAAGGGTTTTCTCCTCCTTTCTAAAAGTATTATAGTTTTAGGTCATATATTTAGACTATGATCAATTTTCAGTTAATTTTTATATATGGTATGAGGAACTGATTGAAGTTCTTTTCTTTTTTTGTGTATGGATAACTAATTGTTCCAACTATATCTAATTGTCCTGGAACAACTGAGCTGCCATTACAACTTTTTCAAAAGTCAGCTATGCATATACGTATGGGTTTATTTCTGGATGCTCTAATCTGGTCCATTGGTCTCTTCAGTGATCTTAATACCAATGCCACAATATCTTGATTTACCATGGCCTTATAATAAGTCTTATAATCAGGCAGTATTAGTCTTCCAACTTTATCCTTCATTTTCAAAGCTGTTTTGACTGTTATAGATCCTTTTCATTTCCACATGAATTTCAGAATCAGTGAAATCAGCAAATTCTGATCAGATTGCATTGAATCTATATATTAATTTGGTGACATCTTAACAATATTGAGTTTTCTAACCCATAAACATGATCTCTCTACATTTATGTAGGTCTTTAATTTCTCTCAGCAATATTTTGATGATTTAATTCTTGAATCAATATTAACATTTAATGCTTTTATATCCTAGGTCTTCCCCACAGGTGGGACAAAACCCGAGATAATTTACTAAAATTTTCATAAAATAGAGTCCCCCCACCTCCCCAACTCACTCCAGCTTCAGGCTCCTCTTCCCTGACATCCTCAGAAAATAAAAATATTTCACATATTTGGCCTTAGATGTTAAACATGGCAAACACAGAGAAACCAAGTTAAACCTAATACGTACTTTAAAAAATTAACAGAATGGCTTTATATATAAGGCAATAAAAGTAGTATTGTGGTTTTCAGGTAAGATAATCTTCTTAAAATGACTATGATTTTTTTCAGCTCCTAAACTGCTTTTGTCCAGAACACTAAGTATTCAAATCTGTGAAAAACTGGTAAACAGACCCCATCTCACATCTCTGTGCTCCCTTAAGAATGTATAAGGTTGTGCCCTGTATACAGCAGGTATTAAACAACTCTTGGCAAGTGTTTAAGTACTAATTAGTCATTTATGTGTGGGCCCATTAGCCAGGTGTGGTGGGTGGTGTGCGCCTGTAGTTCCAGCTACTTGGGAGGCTGAGGTGGGAGGATCACTTGAGCCTGGAAGTAGAGGTTGCAGTGAGATGTGATTGCAAAACTGCACTCTGGCCTGGGCAATGGAGCAAGACCCTGACTCAAATAATAATAATAATAATAATAATAAAAAGGAATAAAAAACAAATAGAAATAAAAAATAAATGTGGGCCCACATGTAACAAGAAATTAGAATGTGTGCTGTGCAAGGGACATATGCACAATCAAAGAGGGAGACAGGCAATAAATGAACAGAAGGCAAAAGACATTTTTAAAAAAGGAAAAGAGAAATTGCCATTAAAGGGAATTAAAAAGAATAATAAACTATAACTGTGGGGCCACTAGAACAATTAAATATGGCCACAGGAATTCAGCATGTTTTACGTTACACTTTTCATTTAAGCTGGGCCATGAAAGGCATGTAGGATTTTGTCCACAGAATACAGAATGGCTTAGGGTTCTCGGTAACCAGATGAATCAAAGAACCAAAAGTTTGCATTTCTGTGCCAATTTCATGCTAGAAAATGTAGGTTTTGCTTAGCACACTCCAAATTACTGAGAGCTGCTCAAAGCTAACATTTGTTCATGCTTTATTTTTCTAGAGGGCTGGGTGTTAAAGGTGAGGCAATGATTACTTAAATGCAGGTGATGTGGCAGAATGATGTTTCCAGGTATGCTAAATTTTAAAAAGTTTGTCATATAATTAGTTTAAAAATTCAGAAAGATCCAAATGCCATCACTGTCTATGCCCTGCTGAAATTCCATGCAGAATGCTTCATCACAGAATTAGGCCCTCTATCCTCGACCACTATACTATATAGAGTGTGCCAGACATTTCAAAGGAAAATGGCACAGCTATTTACAGAACTTTTTCATTTCACCCTTGGGATCTATCCTTTGTTCTGTGTCGTTTTCACTCAATCTATGCTCTTTAAGGATTCCTTAACAGCCCTGTTATTTTCTGAGGGGTGGAAATGTAACAATAACAGTGACTATTAAAAGTATCTTCATATAACTAAAATATTCTCAGTATTTAAAAGCTTTGCTACTTTCTCAACATGAAATAGCAGTTACATAACAAGCACAACCTCAGGTGTCTGGTGAGAACTCCAATCTAAAACAGAGCAATAGAGCAATGGATATAATGATAAAGAGGCAGCAATTCACGTATTTATAAGAGTTACAATATTACTAACAGGTCTGGCCCCCAAAAGTACTCTCTTCCCATTTATTCAATGCCAAAGTTATATTCTGTGGTTTATTCCTCCTGTGATAACCTCCAACTAAAGGGACAGGGCTTGCATAGCAATGCTCATCAACCAAACTCACAGCCAGAGTAATTTCCATGGACCCAATGGCTACAAAGGACACACAAGATATATTTGGTACATGTGCACACTCTTCCAGGCTGAATGACATTTAAACTATTCCAGGGTGGTGGTGCTTGTTCATCACATTGTCGTCTTCTCTAGGAAAGGAGGGAGGCAGGTGACTATCATGCACTCCAGTTTGGTGACCCTTCCCAACAACCAGCATTTTTTTTTTTTTTTTGAGTCAGGGTCTCCTCTGTCACCCAGGCTGGAAGTGCTCACTGTAGCCCCCAACCCCTGGGATCAAGCGATCCTCCCACCTCAGCCTTCAGAGTAGCTAAGATTACAGGCATGCCATGCTAGACCAGCTTTTTACATTTTCTATAGAGTTGAGGTCTCACTATGTTGCCCTGGCTGGCAGCTCCTGTTTCTTTAGCCAACTTTTCTTTCTGCAGCTTTCTGCTACGTCCTTTTTGACCCTCCTTGGGAGATGGCTAACAGCCAGCTCCAGGGACTGGAACACTCAGAAGATCACATTCAGGCAATCATCAGAATGCCCTTAGAGCAAAACAGAGAAAGTTAAATGCCTTTAGCTTCCTTGAAGATATGCCACTAGTTAAAATCTTGTTTTATTTTTTCCAAAGGGAAATGAATAAAGTTCTTGATCTTCTGAAATTTAAAATGCTATAGGCAACTTCAAGAGAGTGGAGTTACGACAAAAAATGTGACACTCTGTATCCTGTTTTTTAAACTAACAATTTCAGTAGCCAGAAGCAAATGAAACCCACCAAATGCAATGGGACCTATGAACTCAGAACACAAAAGAAAGAGCAGTGCAAATATGATGAAGATGTGAACACAGGTGATTTGGAAGCAGGGATTCTTTCCAATTTTATTGCCCCTAAACATGTGATTTTCCAAAACAAAACGATATTTATATGATCAAATACACCTAAAACTTTCCTTTGGAACAAGCTTGAAAATTAACATAAAGTCTGCTTTTCTTCCTCTTTCTTGCATCCCCTCCTAATGATTTCACCATCCATCTCGGCTAGGTGATTAAGGGTAACATCAGTAGTGATACCCTTGCTATGATGGACGGGAATGACACTTTACCTCTGTGGCATTTTCTACTGCCATTCTCATATGAAAGAAACCAGGGGTTCTTAGAGAAATGGCTGATTCTAGGACTGGGGTGGGAAATACACAAGATAAGCCTGGAGGAGCCAGAAAGGAAAGCAGTATTCAAATAACAAACAAAAAACAACAAATCCACATTGGTGGGTGTGTGTCGAAGGGACATAGCCAATTGAAACAGCTCCTAGTGGACAAAGCTGGAACAATTTGAGCAACAAAATAAATAATGGTGAATTTATGTACCTTTGACATGATGTTATGAAAATGGTGTAGAGTGGCTGTGCCCCTCTCAGCAGTGCCAGCCCTTCCCCGTTTGCCACAGTGTCCCCATCATTCCCCACTGCAGTCCCAATGCTGAGTATGCATGCCAATCACCATTCATTAACCAGCTGATGCTGTCACAGGAGATACTGTACTCCTCTCTTTGAAGTGGGAAACTGAAAAACATCAAATGGGCCATGCATTTCAAAAATGTGTGGAGGCAATACTGTTCTATGTATGAAAACAGGGAATGTTCCTAAATATTTAGTGTGAAAAGTATTGTGTATAAAGATACTATTAGAAATAAACCATAATAAGAACCATGAGATATGTGAGAAAGGGACATGACTCAAAACATTAATAAATGAACCACATTGAAATTTTAGCCCTTTAGATTTTAATATAAATAAAGTAATACTGCTTATACAAGAACAGCTTCACTTAATTATGTTACTTGCTTTAGGTCACATGTATTTGTGAATTCTGGTATGGACTGTCTAGGAGGGGCTTGACTGGGCTCTGCTTATTATAAAGCTATACAAATCAGGACAATGTGGCATTAGTGTGAGGATAAATATATAGATAAATGGAAGAGACTAGAGAATTCAGAAATAGTTCCTCCTACATACAGTCAATTGATTTCTGGCTAAGATGCCAATGCAGTTCAATGGGGGAAAAGGACAGTCTCTTCAGCAAACAGGGCTGGAATGAATGGACATCCACGTTAAAAAAAAAAAAAGTAGATGCAGAGAAAGAGGGATCCTTGTATATGGTTGGTGGGAATGTAAATTGGCACAGCCATTGTAGAGAACAGTATGGAGGCTCTTCAAAATATTAAAAATAGAGCTACCAAATGATGCAGAAATTCTACTATTGGACATATATATTCAAAGGATATGAAATCAGTATGTCAAAGAGAATACCCATGTTTATTGCAGCACTATTCACAATAGCCAAGATATGAAATCAACCTAAGTGCCTATCAACAGATGAATGGATTAAGAAAACCGGGGTTATATATATATATATATATACACACACACACATACACAATAGGGTACTACTATTCAGCCTTAGAAAAGAAGGAAATCCTGTAATTTGCAACAACATGAAAAAACCGGGAAGACATTATGCTAAGTAAAATTCACCAGGCTAAGAAAGACAAATACCAATGGTCTCACTGATAAATGGAATTTAAAAAGTCAAACTCATAGAAACAGAAAGTCAAATGGTGGTATCAGAGGTTGGACAGAGAGCGAGGGGTGGGAGGGATTGGGGGGCTGTTGGTCAAAGGACCTAAAATTTTACTTAGAAGGAATAAGTTCAAGAGATCTATTGTACATCATGGTGACTACAGCTAACATACTGTATACTACTTAAAAATTGCTGAGACAGATTTTTAAGTGTTCTTATCACAAAGAAATAACCATGTGAGGTAATATGTATTCTACAATGTATACATGTATCAAATCATGTTATACAACATAAACATATACCATTTTTATTAACCAAAAAATTAAAAAAGAAACAGAACAACACCTATATCTCATAAAATTCATAAAAATTTAGTTAAAATGGGATCATGAACCCAAACACAAAAGCTAAAGTTTTTAAGTTTTTAAACTTCTAGAAGAAAATATAGGAGAAAATCTTTGAGGTCTTAGAGTAGGCAAAACTTCCTTAAACAGGACGTAAGTAATAGGAACCTTGAAGAAATCTATAAATTGGACTTCATCAAAATTAAAATTTTCTACTCTCTGAAAGATACTATTAGGAAAATTTTTAAAGTAATCCATAGAGTGGGAGAACATATCCTAATACATACATCTGACAAAACACTAGTATTCAGAATGCATAGAACTTCATAGCACAAGAAAAAAGACAATCCAATTTAAAAAGTTGGTAAAAGATATGAATGGACATTTCATCAAGATATATTAATGACCAATTATCACACAAAAAGATGCTCTGTGTCATCACCCATTACAGAAATGGAAATTAAAACCACACTAAAATTAAAATTTTAGAAATTAAACAAAATAAAAAACTGAAATTAAAGCCACTACTGACCCACCAGAATGGCTAAAATGAAAAGACTGGCAAGAGTTGATGCCAAAATGAAAAGACTGCCAAGAGTTGATGACAATGTGGGGTAATTGGGTCTCATATACATTCTTGGTGGGAGTAAAAAACGGTAACAACTCCTTGGGGAAAAAAATTCGTAGTTTCCTATAAAGTTAAAAAAAATGACACAGCAATTCCTTTCCTAGGTATTTACTGCTGAGAAATGAAAGCTTATGTCCACACAAAACCTTGTGCCTGAATGTTCAAACAGCTTCACTCATAATATCCATAAGCTGGAAACAGTCCAAATGTTGTAAATAAACAAATAGATAAGCAAAACATACATACAATGGATTGCTATTCAGTAAGAGACAGTAATGAATAATTGATATAATAACATGTACCAATTTCCAAAACATTATGCTGACTACAAGTAGCCAAAGGCCTCATATACTATTATTCCCCTTACATGAAATTATTCATATACTATTATTCCACTTACATGAAATTCTAGATTAGGTACGCTAATCTACAGTGACACAAAGCAGGTCAGAGGCTGAAAGTCGTGAGGGCTGACTGCAAAAGGTCATAGGTGGCAGGGTGACAGTTACCAGGGTATATGAATTTCCTAACATGAAGCAAACGCTGCACTTCAAATGAGTATACTTTCGTTTAGGTAAACTATACCTTAAGAAAGATAACTTAAACTAAAAAGAAAATAATTAGGTGGTTTCAATATGAACTCAACGATTGAAGAGCCTAGAAAAATTAACACCCCAGTAGCAGTAAAACACGAACACCCAACTCTTGGTTTGTAAATATTATTTTCCACTAAAGGGAAAGAGGGCTCCTTGGAGAAGAGGCTGATTTCAGGTCTGACACACGCCCAGATTACTGAAAGTACGAGATAAGCCTAAGATATCTTGTGCCAAAAAAGCCAAGAAGTGCTCAAGGCTAAAAATTCAATGAAGACAGAAGCTGGTCTGAAGGGTTCCTGGCCAATCTGTGAATGATTTAAACATCACGAAGAATGACATCGATGGATTAAAACACATGGTGAGAAAAACTGACCCACAAGGCTATAATTACAGGGTGTGTGTATGTAGCTACTCTTGGGTAAAAGTTGTTGGAAAACAAAATATTCTGTCTCAAGGTATCACTCCTGGGGTTACTTGTTATTACAGGAGGGAAATGTGCCTTCACAACACGAGGTATGGCAGTCATTCCCTTGGCCAAATTGTCAAGTTTGGCATCACCATAAAAAAAAAAAAAATGACCTGGCAATATACGCTGCCTCATTGGATGCAAGGAGGAAGACAATATAACCTACGTGGTGTCCTTGACAAAGAGGTTTGGACTAAATATAGTCATCAGGAAACAAATAATGGTTGAGGAAACTAAACTGCCAAATGCAATTTTGTCTTTGTGTGAACTTATCATAGCCAAATCTATGAGCTATTTACATTTCTATTTTCCCCAAGGTTTCTAGGAAAGCAGCAACTGCTGTAGAATAGAATCACAGCTAGGAGTATAATTATTGTGTATAGTGGTGTAATTATGATGATGATGCTGAGGAAGCACAAGAGTTACTGCTTTGGAAGTCCCCCCAACAACAGGAGCCACCAATGTTAAAATGCATTCCTTCTGGAAAAGTCAAATGAGCTTTGTCTATCCCATTATCCCTTGCATAGATCTGTATACTTCAGTAAAATGTGATGTTTATTGAAAATATAATTAATTGCCAATGACTATGTTAATCTTCATCTGGATATCAAAAGGAAAACTTTATACAAAATTAAATTATACTTAGGTTTGCACAAAACAGCTACAGATTAGCATGTCTAACATACTCCAATATCCTAAGTTTTTGTCGCCTTTAAAATTGGATTCTTTGCTATATATATTCCCCAAAATGGGTTTCAAGGTCCCGAGTTCTTTAATGGCAGACAGCATGTTGCTCGCCTCTGTGGCAGTGTGTGCAACCAGTAACAGAAGGTTTGTCTAGCTGTATAGTTCACTTGACATGGGGATCTGCGGCTCTTCGTAACATAGGATTGCTGGTATCATTATCCACTAGCCTTTTCACATAATAGGCAAACTCAGATACAAAGGAGCTACTCTACATCTCAAAAAAGTAATAAATTAATATAACTGACTTGAAAGCATACTACTTTTCCTTCTTAAAAAATATGGTCTCGGAATGTCTTCTGGCACTGTGTGTGTGTGTGTAGACAGAGAGAGGGAGGGACTAGGGCATGTATTGGATTGTTCAACTATTTATCATCACTACATAAAAGGGAGCTGAGTTCACTACAGGAATGGTTGCCTTGGCCACACTCAATCTATTTTCCCAAATGAGTACTGACCCAAAGACCTCTGCTCTAGTTTACTTAGTACTATGATAATGTGAGGAAATTTAAACTGCTTCATTTCTCTTTCTTAATTTTTCCATATGAAAACCAACTATCTATCTCCTATTCTTCTCAGGGAGAATGGGGGAAAAGAAGTCTCTAAAGCACTTACACATTCTTAAAAGACGTTATTAACCATGTAGTTTCAAAATTAGGTACTATTCCAGCAATTACAGAGATCATACGCCCCCATATTCCACCACCATGACCACACACATATATAGAAGCATTCTCTTACAGCAATTTTTTTTTTAAGACAGAGTCTCACTCTGTCACCCAGGCTGGAGTTCAGTGGCATGATCACAGCTCACTGCAACCTTGACCTCCTCCTGGGCTCAAGCAATCCTCCTGCCTCAGCCACCCAGCTAGCTGCGGACCGCAGGTGTGCACCACCACACTCAGCTAATTTTTTATTTTTTGTAGATACAGGGCTTTACTTGATTTCCAGGCTGGTATCAAACTCCCGGGCTCACGAAATCCTCCTGCCTTGGCCACCCAAAATGCTTATTATAGGCACGAGCCACTGCACCCAGCCTTATAGCAAGTTTTGAGAAAAGCACACACTCCTACTTTCTCCTCATGCAAGGAGATGTAACCTCTCTTTTCACTGAAATGAAATATAGTATTCTTTGCTTTCTTATGCTTTAATCCCATCCCTTGTTCCACTTAAGATCCTTCCACCTCTGGGTTTCTCAGTCTCTAATTAACATCTAATACTGCTTGAAAAAAGAATTTAAGGCAATTACACAGACACATAGATAAAAGAAAACTGAACAAAGGTGAGTGAAAAATCAATGATGTTCCTACACACAAGTAACTATCATGGAAACAGCATTACAATAGCAAGAGAAAATATGCAATGCTAGGCATCAACTTACTGAGAATGGTGCAGGAACATGAAGAAAACCACAAACTTTATCATGAAACCTGAGCAAGTCCAGGGATGGGCTATGGCAGGTATGGTTGGTTGCCTACTCAACATCTACTTTCTTCTCTTCCTTATTGGCTGAGCTTCATTTTGGTTCAAATGGTAACCAGCCCTTCCCCCACATGACTGCCAAGAGGGTGATGGTCTCTCAATGCCAGGGATAAATCTTGAGTTGTCAGAGATTAGTTTGGGCCTGGCAGTCCTGGCCATCAGAGGAAGTGTGCTGGGCTGCTTCTGGGAAAAGTGCCCTCACTCCTGAGGATGGTCCCTTTCTGTCCCAGCCCATTGCCATGTGTGGTTGTGATGGCTGAACTACAGCAGCCACCTTGCAACCGGGAAGAGAACCAGCCTGAAGACAAAACTGACATTGTGAGGATGGCAGGGTGGAGAGCGATGGAAAGACTCCAGGACCGTGATGACACCACTAAGTCACTAAGTCAGCCAGCCCTAAAACCTGCTGTATATCTGGACTTCCTGTTATGGGAATGTGGCTTCTTGCTCAACACTTTTCCTCTTCCTAAGCTCACAGGAAGACTCCATATTTCAGCATCCTTTGCAGTTAGGATGGGGTCATATGACTAATGACTGATTTATGGGCGCTGGAGCATGGACAAAATTCATATAAGTCAATTTCCAGCCTGTTTCCTTAAAAACAATCTGTGTGATCCACCAGTCCTCTTCCCTCGCAGGGGTGACTTTACAAGTCATGTGTTGCTTATAAAGTGACATATCTGAGTCACTAACTACCTAGGAGAGTCACCAACCCCTGACAAACTTTGTGAGACCAAGCAATAAGCTTTTACTGTATCAACCTCTCAGAAGTCTGGGTTTGCCTCTGCAGCAGCCAATATTTAGTTATTCTGCTAATATAGAGAGATAATATATGTGCTTAGTGTTGAAGCCAGTTTGAGTTGGGGTTTTTGTCACCTGTAGCCAAAAGCTTCCTATTTGGCATAATTTCCATTCTGTTGGACCAGAAGTTTCAACAATATACAAGATTCTTCATATTAATGCCCAAAGCTTGCTGACAATAGCTCCCTGGCATGCAGCTATTCTGGGCTATTGGTTTGGTGCAAGGCCATAAAAGCTTTAATCACAGTATCAGGGAGAAGTGCAGCATGATTTTATGTAAATACACCTAAGGCATCTAACAAAAATGAGTGCCTAAATGAAAGAGAGTCAGGGACACCAAGGACATTGTCTCCAGGGAGTTAGTGCTAGGAGCTATAACTAATCTCTGTGTAAGATTCACATTTACTAGGCCCTGACTCAAAAGACAGTGGAAGCTTTCCATCTTTGCCATCTTTGACTCAATAGGCTCTTTGAATAGGAGGACTGAAGTTTAATTTTTCCACCCATTAATAAAGCACTAAAGTGCTATGGTGTTGCATACAGAGAAGTACCTTGTACCAAATTCTAACTTCTAAAATAAATACAGCATTTATGAGAATTTGAATTTGAAAAAAATGTTTCACAGTTAGAAGCAGTAGACTAGAGGTATACACAGCAGTATAAATAAACCTTAAAAACATGGTACAACATGAAAAAATGTTTTAATCTATAATGCCATTTATGTACATTTAAAATGCTGAATATAAAGCACACCACATTTCACGAGGATACGTACAAATATAATAATGCATGGCACAGACGTCAGAATAGATGACTGAGGATAAGGATAAAGGGAAATAAACACAACAAGAGGGGCAACTTGCATAGAATTATGTTAACAGGTTGGAATGAGATGCAGGATAAACTCTGATTTCTACACTCGAAGTCTAAGAGAAAAAAAAATTCTCAGGTTCTCCTGGTGGAAAACATACTCAGAATATGTGACAGCTAGATAAAAGTAAAACAGGGAGGGAACTCTCAAAGATCACAGAAGTAATTAAACACTCCCAGAAAATATTTTAAAAGGTGGACATTTTCCAAATTTGAAAAAACTTTCTAGAACAATAAGTAGTCATGGACTCTTTGTAGCTTCAGAAAAAGATTAATATTTTATACAGTTAACATGACCAACCATTACTTAGGCCAAAAGAAAAGATGTAGGTGGATCTTGAAAGAAAATCTAATTCAGCAAGCCCAAACACACACTCACTCACTCACTCACTCTCACACACACACACACACACACACACAGCTAGGGCTATTTGGTATAAGATCGCAGCAGTGCTTATATAAACGAGGTTTTGTTTATAGATTACTACCTCCTTAGTTGGGAAACGAGTATCAGGAAAACAAAAGGAATAAAGAAACAAGAACAAACGATATGCTATTGACAACAGACATTTTTTAAGTGTAAGAACATAGATGGGATAAAAGAAAGAATATGTAAACAAGAGGTGTATGAAAGCTACTGTGACTTTATTAATATCAGACAAAGTAGTTTTCAAGACAGTGATTACCAGAGATAATAAGGGGCTTTTAAAAATATATTCCCTGAATGTTTAAGATATTGCTTTTTGGAGTTAGACCCTCTAATATTTTTAACAGCTTTGTAACTCTGGATATATTACTTACCCTCTTTGATCCTCAGTTTCCCGATAAAAGTGGGAATTGACACCTATATCAGAAGGTAACTGGGATGTACAAATAAGATGATGTATGTAAAGTGCTTAGTACACTGTTTGGCATCAGATAATACAGAATAAACGATTTGTATTTATGCTGATATCTTTTCTGATCCACTGCCCAACCTTCTCTATCCTGCTTTGAGTCCAAGTTGCATGATATAATTAGAACAACAGAGGTTAAACAAAATCTGAATTCAGATCTTTGTTGTTTTGTTTGCTAGCTGGCTTTGGCATATGTGTGACTTTAAGCACCATGAGCCTTAGTTTCCTCTTCCTCCTCTTTTTTTTTTTTTTTTTTTTTTTTTTTTCTTGCTCTGTTGCCCAGGCTGGAGTGCAGTGGCGCCATCTCGGCTCACTGAAAGCTCCACCGCCCAAGTTCACACCAGTCTCCTGCCTCAGCCTCCTGAGTAGCTGGGAATACAGGAGCCCGCCACCTCGCCTGGCTATTTTTTTGTATTTTTAGTAGAAATGGGGTTTCACCGTGTTAGCCAGGATGGTCTCAATCTCCTGACCTCGTGATCCGTCCGCCTCAGCCTCCCAAAGGGCTGGGATTACAGGCGTGAGCCACCGTGCCCGGCCCCTCTTCTTTTTTTAAGACTTTATTTTACGTTCAGGGGTACATGTGCAGGCTTGTTATCAATAAATTGCATGTTGTGGGGGTTTGATGTACAGATTTTCGTCACCCAGGTAATAAGCATATTACGTTGCTTTTTCGATCCTCATCCTCATCCCACTCTCCACCCTCAAGTAGGCCCAGTGTCTATTATTTCCTTCTTTGTGTCCATATGTTCTCAATGTTTAGCTTCCACTAATAAGTTAGAATATGCGGCATTTGGTTTTCTGTTCCTGCATTAGTTAGCTTAGAGTATGGACCTCCAGCACTATCCATGTTGCTGCAAAGGACATGATCTTATTCTTTTTTTTATGGCTAAGTAGTATTACATGGTACATATGTACTACATTTTCTTTATCCAATCTACCAGTGATGGAAATTTAAGTTGATTCCATGTCTTTCCTACTGTGAATAGTGCTGGGATGAACGTATGTGTGCATGTGTCTTTATGGTAGAATGATTTCTATTCCTTTGGGCATATACCCAATAATGGGATGATTGGGTAAAATGGTAGTTCTGTTTTAAGTACTTGGAGAAATTGCCACCCTGTTTTCCACAGTGGCTGAACTAATTTACATTTCCACCAGCAGCATATAGGCACTCCCTTTTCTCCACAACCTTGTCAGCATCTGTTATTTTATGACTTTTTAATAATACCCATTCTGACTGGTGTGAGATGGTATCTCACTGTGGTTTTAATTTGTATTTCTCTAATGATTAGTGATGTTGGGCATTTTTTCATATGCTTGTTGGCCACATGTATGTAATCTTTTGAAAAGTGTTCATTTACTTTACCTACTTTTAAATGTTTTTTTTTTCTTGTAAAATTGTTTAAGTTCCTTATAGATTCTGGATATTAGACCTTTGTCAGATGTATTCTTTACAAATACTTTCTCCCATTCTGTAGGTTGTCTGTTTACTCTCTTGATAGTTTCTTCTTGTTGTGCAGAAGATCTTTAGTTAGGTCCCATTTGTCATTTTTGTTTTTGTTGCAATTGCTTTTGGCATCTTCATCATGAAGTCTTTGCCAGGGATTATGTCCAGAATGGTATTTCCTAGGTTTCCCTCTAGGGTTTTATAGTTTTTACAGTTAAGTCTTTAATACATCTTGAGTTGATTTTATATATGGTGATAGGAAGGGGTCTAGTTTTAATCTTCTGCATATGGGTAGCGATCTATCCCAGAATCACTTATTGAATAGGAGGTCCTTTCCCTGTTGTTTATGTTTGTCAATTTTGTCAAAGATCAGATGGTTCTAAGTATGCAGCTTTATTTCTGGGCTCTCTATTCCATTGGTTTATGTGTCTGTTTTTGTACAAGTAACATGCTGTTTTTGTTACTGTAGGCTTGTAGTATAGTTTGAATTTTGGTAATATGATGCCTCCAGTTTTGTTCTTTTTGCTCAGGATTGATTTGGCTATTCAGGCTCTTTTTTGGTTCCACCTGAATTTTGGAATATATTTTTCTAATTCTGTGAAAAACACCACTGGTAGTTTGAAAGGAATAGCATTGAATCTGTAAATTGCTTTGGGCAGTATGACCACTTTAACAACATTGATTCTTCCTACCCATGAGCATGGAATGAATGTTTTCTCATTTGTTTGTGTTGTCTGATTTCTTTCAGCACTGTTTTGTAATTCTCAATCTAGAAATATTTTACCTCCCTGGTTAGCTGTATGCTTAAGTATTTTATTTTTGTGTGGCTATTATGAATGGGATTGTATTCTTGATTGACTCTCAGCTTGGATGTTGTTGGTATAAAGGAATGTGACTGATTTTTGCACAGTGATTTTTATACTGCAACTTTGCTGAAGTTGTCAGATCTAGGAGTTTGGGGCAGACACTATGGAATTTTCTAGGTATAAAATCATACTGTCCGACTTCCTCTCTTCCTATTTGGATGCCTTTTCTTTCTTTCTCTTGCTTGACTGCTCTGCCTAGGACTTCCAGTAGTATATTGAAAATGAGTGGTGATAGTGGGCATCCCTGTCTTATTCCACAAGGGGAATGCTTCCAGCTTTTGCTCTTTCAGTATGATGCTGGCTGTGAGTTTTTCACAGATGGCTATTATTTTGAGGTATGTTCCTTTGATGCCTAGTTTGTTGAGGGTTTCCAACATGAAGGGGTATTGTATTTTGCATTCAGTATATGCATCTGCATCTACTGAGATTATCATTTGGTTTTTCTTTTTAGTTCTGTTTATGTGATGAATCACATTTATTGATTTGTATATGGTGAACCAATCTCACATGCCAAATATAAAGCCTGCTTGGATCATGGTGGATTGGTTTTTTGATATGCTGCAGAATTCAGTTTGCTACTATTTTGTTGAGAATTTTTGCTCTATGTTTGTCAAGGATATTGACTTGGGGTTTTCTTTTTTTTGTTGTCTCTCCCAGTTTTCAGTATCAGGATGATGCTGGCCTTATAGAATGGGTTACAGAGGAGTCCCTCCTCCTTAATTTTTTATGCTACCAGCTGGAATGATAACAGTAGGAATGATACCAGCTCTTCTTTATACATCTGGCAGAATTTGGCTGTGGATCCATCTGGCCCAGGGCTTTTTTGATTGGTAGGCTTTTTATTACTGATTCAATTTTGGAACTTGTTATTGGTCTGTTCAGGGTTTCAATTTCTTCATTGTTCAATCTTGGGAGGTTGTGTATTTCCAAGAATTTATCTGTTTCTTGTAGGTTTTTTAATTTGTCTGCATAGAGGTGTTTGTAACAGTCTTTTACGGTTTTTTGTATTTCTGTTGGGTTGATGGTAATGTGCTCTTTGTCATTTCTGATTAAGTTTATTTGGATCTGCTTTCTTTTTTCGATTAGTATAACCAGTGGTCTATGCATCCTATTTATTGTTTTGAAGAACCAGCTTCTGGTTTTACCGATCTTTTGTATCATTTTCCTCTCTCAATTTCATTCAGTTCAGTTCTTGTTTTGGTTCCTTCTTTTCTTCTGCTAGCTTTGCAATTGGTTTGTTCTTGTTTTTCTATTTCCTCTAGGTGCAATGTTAGGCTGTTAATTTAAGATCTTTCTAACTTTTTTATAGGGGTGTTTAGTGCTATAAACTTCCCTCTTAATACTGCTTTAGCTGTGTCCCAGAGATTTTGGTATATTTTATCTTCATTTTAGCTGTGTCCCAGACATTTTGGCATATTTTATCTTTATTTTCAATAGTTTCAAAAAATGTCTTGATTTCTGCTTTAATTTCATTGTTTACCTAAAAGTCATTCAGGTGCAGGTTGTTTGATTTGCGTGTAACTGTATGTTTTGAGCGATCTTCTTGGGGTTGATTTCTATTTTTGTTGTGCTGTGGTCCAACAGTGTGGTTAGTGTGATTCTGGTGTTTTTTAATTTGCTAAGAATTGACTTACGGCCAATTGTGTGGTTGACTTTAGAGTATGTGCCATGTGGCAATGAGAAAAATGTATACTCTGTTGTTTTGGTGTGCACAGTTCTGTAGATGTCTGTTGGGTACATTTAGTCAAATATTGAGTTCAGGTCCCAACTATCTCTGTTAGTGTCCTGCCTTGATGACTGAATACTATTAGTGGGGTGTTGAAGTCTCCCAGTATTACTGTGTGGTTATCCACGTCTCTTTGTAGGTTTCTAAGAACTTGTTCTATGAATCTGCAAGCTCCTGTGTTGGGTACACATATTTAGGATATTTAAGTCTTCTTGTTGAATTGAACCCTTTATGATTATGTCATGCCCTTGTCTTTTTTGATCATTGTTGCCCTGAAGTCTGCTCTGTCTAAAATTAGAATAGTAACTCCTGTTTTCCCATTTACTTGGTAGACTTTTCTCTATCCCTTTATTTTGAGCCTACAGGAATCTCTGCATGTGAGATGGGTCTCTTGAAGACAGCACACAATTGTGACTTATTTCTTCTTCTTTTTTTAAATTATACTTTAAGTTCTAGGGTACATGTGCACAACATGCAGGTTTGTTACATAGGTATACATGTGCTATGCTGGTTTGCTGCACCCATCAACTCGTCATTTAAATTAGGTATTTCTCCTAACACTATCCCTCCCCCAGGCCCCCACCCTCTGACAGACCCCGGTGTGTGATGTTCCCCTCCCTATGTCCATGTATTCTTAGAGTTCAACTCCCACTTATAAGTGAGAACATGCAGTGTTTGGTTTCCTGTCCTTGTGATAATTTGCTGAGAATGATGGTTTCCAGCTTCATCCATGTCCCTGCAAATGACATGAATTCATCCTTTTATGGCTGCATAGTGTTCCATGGTGTATATTAGCCACATTTTCTTTATCCAGTCTATTATTGATGGACATTTGGGTTGGTTCCAAGTCTTTGCTATTGTGAATAGTGTCGTAATAAACATATGTATGCATGTGTCTTTTTAGTAGAATGATTTATAATCCTTTGGGTATATACCCACAAAGGGGATTGCTGGGTCAAATGGTATTTCTAGTTCTAGATCCTTGAGGAATTGCCACACTGTCTTCTACCATGGTTGAACTAATTTACACTCCCACCAACAGTGTAAAAGCATTCCTATTTCTCCACATCCTCTCCAGGATCTGTTGTTTCCTGGCTTTTTAATGATTGCCATTCTAACTGGCATGACATGGTATCTCATTGTGGTTTGATTTGCATTTTTTTTTTTTTTTTTTTTTGAGACAGAGTCTCGCTCTGTGGCCCAGGCTGGAGTGCAGTGGCCGGATCTCGGCTCACTGCAAGCTCCGCCTCCCGGGTTCCCGCCATTCTCCTGCCTCAGCCTCCCGAGTAGCTGTACAGGTGCCCGCCACCTCGCCCGGCTAGTTTTTTGTATTGTTAGTAGAGACGGGGTTTCACCGTGTTAGCCAGGATGGTCTCGATCTCCTGATTTGCATTTCTCTAATGACCAGTGATGATGAGCATGTTTTCATATGTCTGTTGGCTGCATAACTGTCTTCTTTTAAGAAGCATCTGTTCATATCCTTTGCCCACTTTTTGATGGAGTTTTTTTTTGTTGTTTTTTTCTTGTAAATTTGTTTAAGTTCTTTGTAGATTCTGAATATTAGCCCTTGGTCAGATGGATAGTTTGAAAAATTTTTCTCCTATTCTGTAGGTCGTGTGTTTACTCTGATGGTAGTTTCTTTTGCTGTGCAGAAGCTATTCAGTTTAATTAGATGCCATTTGTCAATTTTGGCTTTTGTTGCCATTGCTTTTGGTGTTTTAGTCATAAAGTCATTGCCCATGCCTATGTACTGAAGGGTATTGCCTAGGTTTTCTTGTAGGGTTTTTATGGTTTTTGGCCTTACATTTAAGTCTTTTATCCATCCTGAGTTAATTTTCATATAAGGTGTAAGGAAGGCATCCATTACTGGGTATATACCCAAAGGATTATAAATCATGCTACTATAAAGACACATGAACACATATGTTTATTGCAGCACTATTTACAATACTAGTAAAGACTTGGAACCAACCCAAATGTTCATCAATGTTAGGCTGGATTAAGAAAATGTGGCACATATACACCATGGAATACTATGCAGCCATAAAAAGGATGAGTTCATGTCCTTTGTAGGGACATGGATGAAGCTGGAAACCATCATTCTCAGCAAACTATCACAAGGACAGAAAACCAAACACCACATAGGTGGAAACTGAACAATGAGAACTCTTGGACACAGGGTGGGGAACATCATACACTGGGGCCTGTTGTGGATTGGGGGCTGGGGGAGGGATAGCATTAGAAGGAATACCTAATGTAAATGATGAGTTAATGGGTGCAGCACACCAACATGGCACATGTATACCTATGTAACAAACCTACACGTTGTGCACATGTACCCTAGAATTTAAAGTATAATAATAATAAAAAAAAAAAGAAAAAACCCTAACATCCAAATTTTGGAGGAGGCTTATTTGTGTAATAATAAAACTCCCGTCTCCCATTTAGCCAGCTGTACGTGTGTAAAGCTCTTTCTCTATTGCAATATCCCATCTTGATAAACCAGTTATATCTGGGCAGCAGGTAAGAAGAACCCATTGGGTGGTTATGCTCACACATATGGTAAATGATTTTTGATGAGATCAGTGACTTCCACTAGATCATTCAGTGGAAGAGAGAAGAGTCTTTTTGATAAATGCAGCTGGGAAAAAACTGGATATTCTCATGCAAAAGGATGAAGTTGAACCCTTACCTGACACCATGTACAAAAGAGCCAAAACTACACACTATTAGAAGAAAACATAGGGGAAAGGCTTCATGACATTGAATTTGGCATGATTTCTTAGATATATAACACCAAAAGCACAAAATAGAAAATTATATGTCATCAAAAATAAAAACTATTGTGCAAAGGACACTATCAACAAAATAAAAAGGCTATCCTCATTTGCAAATCACATATCTGATACATGACTAATATCCAAAATATCTAAAGAATTCCTAAAAACAACACAACCCAATTCAAAAATGGGCAGAATGGGCTTGAACAGGTATTTCTCCAAAGAAGAGAGACAAATGGCCAATAAGCACATGAAAAGATGCTCAACATCACTAATTACAGGAGAGATGCAAATCAAAATCACAGAGACGTATCACTTCACACCTTTCATAATGATATTTCACTTTACTTCATATTTGTCTTGCATGGCTATTACCCAAAAAATAGAAAATAGCAAGTGGTGGGTAAGGTGTGGAGAAATTGTTACCCTTGTGGTCTGGTGATAGAAATGTAAAATGGTGTAACTACTATGGAAAACAGTAGGGTGGTTTTTCAAAAAACTAACATGGAAGTACCACTGTGATCTAGCAATTCTACTTTTGTGTATATACCCAAAAGAATGGAAAGCAGGGACTCAGATTATGTGTACACTAATATTGATACCAGTATTATTCACAATAGGTAAAATGTGAAAGCAATACAAGTGCCCATCAAGAGATGAATGGATAAGCAAAATGTGGAATATACATATAATAGAATGTTATTCAGCCCCAAAAAGGAATTAAATTCTGATACATGCTACAATGTGGATGAACCTTAAGGACATTAAGTGAAATAAACCAGACACAAAAGTATAAATATGGTATGATTCCACTTACATGAGGTACCTAGTCTGATTCATGGAAACAGAAAGGAGAGTAGAGGTTGTCAGGTTAAATGAATAATGGTGAATGTGTATTTTACCACACTGAAGGCTATCAGGGTAAATGTAAAATGGCAAATGTATATTTTACTATGATTAAAAAAATCAGGAATACTCAAATTTTGTTTCTCCCCATTGCTTTTCTTCATGTTTAGAGGAAAGAAACATAACAAAAAACAGAATAGACATGAACTTTTTTCTTTTTCTTTTTTGAGACAGGGTCTCACCCTATCATCCAGGCTGGAGTATAGTGGTGCAATCATAGACCACCACAACCTCAAACTCCAGGGCTCAAACAATCTTCCCACCTCAGCCTCTCGGGTAGCTGGGGGTACAGGCACATGCCACCACACCCAACTATTTAAAAAATTTTTTTTGTAGAGGTGGGGTCTCATGATGTTACCCAAACTGGTCTCAAACTCCTGGGCTCAAGCCATCCTCCTGTCTGAGCCTCCCAAAGTGCTGGGATTATAAGTGTGAGCCACCATGCCTAACTGGCATGTACTTTTAAATGTCACTAGATTTACAAGAGCCAATCAAATGAACACATATATTTTAAACTATAGGACAATCAACCAATTTTCAGAGGAACAGTAGGGACTGCTGTAAAACAGAAACTGTAAGCATTGTCAACCTAACCTCTTCACCTTTTTGCGTTTTAAATCCTAAGACAAAGGGGAAAAGACCAGAAAACATAAAAACTCCAAAACCTGTCTTATCAGCATACACAGCAGGAAGCAAAGGTAGAGGCAAATAGTTAAACTCATTAAAGAAGAATGAAGAAAATTCAAAGAAATTTTCATTAATGGAAAATGAAAATAATTAACAGCGCATGAGACCCAAACACTCTGACAACTGTCATCAGAACTTTTCTGCAGAGCAAGGCTGCAGCTCCTCCGATAGAAAAGATTTCCCAAGAATGTCTCTCGCACTCTCGCCAATGTGAACAGATGTAGCTGAGGAACTTATCAAAGTTATAAAAATCTCCCCAAACTGTCACTTGACCTTTAAAAATGATACTGGCATTTTCATCTTGCAATGCCAAGTTTATTTAGACGTAAAACAACACGTCCACATATGGACCATACTTAAATCTGCATTCCCATCAGCCAACAGAGCGGCACCCGGGGCCGCTACGACTGTCAGCATGGGTCCAGCTACAGTAGCTAGGTGGCTTTGTGACACCTTGTCTTCTGGAGCCTTTCCACAGCTCCTGTTGCCCCAGACTTCTGAGAGATGTACAAATGGAGAGTGAAGTTACTCTGTTTACAGAGTTTACACTTTACACATCTGTCACCTTGTTTAATTCTCAGAACCATATGTATTATGATCAGGTCCTATGAGGAAGCTGGATATCGGGCTTTTCCTCATTTGTAAAGCAGACGATGAAAATTAAACAGCAGCACATGCACACATCTGAATGCCAAGGGTGGGACCTAGCACACAGTGAAAAATGAAAAAAGCACTAGTCAGTTCCCTTGAGGTCATGGGAGCCTTTGGCTCAGTCAGGTCTAAAGGCCCCATCTTCCAAGTCCTTATGCTCTTTCTACCAAAACAGCAGTTTTTCCAACTGGAAGTGCATGATACTGAATGTATACAGCTCCCCATGGAACATGTGAATGCACATAGCTTTAAGTCAGGGAAATACCCAGACCCTTGGCATCCCTACATATGGCATAAGCTTTCCTAAACCTGATCTACTGGGATAGGGGCAGGTTCTCCATCCTTCTCCTTCACTCCGCCCCTCCTCAACCCCACTTCACATCGCCCTTCTCCCACTTCACAAAGGACCTGACTGCTCACCCATCCTGTATTGTTATTAACTGCACTGTCCCACCTAGTAAAATCTCCAGGGCACCAAACAAAGGTAATCAGAAATATTGCTATCTTTATTAAGAAAGCCACTGTCTCTAATGAATGGGTAATAAATCCTTTGGGGCAACCAGAGGTTTCTAATTATTTGCATTCAACAAAACTGGAGGGGACCTAATATCATTAATAAATCATTAAAATAGTTTTTGCTATAAGATCACCATGTAATTTGTGGCTTAAAGCTTGAGAGTTCAAAAAACTGAGAAACACTGCTGTAAGAAAATGCTTCCCACTTTAATCACTTCTTTATGTAAAAAAAGTTGACCTAATAGGAATGAAATTGATACTAAATTCTATCTCTAGCAATCTGTAATATTCATCAATGAATATAGAATATATAATCAACAACAAAATGCTCCGTCCATGTCACTAAGAAATCGATTTCTAATAAATGTAGCTTTTATGTTTAATAGTTAATTACCCAACCCCGTAACATTTATTGTTGTTTTGATTAATTGTTTACCAATACTAATCGTAATGGTAAGTCAATCCTAAAGCTTTTCTAAGACAGAGGCTGATAGCCACAGGATTTTAAAACTTTAAATTCTATCTATATTCTTTTTGTCATTGTAGATAAGTGTGATAGGGAGATGACCTTGAACCTCAAAATCTTATGCTAGGATAAAATTCTGAGGAGGAATGAAGATAGAAAAGAAAAGAGCAATATACAATATCCAAATGTGGCCAGGTGTGGTGGCTCACACCAGTAATGCCAGTACTTTGAGAAGACGAGGCAGGACTGCTTGAAGCCAGGAGTTCGAGACCAGCCCAGGAAACAAAGGAGGACCCTGTCTCTACAAAAAAAAAAAAATTAAAAATTAGCCAGGCATGGTGGCATGTGCCTGTAGTCTCAGCTACTCAGGAGGCTGAGGCAGGAGAATTGCTTGACCCAGGGAGGTGGAGGCTGCAGTAGGCTGTGATCACGCCATTACACTCCAGTCTGGTCAGCAGAGAGAGACCATGTCTCACTTAAAAATATGTATATATA
>NW_012117722.1:1564344-1591338 GCF_000951035.1 Colobus angolensis palliatus | reverse complement strand
GACCATGTCTCACTTAAAAATATGTATATATATATATATATATATATATATCTTTATCCAAATGTCATTGAAAAGTATGTTTATTAAATGAATGGTGGTGGGTATCAAACTGTTAACAATATTTATAGAATCTACTGGATATATTTAAGTTTCATGACAAATGCCAACATTTATAATACACTGGAGAGACTCCATCTCAAAAATGATTTTTAAAATGTACATGTCAATTAAAAAAATATCCCAGAGGTTTAATTTTACAAAATTCTTTTAGAAATTATATGACCAGAAAATGTTGGGGACCCCTGCATGAGACCCCTGGGTCTGGCCACAATTCTTGCCAGAAATTGAAATGGAGGGTGCAGGGTCTGTGAAGGAACAAGGAAAGCAGCCACTGCATTCACAGGCAAGGAGGAGGCAACCACACAGGTAGGTAAAATCCAGCCACACACACACACACACACACACACACCCTCTCTCCTATATTTTCCTCATTCTAGCACTAAATAAGCTTTAAAATGTTTTTATTTATGAAAACTTAAGCAATGTTTGAAAAAAGAGAAACAAGCTTATGGGGCTTCCCAAAAAGCATCAGTCACTTGAAGCCCAGCGAGCGGCTCGGTGTCCCCAGGCAAGGCTGGGAGAAGGATGGACACAGAGAAGGCTGGCATCTGGGATCCTTTCCACCTCCTCCAATAGGTGCTGGACAGAAGAATACTCCTAACCTTCCCACCCCAGGAAATGACCTTAAACTATTGCTTCTAATCATGTGCTTTAAAAAAAATCTATTTAATTCCTTCCAATTAAGCTGCTCTCTCCTTTGTGACATACTACCTCTTTGATTCATTCATTTGTGCCAATGATAATCACTGTATCATATAGTAACTATGCCCTAGGTCCACACTGGGCCTGGGGTTACATGGTAATTAAAAACCACACCTAGGGCCAGGCACGGTGGCTCATACCTGTATCCCAGCACTTTGGGAGATCGAGGTGGGGTGGGTCACTTGAGGTCAGGAGTTTGAGATCAACCTGGCCAACATGTTGAAAGCCCGTCTTTACTAAAAATACAAAAATTAGCCGGGCATGGTGGCTTGCACCTGTAATCCCAGCTATTTAGGAGGCTGGAGCAGGGGAATTGCTTGAACCCAGGAGGCACAGGTTACAGTGAGCCAGGTTGCATCCTGCTCTGAGCTACATGTAAGCCAGCTTCCTAGCTTTCAGTTAGGAGTTAGCATCAAAAGTCAGAACTCACAAGAAAACGCCCTTCACCTCCTCTCCGTCTAAAATGTCCTTTGGATGCTTTTAGTTCTTGCACATCTCACGCCCTCCCAGGACTCTTTGTAGACAAGCCCTATTTAACTCTTGTCCCTCCAATCACTCTAGTAACACCCAATGGTGTAATTAAGGTACCCAATTTATGCAGTTCCACTTGGGTACAGACTAATTTGGGAAAGTCAAGTATCTTTACCTCCTCCTCCCCCCAGGCCTCTAGAAACATAGTCCAGATATCAGGAGCAGAGCATTTAGAGGCATTTAACAAACCAAGACAGTGCAGTTATCTGGTATACCCTCAATTAGGGCAGTCACCCATAGTGGAGAGAACAAGGCGAAAAGAACTAGTATTTATTACTTGCCTATAGTACTTAAAACAATCGCTTGAGGCAGCCAACCCTTGCCAATGTAATGCAAACACTAAGTAGTGAAGCTGGATTTGAACATGGGCTGTTACGTCTATGTGAGCTCCCCACCAGCCTCCAGTCTCTCATGTGTGTGAAGAGGCCAAATACTCAACTGACTCACAACCACCTTGACAAACCTCCCCCTTTTAATGCCTGTTGACGGTAATGCCTTGCTATATAAATAAATACTCATGACATTCTCTTTCCTTCTAGCATAAAAGCTCTGAGAATCAGAGTAGGGACCACATCTATCTTCCAGTTTCTATTTAAAAGGTTCAATATAATCTTAGACACACAACACAGACTTCAGAACTATGATTTGATTGACAATCTCTGTGCAGGACTCCTTTCTGGGATTAAACTGTTTATAATAAATTCCTTCAGCTTTGGAGTGCCTTATAATTCATTCATTCAAAAAATATTTAGTGAGTATTCACTACATGCCAGGCACCGCTCTGGACACTACAGATACAACAGTAAACAAAAGAAAATTCCTACCTTGGTATTCTAGTGCGAGAAACAACTGAAATATGTATTCAGGCATCATACTATTTAATGTGATATCAGGTACTCTAAAGGATCTATAAAAGTCTACATTACCAATTGTTTGGTACAACTAGAAGGACAAATACTTATCTACAGTTTTCCTATCAATTTACTCCCCATCTTATCCAAGGTCTAATTGAAAAAGTTAAAGGCCAAAAGTTTGCCTAATGGACATTCTGAAAATCAGAGGCAAAAAAATAAAAAGGAAAGCATGCTCCTTACACTGCTATGTATACTTTCAAATTCACAAGTTTACATAAAGACACAATAGTATCCAGGAAGAAGATTCTAATGGGTATGATTTAGATGCCACTTCCAAATACAGAGAACCTGAAGAGTTCTTTATAGGACAGTTTCTCTCAAAGATGAGAACCGCACTTGGACATGCAGAAGATGGAAAAGTGGCTGCCTATTTCTCCACCTCAGCTTCTCATCACCCAGCCTTTTGCCATCAAGAACATCCTTCAGGTCTCTGAGTATTCCATGTGTTCCATTTTTTCAGGTTCACAAATATGGCTTCCTCTCTCTGGAGGGCTCTTTCATCCCCGTCTTATCACCTACTATCACTTATCACCCTGTTGTCCTTTACTTCTCAGCTCAGAAGTCACTTCCTCCACAATTACTCCTACAGTCAACAACTCCATTAGGAACCTCTGCTTTACACTCCCAGACACGTGCATTTCTCTCAACAGGCACTGAAGGTACCATGCATATTTAGTCCAGAGAATCAATCTGTAAGGACTGAGATGCTCTCTGTTTCGGCGAGCTGAAATACTCCCTGCCTTAATTAAGCACAGTGCCTTGTACACAGTAGGTGCTCAATTAATATTTGTTAGTAGTAGAGAAGGCCTACTGACTCATTATATTAAAACATCTTCTGAATAGGATGAAGTTTGAGCTCAGGTAGGTAGAAGGAATCTTCCAGAGTAATACACTAGTACTGCTAAGATACAATTCTCTTAGATAACTGAAATCTCAGTTAACGGAGAATGGTCAGCATTTAGCACACTCAGCTTTCACTAGAGATGCAGGTACAATTTAGGAATATCTGCAGTTCAAGCTGAAGGAACAACAGTCTTAGATTCAGCAAGTAACATATATAGTGTTTAAAGTTCTCTTTCCACAGGTGGAGGAGACGGATTTTAAAAAGTAAACAAACGACTGCATTTTTAGTTGTTTTAGGAAAAAGACCCAATCTGACTTCTGGTAGAGAACATGGCTGTCCTCTTCAGCAAAGCCACCTCCTAGTTTTCTTGTTCGTTTTTTTTTAACATGCAAAAAGACTCAACCAATGATTTATTTTGTTTTTATCCAAGGAAATTCCTCATCTCAGAAGAAATCGGACAAGAAAATTAACAAAACTTCTACCAACAAGTGAGCAGTCAAATCAACCTGATAGTGCTGCCTGCAGCAGCCAATATAAGGGGTACATTGGTGAGGAGAACCAAGGCTCCTCCAAGCACAGCTCTGTTCCCAGAAGGAGCTGCCTCAGTCACATTAGCTTCAGCGCAAATTGGCTCAGGCCCCCAGCTCCTCTCCTCTGTTTCAATAATAAACTCCTGAGCCTGCTTCACATAATTCTGTATTTTCTCCCATTCTATCCTGAAAATTATTCTTCCTTTCAGTTTTGCCTGCCCTGACATGATACTCGCCTAGGAGACAGTTGTTCAGTACACAAAGCAAATGAGGAAAAACTTAATTTTAATATCTATAGAAGTTACCAATTCTTATTCACAAGAACACATAGTTTAAAAAATAAAAGACTACAGTTTATATACTAACCTGGCAGTTTTTATCTAGCTTATAAAAATCTAAATATCAAATGGTCTATAAATTAGAGATAGTGAGAGATGAGATAAAATTTTCACAAGACCAAATATTATCGGGGAAAAAAGGTAGGGGCAGGAATTGGGGAAATATTTGGTCAAAGGATACAAATTTTCAGGAAGGAAGAATAAATTTAGAAGATCAACTGCACCACAAATTGGTGACTACAGTTATTAACAATGTATTGTACACCTGCAAATTGCTGAGTAGATTTTAAATATTTTCACCACACACACAAAAATGATAAATTTGTAAGGTAATGAATATATTAATTAGCTTTAGTAATTCCACAATGTATACCTATATCAAAACATTATAGTCTACACAACAAATGTATTAACATATAAATTTTTCAATTTAAAACATTAACAACAAAAAGGAAAAAAGTAACCAAAGGTCAAAAGAGAAAGCTAAAAGTTGACATAACCAAGAAGACAGACCTGAATTCAAGGATGGCAGAAGACAGTAATATCACAAGGCTCCTGCTAATCAGGTGCTTCACTTTATTATAATAATGACATATTTTCATGTGACTGTGTGTGTTAAATGACATGAGTTTCAGGACAGTCAACAATGCAGGTGCCAGAACCAGGGCACTTGGGTTCAAAATCATGTCTCTGCCACGTAACAGCTACATGACATTTTCAAGTTACTTCCTAATGCTTCTGTTAAAAGTGGGGATACTGGTTATATAGCTCAGAGGTAAACGACTATATTACAGTCAGGTTGCATTTGTTTAAGTCCTTTGTACTCACCAAGGGACTGGGTCCATAGCTAAATATTAGCATTAGTATTAAAAAAACAAACAGAGACAGTACTATTACCTACCTCAGGGTGTTATGAGGATTAAATAATACATGTAAAACCCTAAGGCTACTTCCTTGCCTATAGTAAATGCTCAATTTATGTCAACTATATTTTGCTTATATCCATGATATAGGGTATTAACATTTATTTAAAATTGTGTGCAAAAATTACCAGGCATGAACAACAAATTATCTTAGTTTTATTTCTGTGCTTTGGAGACCTATTCTAAACCTACCTACATACTTATCTATGTACTGGTATAACACTTTTATTTGTATTTTGGTGCGAGAATTTGAGCTCCATGCAAAACTTAAATTTCATGCTTCACAAGCACTGTGAATCAAATATATACGTATTAACTTACACAGGCTGAATATTCCAGAGTCCAAAACATTTAAACAGACATATCTGTGCAATATTGAATTCTGTGCAAAAAAACAATGACAACAAAAAACCTACCATTACTTGAATATCACCTGAAACAGTTAATAAATGAGACCATTGACTTTGGTTTTTCTATTTTGCTTTTGCAGCATGCCTTAAAAGCAATTACTATTCCATTACTGTTCACACGAGAGAAAGTTTACCAGCTTGTAATTTAGAGGCAAGCGGAGTAGAGAGCAAAAAGGGAGCCACCCACTATGGTTTCTAAGAAGCAACAACAGCCTAAGTGTTTAAAAGACACAACATCCATTGCACCAAGCAATAATCCAAACATGTTTTCATGTCTACTCACGAGACAGAATCATCAGTGAAAAGTAGGTTGAGAGAGGAAGAATGATGGAAAAAGACAATAGGAAGAGGCAGAAAGGAGAACATCTTTAGGCCCAAATTGTTATTTCTGGCCCATTAAAATATCAACATCCAAATGAAAACTGCTGGTCTGCAAAGAAAACTCTTATAAAAAATGAACCACAATTCAAATACTGTACACCCAGGGAGAGTAAAGAAAACCTAACATTTATAGCCTAAGAAAACTGGCTGTAGTTTCATATACACATTTCTATAAAATTCTTACATTTTATCAGACCTATGGCATGACTCTTAATAGCTTTCAGAGGGAGAGAAATAAAATACAAGGGGCATATTTCAGGTAAAATGGTCTTTTAATGTTCCACCCAAGAAAATCTTCTAGGTTCCTTCACTTTAAAAAGAATTACCCTACATAAAGTAAATATACCAAGGATAAAAGGTAAATCTCATGTTTCCTTTCAGGAAACATATATAGAAGTACTATTCAGGGGGAAAAGGGCCAAACATTGTAAACTCATATATCCTTCAGATTATGACTCCAATAAGCAGCAGGTAAAGAGGGAAAGCACACAAATGCTTCTGAAAAAGAGCAAGACAGAATTAAACCTCAAAACTCCTTTACCTGTCTAGTACACAAATAGCTTAATAGCAGCCAACAAGATTCAAACAAGGGGCTTCTTTAGTTCATTGCTTTCCAGAAACATCTTCTAGATGTAATCTCAGTCACTGACTCCTTTGACAACCCCTTAAGTGTCTGAGAGCCAGCCTGTCTTCCAGTCTTATTTCATTAAATTCAAAATTTCTGAAGTTTTTTTTTCTCTTGCTTGGAAAGCGTTACTTTTTTTTTTTTTTTTTTTTAAGGTTTCAATTCAATTGATTTCCAGAGGTGAAACCAACTTCACCTGAAAAGCATCTATTTTAAATTTAAGAAAGCTTTGAAGGTTTTCTGGTGAAAAACAGAAACCTGATCAATAGTGTTATTGAAAACATGACTAAAAATAAAGTCACATTTATCTGTAGTTGTGGCTTTTATTAAAGCAGCTTAAATCCTTTGCAAATAAGCTTTTCCAGAAAGGTAGATCGATAGGATGCACAGGGAGGCAGGATTACCTGTGATCCACGATGCAAAACCCCATCAATGCCACAGGAAGAAAAGGAGTAGCTGTTGAGATATTTGAAACCTGAAAAACCCTACCACCTCCTTCTCCAATGAACAGCCCCATTTTTGTGGCTAAGATTCACACTAAAACTTCATTTGCAAATGGATTTGGCTGTTAACATAAGAGTGTTCAATGCAAATATTTCTTTCCTGGCGGTGCAGCTCAGTTGAAAGGAAAGGCTGAAAATTAGTTAGCTGTATGAGATAACAAAGCACCATTCCAGTTACCAGGGAGAAATAATTGAACACAGATTGCCTGTTGCGTCTTTAATTTAATTTGGAGACCTTTCATCCTTTGCTTTCCTTCATTTGCAGCCAATACTTAGGGAGCTAATTTGTACCTGGTTCATTTTCCTCCTTTTATCTTATCCACTTTAACATCAACCATGGAAATTAGAAGCACCATGAATAAAAGATGAAACCTGACTTGGGGTATTCTTTCCTTAAGTACCGTGAATTACTTAAAAACTAATTGGTGTGCATGCACCATATAAAGGGCTGAGATATATGCCTCAGCACTATAGCATTCCTAATCAGCATCTCTGCTTTCCCCCAAGGAGCTGCAGATTTTCAATGTTTTATCTGGTCCTACCTTTTCTCCAGAGAACAATGTCTAAACTGTAATTTACACGGAATCATTAATCTGAGAATGGGTGTATGGTAGGCTGTCTCATTAATAAACCTAAGGGTTTCCAAATTCTGGAAAATGCACAAGATTAAGAATTCATAAACTCCACTAGCCTAATGAGTTCATTAATGCTTGCCATGCACGCAAAAGGTTATAATAAAGAAAACTGGCTGGGCGCAGTGGCTCACGCCTGTAATCCCAGCACTTTGGAAGGCCGAGGTGGGCGGATCATGAGGTCAGGAGATGGAGACCATCCTGGCTAACACGTGAAACCCCGTATCTACTAAAAATACAATTAGCCGGGCGTGGTGGCGGGCGCCTGTAGTCCCAGCTACTAGGGAGGCTGAGGCAGGAGAATGGTGTGAACCTGGGAGGCAGAGCTTGCAGTGAGCTGAGATTGTGCCACTGCACTCCAGCCTGGGCGACAGAGTGAGACTCCATCTCAAAAAAAAAAAAAAGAAAGAAAGAAAACTGAATGTATTAGCATACACACATGTAAACAAAGCCCTAATCTGTCCAAAAACATTGCTGGTGGGGGAATGGTAGAGAAAGGTACTAGTCATAAAATTACTGTCTAGGAGTGACCTCTAGGAGCTAGAAAACTTAAATTCTAAGTATGTCATGCCTATTATGCTTAAAATGACAACAAAAACAACAAATCTGTTGTATATTTTGTATATGTGGCACCTCAACATTAAAAATGTTGCATATGCTCTTATTTTGATTATTGCATTACTTCCAATTGTACAAAAGTTTAGTGTCTTGAAAGTTTTGCATGTTTTCCTTTATAATGTCCTCTCTGACAATACTATTTTTTCTCCTTACCCTCACCTCATTTTATATTTTCCCCCATATGGACTAATGAAAAACCTACTGGAATTTTCTCCTGATGCTTAATATCCCCCACCAACAAGCCCTCCTTTCAGCTTGGGAAGCATCAAAGGAAGGCTGTGTCCTGAATCATTTCACTGCCTGCATGTGCCAACTCTTCTAACACCTCACACCAAGAGGCTAGAAGCTCAGAATAAACTGAATCATTCCTCCTTTACAATCTAGCCTCCTACAATATTCATTAACAGTAACGTGCACTATTTTATTTCAATAAGACCACATATTTTCACAGACGAGGCAACTTCCAAGTTGTAGAAGAAAAAAAAAAACCTTGCAGTTTAAAAATTATGGTGCATTGAAATGTACAGTCTTCGCTTCAGATGCAAGCCACCTTTTTTTTTTGGAGGGGGGAGCGCTGAAGCAGGATTAAAAGACCAATTGAAAACGTCAGATGGTATCACTAATCTTGGGTTGAGTAAGGACCATACTATACAATGCCAAGCTTACTTATTCATCTGGAGAAACTCGGAAAGAAAGTCCTCTACAGTGAAAGGATGGAAAAGAAAAGATGAAAAACAATTACTGTGCCTTTTACTCATGAAAGAGAGGATGAATAGAAATGAAGGCGGCAATTACCTTTAAGAATTTTTTTAAAGCCACAAAAAAAAATTAAACTGGAAGAGTATAGAATAGCTCTGCCCTGAGGTTAAGAAAGCAAACCAGAGATGAGGATGAAAGTGTGGGGAGCAGTTAGGGTATCTGATGACCAGACACACAGATTATTTTAGGAGTTCAGTGTCCAACTCACACATAGTATTTTCCCAATGTCCAGTTTACTTGGGAGAAGAGGAACTGGGGCGGGGGGAGTCTCTCCGAAGCAGGACGTCAAGAAATTTCAGGTGGAGGAAGGCAACAGTCTCACAGGGCGTCAAATCAATCAAGATTTTCTTTGGCTGTAATTGCGTAGAGAGAAGAAAACTGACAAAACCCATGCCACTCAGTCTCATTTGCAGGCTGCACACACACACACACACACCGCAAGATACCAGCCTCAAGGAAGAACACCTGTTCTAACCCTGTGCCTGCTGGGGTTGCGTGTGCGCCCGCAGGGAACTCAGGGGCCATTTCAACAGCAGGGAGCCCGGCTGCACTCAGGAGCTCACAGAGAGCACCAGGACGAGGCAAAAGGCCCCGCCAAATGTGTCCTGGCTAACTCGCCAAAAAGAGGCCTTAGAGAAAGGTCGTGAAAAGGGAGCAGGCAGCCCAGATGATTACCTTGGGCTGCAAAAAAGACATAACCACAGGGCAGAACAGTTTATTTTCCAGAAAGGATTTTCTTGCAAACAAAACAAAACAAAAAAACACAAATGTAATCTGGAGGGTCAGAAAAGACTTCTGTGAGGTGTGGGAAAGAGAGGAAGGACTGCCACAGAAGTCAGTATTTCTTCTAACAACCATTTCTGTGCCAGTGGGCTGCAATAGTGAAATTTCTCTCTAGGCTATCTCCACCTTTCTCCCTACATGGTCCTAGACTGAGAATCACACCTGTAGGCACTGAAAGGCCTCGAGTAACACCACGCCTTACCCGCTCCCCACCGCCCCGCCGCCACCCCCTACGGTGCAGGTCCCTCCCTGATCTCCTCTCGCAGCCAGCGACTGCAGGTCTAGGCTCCATCCTCAGGTCGGCAGGAGCCCGGCCCCTGGAAATCATGCCCGCGCCTCACACCTGTGCTATTCTCTTGACACCCCACCCCCCAACCCTCCAATCTCCACATAGAAAAGCCAGAGAAGACTCCCGCCCCTTGAGCCACAGTGATCCTCTCTCACACACGCCTTCCACACCCACGGCCAGCGTAGGCTGCGGAGTGCCAGCAAAGAGCGGCTCCACTCGGTGCCCCGAATGCGCGTATGGGGAACTGAGAACTCAAAAGTGCACCCGGAGTGCAAGGGGCGTGTGGCTGCAGCCTGGCCGGCCCGGGCGTCCCCCACCCGCGCCCTCGCCCACCCAGTGGGGCGGGCTGGCCTCTACCTCCTGGAAGAGCTCCAGACTATAGGTGTTGTCGTCGTCGGCGAAGAAGAGCACGCCAGGCTGCGCGCGCTGGTGCTGGTGCCTCTGGCGCAGCCAGGCGAGGCCCGCGTTGCGCTGCTCAGTGGCGCGCGGCAGCCCGGGCCGCTTATAGCGCCGCGGCGTGGGCACGTGCAGGTGCGTGCTGGGCAGCCCGGCCCGCGCCAGGAAGCGGCTCACCAGCTCGCTGCGCGCCGCCGCGTCCTCCACCAGGATCCAGTGCAGCTGCGCCACCTGGCGGAACGTGTTGGCCAGGCGGGTCAGCTCCGCTTTCTGCACCGGGCGGCTGTAGGTGGGCGTGATGGCATAGATGGTGGGCAGCTGCGGCTCCGGCTGAGGCTGCGGCCGAGACTGGTTGCGCTTTTGGGTCCCGTGAGCCGGGCCGCCCCTGCGGAGCGGGAGTCGGGCACCCCCGCGGCCCACCGCGTAGGGAGAGAAGTAGGGGCGCGGGGTGAGGGGAGGCGCCGGCTTGCGAGTGTCCACGTCGAGCATGATGATGACAATTAGGATCCAGGGCAGGAGGATGAAGAAGCGGGTGAACAGCACGGACTTCATGATGCACACTCCCGGGCCTCTCGGACACCCCAGAGAGGGGCGAGCCGAGGGAACCCGGTGCGCAGCTTGGACGGCGGCGGAGCCAGCACTTAGGTAGTGGTGACGGGTGCGCTGTCCATGGGACCGAGGGCGCTGCAGAGACCTGAAGCCGCGGGGCTCACTACCTGGGCGTGGAGGAGCGGCAGGTTCGGGCAAGCTAGAGCGATAAGGGGTGCAGGGGAGCGGGCAGGGGCTGCCCCCGACTCCGGGTGAGCTGGCGGGAAACGGGACTCGGTCCAGCCGCGCGCCGCCGGTCCCAGAGTTGTGCCGAGTGCGGGGAAAGCGCTGATCCCCACCGCGCTCTTTCCGAAGAGTGGGAGCCGAGAAGCGGCACCCGGCGCACCTCCGCAGCTCCAGTCCCGCGGTGCTGCGGGAACAGGGGCTCCAGCGGCGGGCCCCCAGGATGCTCTCTGGGACGCCTTCGAGGGCGGGCGGCGGCGCTGGGGGCTTTCCTTCCTCACATTCCCGCCGGGGTGGCGAGGAGCGGGAGGGGACGATGGGGGTTGTGGCCCCGGCTGTGTTCGCGCGCCGCAGCGGAAGCCTGCGCTCAGTCCCTCGCTCTTGTCTTCTCAGAACCTCTCCGGATCCAGCAGCAAGATCCCAAAGCAAGGAAAGAAAGAAAAAGCGAGGGGGCGGGGGCGCTGCAGACTCCAGCGTCCTCCCAAGTCTTCCTGTGGGAAGACAGCAGCGCTGCTACTGGCGGAGAGGGGCTGCGAGAGGGAGGCGGGGAGGGGCCCCCCCGGCTCTCAGCCGGGTCTGGCGCTAACGGCCCCGCGAGCAAGCTCTGGAGGCAGCCGCTGCACCGCGGGTGGAGGAGCGGGAGGAGAGTCCCCGTGGGGCTGCACGACCTCCGGGAGAGGGTGATGCTCGTTCACCTCTCTTTAGCTTTGTGAAATAGCGCAACGTCTTTGGAGATGAGCCGGGAAAATCCA
The DNA here is from genome assembly GCF_000951035.1 of Colobus angolensis palliatus. NCBI lineage: Eukaryota > Metazoa > Chordata > Mammalia > Primates > Cercopithecidae > Colobus > Colobus angolensis. Next base: position 1,579,517 of record NW_012117722.1, on the reverse strand, counting down.
TTCACTTGCGGAAACTTGCCGGGCTATGCGCTTTGGTGCTGATTCCTAGGGTTCCTAGTGGAAGGAGGGGAGAAAGGAAAGGGATCCCTCCTCCTGCTCCCAGCTGCCGCGTTGATGTGCTGGCGTGTATCGAAGAGCGGCAACAAAAAGCTCTTTCACTGCAAGGCAGACATCAGTAGGCGCCCACGGAGATGCAGGGGTGCAGCACATAGGTGTTTGGCATGTGAGATAGTCCATAAGAAAGAATCAATTCGGAGGGCTGCTGCCTGACTGCAGTTTGATCCTGGGGGGTTGGGGGGCGGTTCCTAAAACTCCAGCTGAGCATGTTTAACTATTTTTCTTCGGTAATTTGGAGTCAGGGTCCCTCCCAGTTCTTCGCTGTCACCGGAATTATTCCGTTCAAGCCTCCCAAGGCCCCTGTCAAGAAGGCCTAGGAAGTAGAATCACCTTCATTTTCAGGATGAGGAAGCTGAGGTTTAGGGTTTAAAATAATTTCTCTGAGGTCCGTGGCAAGTGGCATAGTGGAAATACACGTCTCCTGCGTGTATCTATAGCTGGTGGCGTCCTCACTGCATGGCCTGCAGAAATCCCATCCGACACAGCCGGGCCGGGTTGGCCTTCCTAGATATAAAGATGGTGCCATTAAAATCAAATGGTGCCATGTCTAATAGATACCATAGGTACCATGATAGGGGTCTGGAAGACCCCAAGTAAACACTTGGCACTTAGTTTAGACACTTTTTGCCTAAAAAGTCCAGCCGGTCTACTAGCTGAGTGCCTGACCTTCTGTAACTTACTGGAAGAAGGGCTGTGCTTCCCAGGCACGTCCCAGGGAAGGGCTTGCAAAGCAGAAGGAAAACTCCAGACTCTTCTGCCCTAGCCTGTGATAAATAATTTCTGAGCCCATCTTGTCTGGGTTGTCTGCCTTTCTCAAGCTTGTTCACAGATAAACCTCTCTCCGACTGTGCGTTCTGGTGCAACTGAGAGCTCTGGGGCGAATGGCTCTCCAGCTTTTCTGACAGCTCCTCTTCTCCCAGTCCTGAACCCCCCACCTGTTAAAAGGCATTGGCTCATCTGTGAATTTCCCTAACTTCTTCTTCAGATTCTGAAACCTGAGAGTGAAACTGCAGACTAACACCCAGCCACCCCAACAACTCGCTAGAGCTCGCCTTCTGTCCCAACTTCCCTGTGCTATCCACAACTCATACATTAAGCTCTGCGGATTAGTGCATTCTAAACATAGGAAACAATGAAGCCATTAGACCTCTTCCCATATTCTCGAATAGCTTAATGTGCCTCTGAATATAACACAACTTTGGAAATGTATTCTGTGCCAGCATCATGCCAGGACGGGGAAGAGGAAGGAAGTCAAGGCTTCCCTTTAAGAAAAGGTTTTTCTTAGAAAGCAGTGCACCCTTCTCCCCTAGGTTACTGAAGTCTGGTTCATCCTGTTGGAAATTTTAAATTTGGTTAAAATGACCTGTGTTTGCTGGAGTAAAACTCAAGTGGTTTCTGAATTGTACTAAAAACTTCACTAACCTTTGTTAGTGGGGAACTTTTGGTTGGTCCAACTAGGCCATAAAACCTATTTCCTATTCTCCTGTTACTCAAGATGGTCTTGAACTCCTGGGCTCAAGCAGTCCTCCTGCCTTGGCCTCCCAAAGTGTTGGGATTACAGATGTGAGCCATTTTGCTTAGCCCAAACCACTTTCAAAATCAATTGAATTAGCAGTTTGAAACTTTAGCTCATGCCCAGAATTCATGGGTGTCATAAAACACAACACTTAATTAGCACATCACAAACTGTCGCTTCATTTTTTCTATTATCCTTAGTATTTGTATCCAGGTTTACTTCATTCAGTCACCTGTTGGGGAGCTTCATGGTTCTTGGAGTCGGGCAGACCTGGGTTTGAGTCCCATCTGGGATACTTTCTACTGTGCAACTTTAGAAAATCAGTGAACCTCCCAAGGCCTGTTTCCTCATCTGGAAAATGGGGTTAATAATACATACTCCATGGGAATTTTGCAAGGATTAAATGGTATATGTTGGGTACTTTGAAGAAGAGTTATTATTACACAGGCAGTCAATAAATGATATTTAAATACAGATAACCCTTCCTCAAAAGAACACCTTAACACAAGAGATCTTGATGGATCATTGTTATCAAATGAATATAAAATGAAATCTAAACAGGACTGATAATGCTTCTAAATAGTACCTCTGCTTATAATGAAGATGATTCCTAGAGTGTCTGTTAGGGTCTTCCCAAGTTGGTGTAGGGAGGGGAACAAAGAAGAAATCAATTTACCCCAAATACAAGGTATAGCGTGTCATGCAATAAGGATGACATTCCAAGTGACATTTATTTCAAATGGCTGAATATGCTATGTTGTTTTACATTAAGCCACCCAATATGTGGCCCCGAATCTCTCATGATTAAATCTGAGCAAAGATATAAGATACAAAAATTATTATTAAGGATGTCCATTTGAAGTAGAAAACCAGGGCAAAACATTTTTAAGTGCAAAAACTTACTTTAAAAATATGTCACAAGTCTATCAGGAGCTGGAATGGAAACAACTCCTTTAAATGGGAGCTTGGAGAAAATGTCATTTTTATGAAGCATAATCACTAAGTAAGCTATAGTACTTTTCCATATAGCTTATGATATTCTTACATAGAACAATTTAAGCTTGATCTGTGGCTGATAATGAAGGTTGCTGGAAGTCACTAGAGTAATTAAAATAATCACCTAACTTTGGAGCGTCTGCACATCCTCTCAGTGTTTATTTTCATTTAATCTCTCTAATTATTTGTGTAGCAAAGTGAGCATTGCTTCATCTGTACTAATGAAGCCTTAGATTGCTGGCATCAGCCACTGCATTTCAGCATTCAGTTGTTGTTCTCAAATAAACAAAGGTAAAAAAAATCCCATTTGGGGAGTTAACAAAAAACATATCATATAATCACTAAACATTTACATTTTGCCTTGATGAGTAATATACAACTGTAACTTCAGCAGCAGGAAGATTACAGTATGGTTGGTGCACTGTACAGAACTGATCCCATTTGACATTTGAGCCTGGGGTTCTGCTAGCGTGACTAAATCAATCTTCAAGTAAGCATTTGGGGACATCTTTGATATTCTTAGTCAAGTAGGAAAAGGGTTGTTTATAAACTATACAAAATTAAGTATTTATAAATATATAATATTGTAATTATGCAAATTAGGTTTTGAAGAGAATCAGAACTAACATTACATTATTACTAAGAGTAATAATGTAATGTGAAAGTATTGATAATGTCCACGTGCATGTGAACATAAATACCTTCTATTAAAATATCAGACACAATTATGTGAAAGAATGATATCAAAATAAATCTAATAGCCCCAAATTCCAGGGATACATGACAGTTTCATTGATAACTGTCAGAAAAATGACATCTAAACTACAAATTAAATGGCTCATTTGTTTTTTTCATGCATCTGGATCCTCTACAAATATCACTTTTTGCCTAGAATAGTTCTAAATTATAATGTTTCCTTAACATTTTAGACATTTGTAGCTATTAAGTACAAAATGTGACATTAGAGGTAGTTCAGTAAAATCCCATTTTTATAGGATGGGTTAGGAACACGGTTTTTCAGTAAAAGTGATTTTCTAGAAAAGTAGAAATTGGCAATTTACCTTAACAATTCCATTGAAAACTAATTCCATTCAGTGTGAATAAGAGCTGATGATATAACATACCAGTGTTCCTTCCTTTCCTTTTATTAATGGATTAGAATGCACAAAAACCCAATAAAATGTGCATAAAGACATACTGGCATTCTTTCTTTTTTCCCCTCACTATCTTAAAAGTTGGCATTTACATTAAAATAGTAATTTGTTAGACACGAATTTTATTGTAAAACTGCATAACCTACCTTTCCGGTTATGAAAATCAAAGTAGATAACATAGATGAATGTAGTTTTAGACACTGTAGTTTATAACTGTAAGGGAATCTCCCTCTATCTTACAGGAGGGGGATGCAACAACATTGGCCATGGGTTGTAATTGTCGAAACTGGGAAAGGAAGATCTGGGGTTCCTATATTATTGGGCCTATTTTTGCATATGTTTCAACATTTCCATGATAAAAAAATTAAAATATGTAAAATAGGTTATGTTCTACCACTTGTTTGCCAAGATAATACTGCTTCCAACTGCTCTTGTTTTAAGAACTACATCAAGGGCCTGATTTGTGCAAAATATTATGGGTTGAATGTGTCCCCTCAAAAGTCATCCATCAAAGTCCTAACCCCCAGTACCTCAGAATGTGACCTTATTTGGAAACAGGGTCATTGCAGATGTAAGCAGCTGAGGTGAGTTAATACTGGAGTAGGGTAGATCCCTAATTCAATGTGAATGGTGTTCTTATTAGAAGGGGATGTTTAGACACAGGGGCTTGAACACAGGGAGAACACCATATGAAGATTGGAGCTATATTGCCACCAGTCAAGGAATGCCAAAGCTTTCCAAAAAACCACCAGAAGCTAGGAGAGGGACATGGAACAGATACTTCCCTGGTGCATTTGAAGTGAGTGTGGCCCTGCTGACAACTTAATTTTTGAACCTTAGGCCTCCAGAATGTTGAGACATAAATTTCTGCTGTTTAAGCCACCCAGTTTGCGAAACTTTCTTACAGCAGCTGTAGCAAACTAATACAGATGGGAAGTGATGGTGATAGTGCAATTATAATCTGATAGGAACTTGTGCATAATGACAGGATGAAACCAACAGGTGTGTGTGTGCATGCACATGCGCAGGAACAAAGGAATAGGTGAAGAGCACTCAGTACAGAACTCATCAGCTTCCTCAAGGCTTCAAAGTGAAACATTGATGGGTGGGATTTCAAATCCAGACTCTATGGTATAACTGATGGTAAGCAGTACTTGAGAGGCCTAGGCAGGCAAGAGGCTTGATGGAGGAGACTAAAGAGAAGGCTTAGTAAGTGAATACTGTCTTCCATAACTGACATAACTTTCTGCCACGGGAAAACCTCCTGTCCCAGTAAATACTAGTTGAATCATCTAACTCCACTGTATGGCTTTTAAGGCCAGTGTAGTGCCAGTTGGGGTTTTGCCCAGATGTGTCACCCCCAACAGACTGGTGCTGGCCACCGTAGGCCATATTGGTGGCCGTGGGCTTAGTCATCTCTGCAGCCAGATCAGAAACTGCTGTCACCATGCCTTTCCTCCACAAGAAGATAGTAGAAGCATTTATAGTCACTTGCTCATGAAGTAATTTTACTATTTTAGATGAAATTTAAAAATTAATGCAGCTTTTCATCACATCTATCTGTAATTCACTTAAGGATATATCTTGATCAAGGACGCAACCCCTGGGTGGGGTGTGGTGGCTTACATCTGTAATTCCAGCACTTTGGGAGGCCAAAGTGGGAGTATCTCTTGAGGCCAGGAGTTTGACACCAGCCTAGGCAAATAAGAAGACCCTCTCTCTACAAAACAAAACAAAACAAAAAACTAGCTGGGTGTGTTGGGGCATTCCTGTAGTCCCAGCTACTTGGGGGGCTGAGACAGGAGGATCACTTGAGCCCAGGAATTTGAATCTATACTGAACTATGATGGCACCACTGCACTCTAGCCTGGGTGACAGAGACCCTGTCTCAAAACAATTTTTCTATGTGAAGATTGGTGAGGGTACAAATTTTAAAAATAAACTTTAGCAAAGCAGGGTCTGCATCTAAACCATCTTTGTTTACTTAAATAAAGATATTCTTTCCAAATGGCTGTTGGTTTAGTTGGATGCCTTTTCTTGGATATGTTGAGGACAAATATTGGGAGCAAACAATATGAATACGGGGAGTGGGTACAAGATAAAGGCCATAGAAAGTTCCAGTTACTGACTAGCTCTTGGGCAAGTCTCAGATCTCTGGTCCTCAGTTTTCTTGTATGTAAAATGAACGAATTTAGGTGGTTTCTTGGTAAAGTCCATAGGAAATGTACTTTGAATATTTTTCCAGTTCTGTTTATGGGTTTGCATGACACTATTAATATCATATTGTGTTACCAAATCTTATAACCAGTTGCATATTATCTAGTAGCTGCAGACATAATTAAAGGTTTGTGTATCCTCATAAACAAGAAAGTATCTCCTGTCTACTCTCTCAAAAGTAAATCTAGTTCCTGTAGGTAAACACATGTTGTATGAGCAACCTACCTCCAAAATATAATAATTAAAATAATAGCATATTGTCAATATTTTAAGTTTATTTTTTCTAAATGTGGTAGTTCAGTGGCTTGAATTAACTTTTTAATTATTATTTTCATAACAGATGCATTTATGAGGCTGCAGGTAGACCACTGAAATGCCTACACTTATTAGTTTCTGCTTCTTGTGTGCCAAGTTAAGTATGACTTGGCTTAGGCACATATTTGGTGTTCTGTGTGAAATATAAATCTCTTAAAGTTAAGAGGGGGATTGTTCCTTTATTCCTCTATCAGTTTATAGTCCCTGCCTAAGAATTTAACCACAAAAAGAGAAGAGTGGGATGCTTAATTTTATGTGTCAGCTTGACTGGGTTAAGGGATGCCCAGAAAAGGAGCCCATTAAGAAAGTTTGGTTCTGAAGCAGAAATAGCACAAGGGCTGAACAATTGAGTCCATTATTTTTCAAGAAAAGTTCTTGGAATTCTACTCAAATAAAATGCAATTAAACTAGCAAAATCATCATTCCCAAACTATAGTATAATTGCTAATAGTCACATTATAGCTAACCAAAAACAAAAGCCCTCAAAGTCCAGATGAAATTCATAGTCTAATATAATGTCCAGCAGCTAGGTCTCAGGGTGTCACTCTGTATGGTCTGGTAGGCCTTGATTACTTAGAAAGTGGTAGTAATAAAACAGAAACCTGAGTGTGCAAACACTGTCCACCTGGCATAGTTATTACAGTCTTTAGAAGTTACTTGAGATCCAGGTCAATCTTGTCAAGAGAGTGGCAACATGGTAGCTGGGGAAAAGAGTTGCACTGAAATCAGGAGACCTGAGTCCATATCTTAGGTATCCACTCACTGGTTACCTATCTGAACTTGTTTCTTCACCTGTCAAATAAACATAATGCTCCTATAACTAAGAGACACTGTATAAGAATGATCATGAACCAAGGTCTGTTCAATGCACTAAACATACTTTAAAATACAATAACCCTGAAAAGTAGGTAGAGTAAGAAACTTTTCTAAGGTCACACAGCCAGTGCAATATAAGAGACAGAATTTAATCCACTCCTATTTCTTTATTCCAAAGCCAGCATTCTTGCAACTATAACTGTCTTCCACAAATGTGAAAGAGTCGAATACATAATAGATCTGTAAACATAAGTGACTTCAGCATTTAAAGTTGTTGTAATTAAATGAATTGATACATATACAATCCTCAGAACAATAATGTATTAGTGCATTGTGATGCTGCTATGAGGAAATACATGAGACTGGGTAATTTATAAAGGAAAGAGGTTTAATTGACTCACATTTATGCATGGCTGGGGAGGCCTAAGGAAATTTAACAATCAGGACAGGACAGGAAGCAAACGCATCCTTCTTCACGTGGTGGCAGGAGAGAGAAGTGCAGAGTGAAGCAGGGAAAAGTGCCTTATAAAACCATCAGATCTTGTGAGAACTCACTATCATGAGAACAGCATGGGGGAACTGCCCCCATGATCTAATCATCTCCCGTGAGGTCCCTCCCCCAACTCATGGGGATTACAATTCAGATTACAATTCAAGATGAGATTTTGGGTGGGCACACAGCCAAACTATATCAAATAATATAGTAAGTATTCAGTAAGCTTTGGCTGCTGCTATTATTATTTTTATTATTGTGTAGGATCCACTTTTGGCCTCTGAATATGCAGTGAATCAGTGACAATCAGAATAGGACTGATTGCTTGCATTTTTAAAAATTAGTCATCAAGTGGTCATTGTAATGTAAAAGTACAAATTAGTGGCAACGAGGCCTGGATTTGGGGTAAGAAGATCAAGGTCCCATTTCTGGCCCCTCCTGTTTTGCCTCTCATAACAATAAGAACTTGTGGGGGTGGTTCATAGAGTTAACTTCTACAGTGTTTGAGTGAAATTCTATCTATAATAGGCATAGCTCTGTAAAAGTGTTAGTCAGTATTTAGAGAAGGTAATCTTTATTGAGGCTAAGGATTTATTGGTACTCCATGTTTCCTCTTTGTTGCTGCCAGCATCAGACTTGCTGTAATTGGAGAAGAAAGGGGTATTTACTGGACCATCTGTAATTGATGTACTGTGGGATACAGACTGTGGGTTCAAAGGAATGGCTTTCTTTATTCTTTCTTTTTAACAAGGGCAATTGACTCTCAAGAGGGGAAAAGAGTCTCTAATAATATAAATTTTTGAAAATTAATTTAGTGAGTTATTTGATATGTATGGAGTTCTTCAAATAGTGCTTGCACTTGCTAACGGTTACTTGTGTTAGCTGGTATTATTACTGGTATTTTTAGAGAAATTGACTGGGAGTGGCAAACTGTACTAGCCAGCTCTGCCTACTTGAAAGGGTTGTTAAGAGGCTCATACTTGTCAATGTACAGACAAAGGGTCTCTCCTTAACCAAACTTTAGACAGGCTCCTCTGAGCCCTCTTTTCAACTAGGCCTCATCCTTGGACCCTATTCTCAAGTCTGCCTCACCCAATTTAGCAAGAATCTTGCTAAATCACTTGAGAGAGAATTTCTCCCATATCTGATCACTCCCAGTATCTCATCAAATTCCTCATTCCCCACCTTAGATATCTGACAGCCTTGGCTTGCCTTCTGCAATAATCTTAGGTCGGTTTAGTAAGAATCCTTCTACCCTTGATGTTTCCTCTTTATAATTTTTCATCCACTGACTTCCTGCCCTGCTCCATAGCTGTAAATCCTCACTTATCCGTGCTGTATTTGGCATTGAGCCCAGTTCTTTACAGGTGTCTCTCTTCCCCTATTGCAATAGTTTCTAAATAATATCTGTTTTTACCATTTTAACTATTGTCCAGCTCTAGTTCTTTTTTGACAGCAAGCAACCTTACATTTTTGACACAAGTAATACAAACTATAACTTTTTTACAGTTTCACAGTTACAGACAAAGATATATGCGTTATATGAGAGGAGGCTGAATGGCAGAAATACATTTGGGGATGGTGATAGGGCAAAAAGCTTAAGAGAGAAGGAATGAGATGCTTAATTTTATGTGTCAAGTTGACTGGGTTAAGGGATGCCCAGATAAGTAGTAAAACATTATTTCTGGATGTGTCTTCAAGAGTATTTCTGGAAAAGATTAGATTTGAATCAGTACAGCGAGGAAAGAAGATCTGCCCTCACTAATATGGATAGACATTATCCAATCCATTGAGGGCCCAAACAGAGCGAAAAGGTAGAGAAAGGGTAAATTCTTTCTCTTGCTTTCTCTGTTTGAGCTAGGACATCCATTTCCCCCTGCCCTTGGACATCCTGGTTCTAGGACCTTTGGACTCTAGGATTTATGCAATGCTTCCCATCCTCCAATTCCCCCAACCAGGCCTTTGACCTCAGACTGGGTGTTACGCCATCAGCTCCCCTGGTTCTCAGGTCTTCAGGCTCAGAATTATAACACCTGCTTTCCTGGTTCTCCAGCTTGCAGATGGCATATCTTGGGACTTCATGGCCTCCATTATAATATAAGCCAATTCCCATAATAAATCTCTTCTCTCTTTCTCTCTCTCTCTCTTTCTCCATCCATCCATCCTAATGGTTCTTTGTCTCTGGAGAACCTCACCTAATACAAGGAACTAAAGCTTTGCTGTCCAGTAGGGTAGCCAGTAGTCAGCCACATGTGGTTGCTGATCACTTGCAATGTTGTAACTAGTTTAAACTGTCATGTGCTGTAAGTGTGAAATGCAGGTAGGATTTTAAGGTCTTATATAAAGACTCTAAAATACCTCATTGTTAATTTTATATTGATATATTGAAATAATATTTTTGATGTATTGGAGTAAATAAAGTGTATTATTAAAATTAATTTTACCTGTGTCATTACTTTTCAATCTGACTACTAGAAAATGTAAAATTCACACATGGCTTGCATTGTAGTGCTGTATTAGTCCATTTTCACACTGCTATAAAGAACTGCCCCAGTCTGGGAAATTTATAAAGGAAAGAGGTTTAATTGACTCACATTTCAGCATGACTAGGGAGGCCTCAAGAAGCTTACAATTATGGTGGAAGGTTACAATTATGGTGGAAGGTTACAATTATGGTGGAAGGCAAACGGTAAGCAAGGCCCCTTCTTCACAAGGCAGCAGGAAGAAGAACGAATGGGGAAGGAACTACCAAACACTTACAAAACCATCAGATCTTGTGAGAACTCACTCACTATCACGAGAACAGCATGGGGAAATGGCCCCCGTGATTCAATTACCTCCACCTGGTCTCTCCTTTGACACCTGGGGATTATGGAGATTACAATTCAAGATGAGATTTTGGGGATACAGCCAAACCATATCAACTGCTATTGGACAGCACTGGGATAGAGAAATGAAGTAAAAATGGAGCATGAAGGGATGTTAGGGAGACAGACTATAGTCACAGACACTCATGGATGTAAATGAATCCACAGGACATCACACAGAACTTTGCCTTGAGGACTGCATGACTGTGCTGCTTTTTATACCCAGAGTAAAGCCATAAATAAAAATGCTCTCATGGCATTTGCTCAGCCTGCTGGGAGCCAGATGAAACGAAATGAAATGAAATGATATTGTCACATCTGGCCCATAGGTCACAACTTCCTAGTAATTCCAGATTAACAATTAGAAATTGATTGCCTTGTTAAACTTCTCCCCCCTCCCCATGCCACTTTGAGGACACTGTGAATGAATTATACCTACTCAAAATAGACACTTTCGCATAAGGACCCTCTATGATTCTGTTTTCCTGTCCCCAACCCAGCACAGTGATGGCACATTAGTGTGCCCACCTATGTGCCTTTAGTAGGCACTACATAAATGTCTTGTGAATGAATGAATGAATATTTGAAGACATTCAAATAATTAACTCAACCACCATATAGAACATTCTATAAGTATTAAAAATAAAAGTCTAAAGGCTAAGCCCATGAATGACCCAACTTCACAGGCATGGGCTGACAGATTGCTGCTGCCTTGGTTCTCAGGCTTCACAAAAGTGGAGATCTATTTATTGAAGTGAATAGGACTTTCCTTGACAGACCCAAGCACACACGGGAGGCCAATCTCTGTTGCCAGGGTGAAGTTTTGCCAGTATTAAGCCAGGTACCATAAAAGCCTGACTCCTGCCTGCCTTTCAGATTCCCAAGGGTAAGAAACACACACACACACAAGGACACACACACACACACACACACACACACACACACACACACACACACACACACACACGAAACAAAAGCAGGACAAAACATGTAAGTATTAAAACCTGGGTAACCGCTGATATTCCAGAGCTGGGCTCTAACAAACAGCTAGATTACAATTTTTGAAAAGGGGCCCTCACCTGAATCATGTCAAGCAGGGACCTTGAGGAGAAGCGTAGCTTAAGGGAGAGGCAGGGAGTAAGGGAGACTAAGCCGGCTGCATTCCAAGAAAGTCCTTATGCCCACTTACCCATGTGGCTGCCTGGGCCCTGAAGGGAGAGTGAGGAGCTGGCTTGCTGGACCAGAAGCCAGCTCCCACCAGGCCAGATGCCCCTCTGAAAGCTGGGAGCAGGATGGAAAGAGCAGAGGAGGCAGAGTCTCTGTGGGACTAGTAATCGTAGTCCCAACGATGTGTTGGTCCCTGACCAATGAGAACAGCAACCGCTCCTCCAGAGTAGGCAGAACTAAGAAGGGAAGGCCCAGAGTGGAGCGGGTATAGACGAATTGTCTGAAATGTCCCTGTGTTTTTGGATGGGTCTGAGGCAAAACACAGCAAAAGAGATGTTGTATGTCTCCCCTGATGCACTCAGTAAAAGGGTCTGGATCAAGGCCTGGGTGTTAGGAGCCAGGACTCTGAAAGACAACTCCACTCAAGACTTTATTAGGGTCCACTGTTACCTAATCACTCATCTCAAATGGATTTCTTTTTTTTCCCCTAGTTTCATTTCTTCTTGTCTTTCCTTTTGCCCTGATCGCCACTTCTTTTTACTTGTTTCATTACAAATGTACTCTGATATACATCAGAATCTGTCACAGCTTCATAATGGAGGCTGATTACTTATAATTTTTTCTATTCTAATAAAAACAGCTGTTATTTATTCCATAGTTACTATGTGTCAGTCTTTTAATGTGCTAAGCCCTTCAAATGTGTTATATCATTGAATCCTCACAAAAATATGGCCAAGTTGTCACTTCATTTTACAGATTAAGAAACTAAGGCTAGAGAGATCATTTAACTAATGAGTGGTGGAGCTACATTATAAGCACAGGTCTACCTAAATCTTGCACACATTTTTTTTTTTTTTTTGAGACGGAGTCTCGTTCTGTGCCCCAGGCTGGAGTGCAGTGGCGCAATCTCGGCTCACTGCAAGCTCCGCCTCCCAGGTTCACGCCATTCTCCTGCCTCAGCCTCCTGAGTAGCTGGGACTACAGGCGCCCGCCATCGCACCTGGCTAATTTTTTGTATTTTTGGTAGAGACGGGGTTTCACCATGTTAGCCAGGATGGTCTCGATCTCCTGACCTTATGATCCGCCTGCCTTGGCCTCCCAAAGTGCTGGGATTACAGGCATGAGCCACCGCGCCCGGCCAATCTTGCACACATTTTTAAGCTCTAGCTGTTTGGCCTCACTTAATGTGCCTGTATCTCTCCAGTTTAAATTTCCTGCTTCCAATCTATCTTAGTCTGTTTTGTGTTGCTATAAAGGAATACCTGAGGCTAATTGATAAGGAAAAGAGGTTTATTTAGTTAGTGGTTCCGTAGGCTGTATAAGAAGCAGTGTGCTGGCATCTTCTCAGCTTCTGGGATGGCTTCTGTGCTACATCACATCATGGCAGAGATCAGATGGGAAGCAGGCATGTGTCAAGAGGTACTAAACCCAAGGGGTGTCCTGGCTTTGTAACAACCTATTCTCTCTGGAACTAATTCATATCTCCAAGAACTGATCCAGTCTTTCAAGAGCCAGAACCCACTCACAACAATCTCTTTATGAGGCATCTGCCCTCCATGACCCAAACACCTCCTACTAGGCCCTACCTCCCAATACCACCACACTGGAGATTAAATTTTAACATGAGATTTGGTAGAGACAAATGAACCAATCCAAACCATAGTACTGTTTTTACTTATTTTTTTTAAGTTTTTTTTTTATTTTCTTTCCTTTTATTTGTTCTCAATAGCTTGTTTTATTCTTCTATTAAATTTATCCCCTCCCCTTATTATCTTATCTAAAAATTTTCCTCCCTATTCTCATACCCTTCAGTTTTTAAGTAGCCTTTAATGGTCAGTCATATAAATATAAATGTGGTGACAGTGGTAGAGTTGTACCACCCTCTTCCCATAATTCTGGCAGTAGCTCTCTCATTCTACTAATGGCGGTGGTTCTCAAACTTGAGCACACATCAGAATCACCTGGCTGGAGGGCTTGCTAAAATGCAGAAACTGGGCCCTACCCCCAGGGTTTCTCATTGAGCCAGTCTGGGTAGGGCCTGGGAGTTTGGATTTCTAACCAATTTCCACTGATGCTGATGCCGCTAGTCCAGAGACCACAGTTCCAGAAGCATTGTTCTATGGAGTTCCTACCACATTCAAAGTAGGTTCTCCAAAATGCCTCCACTAACTCTCAGGAGACCCACAGGTACAAATCTCCATCTGGATGAGTTTTTGTTCTCAGGGAACTATGATAGTTCCTAAAAGTCACCTGGATTCTATATTTTAAAACCCCAGTGCCTGATACCTAGTCACTGAAGTTTGGGCAAATTGTGTTAATAATGTCATCAGCCAGAATGCAAGGTCACATGGCCAAGTGAGAGGTCATTCCTCCATGCACAGCCTCTAGTCTGTACTTGGTAACTAATCGTATGATTTTGAGTCTGGGTAGGTTTGGAAGATGGGTTTGGATGGCCAGTTCAGGTACTACAGAGGTGTTCCTGACTCCTAGCATCATTTCAACAGTGGCCTGATTCCAGATTGGTCACATCCTTCAGTGACAGGGTTATAATAGATGATCTTGGTATGTGGCTTCCTCAGTTTCTTCTCCTCATGAAGGTCAAGGAGAAATGGACTTGAATGAGTGTTAAATCTGCGTAACTGGCTCAGTTCTACCTGGCTGGGAGGTTTTCTTAACTAACCAGAATTTAGACTTGGTCCCTCAGACCTTCTTAGAACAGTAGGGTATAAAGCAAAGAAAAGGCAAGCCTAACACTTGTGCCTGGCCCTTTCCCAGGAAAATCAATGAAACATTGGGAACTGGTCTTCAATTGTTTGTCAGCCTCTGGAAGGCGATTAGAGCACTTAAGATCTCCTCAAGACCCGAGACCAAATCTCTAATGTAGACATTTTTCTTCCAGCAGGTAGGTGGGTCCCTTCACAAGACCCTCCCTCCCTATCATGGGCTCCGTCTGGCTGCCTGCTGTTTAACCTGATTGTTTAAACCTCCCACTCAGCCTCAGAAAGTCCCTTCAATTCTGATTGAAGAACTGCTCACATGTGTTCATTGTCCTACCCCCATTTTATTTTCCCTGTAATTCTCAATAATCCTTATTATTTGCTAGCTCAAGCCAGAGCCAGCAATATTATTCAATAGCTCACAGACTTCCCTGTTATTGTGATATTAGAAGGAACACAGGCTACAAAACTGTCCTCACTGTGACTCCAATTGCAAATCTGGGGGTCCAAGACTGTCCCTGGGTTCCATAACTTGGTAGAAGGACTCACAGAACTCACTGAAAGCTGTTGACATGGCTTGGCTATGTCCCCACCTAAATCTCATCTTGAATTCTCACTTGTTGTGGGAGGGACCTGGTGGGAGGTAATTGAATCATGGGGGCTGGTCTTTCATGTGCTGTTCTTATGATTGTTAATAAGTCACACAAAGGGGGGCGGAGCAAGATGGCCGAATAGGAACAGCTCCAGTCTCCAACTCCCAGCGCGAGCGACACAGAAGACCGGTGATTTCTGCCTTTT
>NW_012117722.1:1557908-1562720 GCF_000951035.1 Colobus angolensis palliatus | reverse complement strand
TTGATGGGTGCTGACGAGTTGATGGGTGCAGCACACCAACATGGCACAAGTACACATATGTAACAAACCTGCACATTATGCACATGTACCCTAGAACTTAAAGTATAATAAAAATAAATAAATAAATTTTAAAAAAATAAATCACACAAGATCTTATGGTTTTAAAAAGAAGAGTTCCCCTGCATAACCTCATTTTTTTGCCTGCTGCCATCCATGTAAGATGTGACTTGCTGCTCCTTGCCTTCTGCCATGATTGTGAGGCCTCCCCAGCCATGTGGAACTCTAAGTCCATTAAACCTTTTTCTTTTGTAAATTGCCCACACTTGGGTATGTCTTTATCAGCAGCATGAGAATGGACTAATACAACTGTAACAGTCACTGTTCATTATTAGAACTAATGGATACAGAACAAAATCAACCAAAACAAGCAGCTCATAGAACAGAGTTCAGAAAAGTTCCAAACATGTAGCTTACAATTGTCTTTACCCTGTGAAGGCATGACAGTGTTATTTTGCCAGCGTTGCTCTGTGGCAATACACAGGGAGTACTGCCACCCAGGGAAGCTCAACCAAGCCTGGCTGACCACCCATATGGCTGACCTCAATCTCCAGCCCCTTGAGAGGTCAAGCTGATACCATCCAAAGTCCCTGCCTACATCGCGTTGTTGTAGTGACTCAAATCCCCCATATAAACAAAAACACTTTTTAAAAATCAGGTACGACATTCCAGGGCTTTAGAGATTACTTATAGGGGCCAAGGGCAAAAGTTAGACCTCTCTTTGGACAAGGCAAAAATTCTTTACTACACAGTTACCATGATTTAATCTTGGTCATGGTACTTGCCACTAAAAGCAACAGGCATTTGGAGTGGCAAGTCACATGGTTGGAATTCCAATTCATCCCATCCCAGTTTCCCTAAGAAGCCAAGCCTACCTTAATCTAGGCTCTGAACTTAACCAGCAACTTAAAGTACTGCACTTCATGTAACTTCTTAAGGAGTATAAATTCAAACTTCCTATGAGCCAAAAGTTCTTCTGAGAGAAGGGATGTTTATGAAGTATAGCCAGATAGATGTGGAGTTCATATGTGCCATAAGGCAAGTTAGGCCACCTCTGGAGGCATTGCCTGGGCCAGGGTCTGATAAAAGCATGCATCTGTTTCAGTCACATAAGTACATGTATTATAAAATATATGTGAAGAGATAGTCCCTACTATTTTGTTATTAATCTTCCGGATCTGTGCAACTAGACATTGTCAGCTACTTAGAACAAATGAACACTCTTATGTGTTATGTACAATAGAAAATGAACTCAACATCATGTCACCGGAAGTGCTGTTACCACAACCTGCTCACTTGGGAAGATGCATCACAGACTGAGATTCTGACTAATTGGAACACCAGGGAATTCAACCAATTGGAACTCCACATGCTCCATTTACTCCCTGGTCATCACACATATGCCAGTCTCAGAATTCAGTAACTAAAGGACAGTGGTAATTAATTTAGCACTACATAAGCAATAAGGGTCAACTAAAAAGATGAATTGCTGGTGGTTATGACAACTAAGAAAAAAAAGTTTATATGCATCCCTAAAACCTATTCTTGGGAGAGAACATGATAAGCGCAAAATACACTGTTTTTTTCTTTCTTTCTTTTTTTTTTAAAAACCCATATTTGAAAGACTGAAAATTCCTCACATAGGGCTCAAAGCCTCACTGACTTGTAAAACATTTAAAAAAAAAAATAAGGATATGGGATCCATTCCAATATGGCTGAATAGGAGTGGCTCCGGTCTGCAGCTCCCAGTGTGATCAACGCTGAAGACGGATGATTTCTGCATTTCCAACTGAAGTACCTGGTTCATCTCAGTGGGACTGGTTGGACATTGGGTGCAGCCCATGGAGGGCAAACCGAAGCAGGGTGGGGCATTGCCTCACCTGGGAAGTGCAAGGGGTTGGGGAATTTCACTTTCCTAGCCAAGGAAAGCCATGAGTGACTGTACCTGGAAAAATGGGACATTCTAGCCCAAATACTGCACTTTCCCCACAGTCTTAGCAACTGGCAGACCAGGAGATTCTCTCCCATGCCTGGCCCAGCGGGTCCCATGCCCACAGAGCCTTGCTCACTGCTAGTGCAGCAGTCTGAGATCGACCTGCAAGGCAGCAGCCTGGCAGGGGAAGGGGCATCTGCCATTGCTGAGGCTTGAGTAGGTAAATAAAGTGGCTGAGAAGCTCGAACTGGGCAGAGCCCATCACAGCTCAGGAAGGCCTACTGCCTCTATAGACTCCACCTCTGTGGGCAGGGCATAGCTGAACAAAAGGCAGCAGAAACTTCTGTAGACTGACAGGACTGAAGAGAGCAGTGGTTCTCCCAGCATGGCGTTTGAGCTCTGAGAATGGAAAGATTGCCTCCTCAAGTGGGTCCCTGACCCCTGTGTAGCCTAACTGGGAGACACGCCCTAGTAGGGGCCAACAGATACCTCATACAGGTGGGTGACCCTCTGGGACGAGGCTTCCAGAGGAAGGACCAGGCAGCAATATTTGCTGTTTTGCAACATTTGCTGTTCTGCAGCCTCCACTGGTGATACCCAGGCAAACAGGGTCTGGAGTGGACCTCTAGCAAACTCCAACAGACCTGCTGTGGAGAGACCTGATGGTTAGAAGGAAAACTAACAAACAGAAAGGAATAGCATCAACATCAACAAAAAGGACATCCACACCAAAACCCCATCTGTAGGTCACCAACATCAAAGACCAAAGGTAGATAAAACTACAAAGATGGGGAGAAACCAGAGCAGAAAGGCTGAAAAATTTAAAAACCACAGCACCTCTTCTCTTCCAAAGGATTGCATCTCCTTGCCAGCAACAGAACAAAGCTGGAGAGAGAATGACTTTGATGAGTTGACAGAACTAAGCTTCAGAAGGTAGGTAATAACAAACTTCCCTGAGCTACAGGAGCAAGTTCGAACCCATTGCAAGGAAGTTAAAAACCTTGAACAAAGGTTAATGAATGGCTAACCAGAATAAACAGTGTAGAGAAGATCTTAAATGAACTGATGGAGCTGAAAACCATGGCATGAGAACTTTGTGATGCATACATAAGCTTCAATAGCCGATTTGATCAAGTGGAAGGAAGGATATCAGTGATTGAAGATCAAATTAATGAAATAAAGTGAGAAGACAAGTTTAGAGAAAAAAGAGTGAAAAGAAATGAAAAAAAGCCTCCAAGAAATACGGGACTATGTGAAAAGACCAAATCAACATTTGATTGGTGTACCTGAAAGGGATGGAGAAAATGGAATCAAATTGGAAAATACTCTTCAGGATATTATTCAGGACAACTTCCCCAATCTAGTAAGGCAGGCCAACATTCAAATTCAGGAAATACAGAGAACACCCCAAAGATACTCCTTGAGAAGAGCAATCCCAAGATACATAATTGTCAGATTCATCAAGGTTGAAATGAAGGAAAAAATGTTAAGGGCAGCCAGAGAGAAAGGTCGGGTTACCCACAAAGGGAAGCCCATCAGACTAACAGCGGATCTCTTGGCAGAAACCTTACAAGCCAAAAGACAGCGGGGGCCAAAAAAGAATTTTCAACCCAGAATTTCATATCCAGCCAAACTAAGTTTCATAAGTGAAGGAGAAATAAAATCCTTTACAGACAAGCAAATGCTGAGAGATTTTGTCACCATCAGGCCTGCCTTACCACCAGACCTGCCTTACAAGAGCTCCTGAAGGAAGCACTAAACATGGAAAGGAACAACCAGTACCAACCACTGCAAAAATATGCCAAATCGCAAAGACCATTGAAGCTACGAAGAAAAGGCATCAATTAATGGACAAAATAACCAGTTAACATCGTAATGACAGGATTAAATTCACACATAATAATATTAACCTTAAATGTAAATGGGCTAAATGCCTCAATTAAAAGACACAGACTGACAAATTGGGTAAGAGTCAAGACCCATCAGGGTGCTGTATTCAGAAGACCCATCTCATGGCAGAGACACACATAGGCTCAAAATAAAGGGATGGAGGAAGATTTACCAAGCAAATGGAAAGCAAAAAAAGCAGGGGTTGCAATCCTAGTCTCTGATAAAACAGACTACAAACCAAAAAAGATCAAAAGAGACAAAGAAGGCCATTCCACAATGATAAAGGGATCAATTCAACAAGAAGAGCTAACTATCCTAAATATATATGCACCAAATACAGGAGCACCCAAATTCATAAAGCAAGTACTTGGAGACCTACGAAGAGACTTAGACTCCCACACAATAATAGTGGGAGACTTCAACATCCCACTGTCAATATTAGACAGATCAACAAGACAGAGGTTAACAGGGATATTCAGGATTTGAACTCAGCTCTGCACCAAGCGGACCTAAGACATCTACAGAACTATCTACCCTAAATCAACAGGATATACATTCTTCTCAGCACCACATCACACTTATTCTAAAATTGACCACATAATTGGAAGTAAAGCACTGCTCAGCAAATGTAAAAGAACAGAAATCACAACAAACTATCTCTCAGACCAAGTCCAATCAAATTAGAACTCAGGATTAAGAAACTCATTCAAAACTGCACAACTACACGGAAACGGAACAACCTGCTCCTGAATAACTACTGGATAAATAATGAAATGAAGGCAGAAATAAAGATGTTCTTTGAAACCAATGTGAACAAAGACACAATGTGCCAGAATCTCTGGGAAACATTTTTTTTTTTTTTTTGAGACGGAGTCTTGCTCTGTTGCCCGGGCTGGAGTGCAGTGGTGCAATCTCAGCTCACTGCAAGCTCC
>NW_012117722.1:1557012-1557463 GCF_000951035.1 Colobus angolensis palliatus | reverse complement strand
TTCAAAAGTTAGCAGAAGGCAAGAAATAACTAAGATCAGAGCAGAACTGAAGGAGATAGAGACACAAAAAACCCTCAAAAATCAATAAATCCAGGAGCTGATTTTTTGAAAAGATCAACAAAATTGATAGACTGCTAGCAAGACTAAAAAAGAATAAAAGAGAGAAGAATCAAATAGACACAATAAAAAATGATAAAGGGGATATCACCACCGATCCCACAGAAAGACAAACTACCATCAGAGAATACTGTAAAAACCTCTATGCAAATAAACTAGAAAATCTAGAAGAAATGGGTAAATTCCTGGACACATACACCCTCTTAAGACTATACCAGGAAAAAGTTGAATCTCTGAAGAGACCAATAACAGGCTCTGAAATTGAGGCAATAATTAATAGCCTACCAACCAAAAAAAGTCCAGGACCAGACAGATTCACAGCTGAATTCTATCA
>NW_012117722.1:1552943-1556482 GCF_000951035.1 Colobus angolensis palliatus | reverse complement strand
AATAACAGGCTCTGAAATTGAGGCAATAATTAATAGCCTACCAACCAAAAAAAGTCCAGGACCAGACAGATTCACAGCTGAATTCTATCAGAGGTAAAAAGAGTGACTGGTATCATTCTTCCTGAAACTATTCCAATCAATAGAAAAAGAGGGAATCCTCCCTATTTCATTTTATGAGGCTAGCATCATCCTGATACCAAAGCCTGGCAGAGACACAACAAAAAAACAGAATTTTAGACCAATATACCTGATGAACATCGATGCAAAAATCCTCAATAAAATACTGGCAAACCGAATTCAGCAGCACATCAAAAAGCTTATCCACCACTATCAAGTCAGCTTCATCCCTGAGATACAAGGCTGGTTCAAAATATGGAAGTCAATAAACATAATCCATCACATAAACAGAACTAATGACAAAAACCACATGATTATCTCAATAGATGCAGAAAAGGCCTTGAAAAATTCGATAGCCCTTCATGCTAAAACCTCTCAAAAAACTAGGCATTGATGGGACATATCTCAAAATAATAAGAGCTATTTATGACACACCCACTGCCAATATCATACTGAGTGGACAAAACCTGGAAGCATTCCCTTTGAAAACTGGCACAAGACAAGGATGCCCTCTCTCACCACTCCTATTCAACATAGTGTTGGACATTCTGGCCAGGGCAATCAGGCAAGAGAAAGAAAAAAAGAATATTCAATTAGGAAAAGAGGAAGTCAAACTGTCTCTGTTTGTAGATGATATGATTATATATTTAGAAAACCCTATCGTCTCAGCCCCAAATCTCCTTAAGCTGATAAAAAACTTCAGCAAAGTCTCAGGAAACA
Organism: Colobus angolensis palliatus; assembly: GCF_000951035.1. Lineage (NCBI taxonomy): Eukaryota > Metazoa > Chordata > Mammalia > Primates > Cercopithecidae > Colobus > Colobus angolensis. The sequence continues at coordinate 1,555,645 of NW_012117722.1, read as the reverse complement.
AAATCAATGTACAGAAATCGCAAGCATTCCTATACACCAAGAACAGACAAAAAGAAAGCCAAATCATGAGTGAACTCCCATTCACAATTACTACCAAGAGAATAAAATACCTAGGAATCCAACTTACAAGGGATGTAAAGGACCTCTTCAAGGAGAACTATAAACCACTGCTCAATGCAATAAAAGAGGACACAAATGGAAGAACATTCCATGCTCATGAATAGAAAGAATCAATATTGTGAAAATGGCCATACTGCCTAAGGTAATTTATAGATTCATTGCCATCACCATCAAGCTATCAGTGACTTTCTTCACAGAATTGGAAAAAACTACTTTAAAGTTCATATGGAACCAAAAAAGAGCCCACATAGCCAAGACAATCCTAAATCAAAAGAACAAAACTGGAGGCATCACGCTACCTGACTTCAAACTGTACTACAAGGCTACAGTAACCAAAACAGCATGGTACTGGTAACAAAACAGATATATAGACCAATAGAACACAACAGAGGCCTCAGAAATAACACCACACATCTACAACCATCTGATCTTTAACAAACCTGAGAAAAACAAAAAATGGGGAAAGGATTCCCTATTTCATAAATGGTGTTGGGAAAACTTGCTAGCCATATGTAGAAAGCTGAAACTGGATCCCTTCCTTACACCTTATACAAAAATTAATTCAAGATGTATTAAAGATTTAAATGTTAGACCATAAAGACCCTAGAAGAAAACCTATGCAGTACCATTCAGGAGGTAGTCATGGGCAGGGACTTCATGATTAAAACACCAAAAGCAAGGGCAACAATAGCCAAAACTGACAAATGGGATCTAATTGAACTAAAAAGCTTCTGCATGGCAAAAGAAACTACCATCAGCGTGAACAAGCAACCTATAGAATGGGAGAAAATTTTTGCAACCTACCCATCTGACAAAGGGCTAATATCCAGCATCTACAAAGAACTTAAACAAATTTACAAGAAAAAAACAAATAACTTCATGAAAAAGTGGGTAAAGGATATGAACAGACACTTCTCAAAAGAAGACATTCATGCAGCCAACAGACACATGAAAAAATGCTCATGATCACTGGTCATCAGAGAAATGCAAATCAAAACCATGAAGACACACCAACTCATGGCAATTAGAATGGCGATCATTAAAAAGTTAGGAAACAACCGATACTGGAGAAGATGTGGAGAAACAGGAACACTTTTACACTGTTGGTGGGAGTGTAAATTAGTTCAACCATTGTGGAAGACAGTGTGGCGATTCCTCAAGGATCTAGAACTAGAAATACCATTTGACCCAGCGATCCCGTCACTGAGTATATACCCAAATGATTATAAATCTTTCTACTATAAAGACACATGCACACATATATTTACTGTGGCACTATTCACAAGAGCAAACACTTGGAACCAACCCAAATGTCCACCAATGATAGATAGGATTAAGAAAATGTGGCACATATACACCGTGGAGTACTATGCAGCCAGAAAAAAGGATGAGTTCATATCCTTTGCAGGGACATGGACGAAGCTGGAAACCATCATTCTCAGCAAAATAGCACAAGAATAGAAAACCAAACACCGCATGTTCTCACTCATAGGTGGGAAATGAACAATGAGAACACTTGGACACAGAGTGGGAAACATCACACACCTGGAGCTCTTTGGGGGCTGGGGGGCTGGGGGAGGGATAGCATTAGGAGAAATACTTAATGTAAACTACAAGTTGATGGCTGCAGCAAACCAACATGGCACATGTATACCTGTGTAACAAACCTGCACGTTGTGCACATGTACCCTAGAACTTAAAGTATAATTAAAAAATAATAAGGATATGATTAGGGTAAAATTCTCAAATAGCAATAAAGAGTAGGAAGTAAAAGTTTTCTGTTGTATTACTCTTATTCTACCTAGCCCGCAGTACCACCTCTCTGTAATAATCACTATTAATGGTGTCTTTGAGCTATGTCTAAGAGTGCATCTTCTGCCTACCACAACCTATCTTTGCAGCAGGTCAGAGCATCAAAGAGACATAAATGTGAACTGCATTTATGCTTCCTTCCGGTATTCTGGCCACCTGCCCTCTGCCCTGATGCAATCAGCCTCCCCATAGAGTCATTATAAGGTGAGACCCAGGAAACCAAGACCATGTTGTTGTACCAATATAGTTGAGAACCTTGTTCATTATTTCGTGGTGCTTTCTCAGTGAAAACCTGTAAAAGAAATTTGTCTGTAGTCTCTCAGAACTGGGAATGGCTGAGCATCTCCAGATTTGTTTTGCTCTTAGGGACTATTGCAGTTGCTATGGTTACATAATATAATAAATTATCCTAAAACTTACTGCATAAAATGATTATATATTTTGCTCATTACTTGTGCAGGTCAGGAATTCCAACAGGAAACTGTGGGTTGGCCTGTCCTGTCTGGTGTCTCTGCTCGAAGATTCAAAGGCTGGAGGAAGGAATCTTCAATATGTTCATTCCCTCATGTGTCTGATGCTGGCTTTGGCTGAGCCCTTAGCTGGGGCTGTCAGCTGGAACATTCACATGTGGCTTCTCCATGTGTTCCAGGATCCTCACACGTGGTGGCTGGCTTCCAAGCATGAGAACCTCCAGAGAGGAGAGGAGAGGAGAAGAGAAGAGAGGAGGGGAGGGGAGGGGAGGGAATTAGAAGCTGTATCATCTTTTATGG
>NW_012117722.1:1534074-1552730 GCF_000951035.1 Colobus angolensis palliatus | reverse complement strand
GTGGAGGAGAGGAGAGGAGGGGAGGGGAGGGGAGAGGAAGGGAGAGGAGGGGAACTAATTAGAAGCTGTATCATCTTTTATGGCCTGGCTGTGGATATCACATAGCATCACTTCTATTGCTTTCTACTTGTCAAGGCAACCCAAGTCATTTCCTAGGTTCAAGAGGAAGGGAAATAGATTCTACCTCTTGAATGGGAGTAGCAAGATTCTGGAGGAGCATGAGGGACTGAAAATATTGCTGTGTCCATTTTTGGGAAATATGATTGGCCACAGGACTCTCTGACACATCATCCACTCTATATACAAACTACTTAGAAGCACTACAGTCGAATGTATGGCCTGCTCAACTGACAGTATGAGACTTCATGCCATGTATTGTATACACAAACCTCACTCTGGCTTCATATTACTTTCCTTTCTTTATTTTCTCTGCTTCATTTTCCCAATCAATTTCTACCTTATCTTGCAATATTTTATGCATCTTTCAAAATCACTGTAAATAATTTTCAGGAAAAATTCAGATATAAATGAACAAAAATGGAACCACAGAAAAAAATTTTGTCTGAGTACCAAATTAATTTCAACAAGAAGAACAATAACATGACATTCAGGAATGAAATCTCTACAAATATCCTCTCATTATTAAATCTTAATCTTGTCCAAATTTATGTTCACTTAGAATGGAAACCAGAAGAGTAATTCATCTTTTCAAGTCAATTTTTTGATCCCTACAATGACATAGTTTTGACCTATCATACTGGAAAATATATTAAATAAATTAATTCACTTCATAATTATGTAGTTTGGAAATACGAATCTCAAATATTTCTGCTATACTTATTTCATCTATGTAAAATGTTTTGTATTGGGCCATTTAAAAATAATATAATTTTTTTCTGAAGAAATAGGCAAGAATTTATTAAGATTCTTGGTTTAACTTTTTACAAAAAAGATAATGCTATTTAATTTTTCAGTGAAACAATTTTGTAGTCTTCCAGTCTTTTTCACTAAAGATGATATATTATATAATTCTTTGATGTAATAATTAACATTTTATTTGATACATCTATATTAGAGATTCCTTATCTATGAAGAGCCATGAGTTTTATTAAATATGCCATCTACCATATCAGATTTATTATAATCAAATTTCATTTTGCTTTATCTGTTTATGCAGTACTTCTGGGCTGCAAAACCAATTTAGTCCTCTGTATATAAATTTATTATTTCATGAGAAAGTAGCTACTATGACTATTAAACACAAGATTTACCATAATACAGACTGCAATTGCCAATTTAACCACACCTAAATGAAGAAGCTAAAATGTCATTGTTCTGTAAAAGGGATTAATTTAACAGCTTTGTGATTTTTTTCTCAGGGACATTTACCAAGGTAACTAAAAATTCACAGAAATGAAATTCTACAATTGGTAAGTTAATGTTCTTTAAAACTATGAATATATATATATATATGAAACATTGAGTCTTTCGTGGCCTTACTGTAAGACTTACAATTAATTATTTAAGATTTTGCTGATATTTTGGGGTAAGTTTTAAGACCATTGGTTAAGTCTTTTACAAAAAAAGTTAGAATGGCAATCACATGGTTATCTAATAAACATCATGACCTATTAGGCCACTGTTCTCTTGACAAACTGCTACAATTTGAATCTTTGTGTACCTCCAATATTCATGTTGAAACTTAATAATCCCCATTGTGGTGATATTCAGAGGTGGGGACTTTTGGGAAGTGGTTAAGTCATGAGAGCTCCAATCTCATGAATTGGATCAAAGCCCTGATAAAAGAGGCTTCAGAGAGCATCTGGCTCTTCCATCTTTTCTGCCATGTAAGGACACAGAGTTCATCCCTTTTTGCCTTCTTCCTCCATGTGAGGATGCAGCAAAAAACTGCCATCTTGGAAGCAGAGAGCAGTCCTCACCAGACTCCAAATCTGCCAGTACCTTGTTCTTGGACTTCCTAGCCTCCAGAACTGTGAGAAACACATTTTTGTTCTTTATAAATTACTTAGTCTCAGACACTTTATTATAGCAGCACAAATAGACTAAGACACACACCTTTCATTTTCCTCCCTTGTTAAGAGTTTGCTTCTGCTGCCTTGAAATGCCTTCCTCCATCTCCACCCTGGCCCCACTGTTGGAGTCCTATCCAAATTTCAACATCAAGATCTGACATCAACAATTGCAAAATCCTTTCTACTTTCTCCAAGGTGGAATCTCTCCTTGACTTTGCACTTTGCTGATAGTATTCATTCTCCTATTCTATGAGGTCTTATAGGAAGAGTTAAAGAAAAGAAAATTCGTACCACTTGTTAAAGATGTTGAGGCCGACTTTATTCAAGTGGCAGACTTTATTCACTTTATTTAATGATCCCTATACCACCAGGTATAGGGACCACTGCAATGGGGTCGGCCTTACAGTAGGAGAGGAAGCTTGAACTGAATTCTGAATACAGCATGGGCAAGTGAAAATTTATAGCCAAGGAGCAGGGTAGGGGTCAATGGATTGAAAATTAATAAAAGGATATATCAGGGGTAGAAGGGATTCTGGCTAAACTGACCTAACAGGATTCTTGATGAAGACAGGCCAGGGTAATCAGATATCACCCAGGGAATGATGGAGGATGAAGAACCCAACCAAATATCAAAGATGATCAGATATTTAGCATGGAGGGTTCTTGATAAACTGACTTCGCAGAGTTCTTTGCCAAAACTAAATTTGATAAGGAAGTGCACAGATGGGCCTAGGAGAAGGTTCAGAAACCTGGCTAAAGCTTGGTCAAACAAAGAATCTTTGTTAGAAGTGGCATATCTTGTGCATTTTTGCCTTCCCCACAGTACCTAGGACAGGGATATGCACATAGAAGATGCTAAAAAATGTTAACTGAAGTGAATTATAAAGCAAGGTGTGAGTATGAAGCTGACTTAATATGTAACCCAGACCATTATGAGATGATAATTATTATATTCTGTGAGATCACTCTGACTTGCTGGATATGTGTATGTGATGTTGGCTCTAGTTTGTAAATATTTTTCTTTCTTCTGTCATATTGAACTGAATTTGCTCCATTATAATGTAATAGCTTACATCTCAATAGCAATTCCTCTCCCCTCCCTCACAATATAGAAAAAAGCAAAAATTGACTCAGTATAACCAGATATGTTTGACAGGCACACTTCAACCTAGAGAGAATAAATACTTCACAATATTCTCCCATCTAACATAATTCACATTCTCCTTCAATTTTCTGAACAAATTACCAAGGATTTTATTTCAACTGAAAAGAAAACTTATAATGGAAGCCATTTCACCATCACATCAACCACAAAAATTCTCAAACCTGAACTAGACTCACACAATTTGTGGTCTAGCAGAACTTAGATATTATATCTTAATTTCCTAATTTTTCAGAGGAGGAAACTGAGGCCTAGGGAGATTTAGAGGATTGTTCAAGGTCACCCTGCTCATTAATGGCAGAGCTTGTAGAACTCAACTCCCCTACCTTCTATAGTAATTCTCGTTCCATTAAATCTAGAATCTACCTTTTATTTCTCCTGAAGTATAAATGATCCAAACGAAGTTTGAGTACAAATCTGATCACTGGCTTTTCACAAAGATTTCTGCTGTATGTCAATTCATGTCATTTCTTTAGTGTCTTATCCCATTTATTCCATTGTCCTTAAATGCCTGATTCAAAGATAGTATAACATGTGTTTTCGGTTTTTTAGATGTGAAAGGTTTCCAAAATCTCCATGTTTCAGACATGGTAAAATGTATAAGTGTATTAGTCCATTTTCACACTGCTATAAAGAAGTACCTGAGACTGGGTAATTTATGAAGAAAAGCAGTTTAAGTGACTCACAGTTCTGCAGGCTATATAGGAAGCATGGCTGGGACACCTCAGGAAACTTACAACCATGGCGGAAGGCAAAGGGGAAGCAAGCATTTCTTCACATGGAGGAGCACGAGAGCGAGCCAAGGGGGAAGTGCCCCACACCTTTAAACAACTGAAACTAGTGAGAACTTCCTCACTATCACAAGAACAACAAGGGGGAAATTCGCCCCCAGGATCCAATCACCTCCCAGCAGGCACCTCCCCCAACATTGGAGATTATAATTCAGCATGAGATTTGGTTGGAGACATGGAGGCAAACCATATCAATAAGTAATAAACTCTTATTGAGTTTTACTTGCACTTGCCTTGAGACTTTGTTTCAACACAACAAACACACACACACAGAATGAACCTAAGATTTTTTTCCTCTAAGTGAGGATCACAACACCTGCATCTTATGAAAGACCAATATCCATTATTCAGCCATCAACACCCTCTTTTTTGATACAGGTGATCACAATTTGAGGGCAAATGCAGAAACTCTGCAGTAGCAAGTTTAGTATAGGTGAAGTACTCTCTTCATTTCTGAATGTCTTCTGTTATGATTTACAAAGTACCTGGTATATATTCCAAAGCCATTATATGACAGATAGCATTTAAGTTGCATTTTAAGCCTTGTAACAGTCATACTTGTTTGTTATCTTTAAATGCTCTCATCTGGTCCACAGCAGTGATGACCTGAGGGAGTGAATAGAGAAAGTGTTGCCCAAAGACTGCACTTCTGCTTTCAATGACTCCCGTTCTACTCCCCTTGTTCTCTGGCTTCTTTGACTACATATATTTCCTCTCTTCTATTGCCTTGCACCATTGAGGTTTCTAAGTGAATTTTAGACAGTCTGCCAGAATCTAACCTGTTACTTTCTTAGGAAACCACTTCTGGTATCCACACCAGGGCCTTGCCCCAGCCTCCAGAGCCCCTGATCCTTCTTATCAGGTAAGGAAATCTAAATATTTATGATATTCTTAGTAAAACTAAAAATTAAGTAAGCTGATTTGCCTACATGGATATTATTTTTTAAAATTATTTTCGCTTTGTGCTAGCTAGAATTCTGCTGGCTAGGTTTTTTTTTGTGGGGGGAGGGGCCTCTTTTTGGACTGTATGGAAAACAGATAAAATATAATCTACAATGAGGATATTTCACAGTGACAGACTGTTATGGTTTGGCTGTGTCCCCACCCAAATCTCTTCTTGAATTTTAGCTCCCACAACTCCCATGTGTTGTGGGAGGGACCTGGTGGGAGGTAATTAAACCATGGGGGTGGTTCTTTCCCGTGCTATTCTTGTGATAGCGAATAAGTCTCCTGAGATCTGATAGTTTTATTTTATTTTTTGACACAGAGTTTCTTTCTTGTCGCCCAGGCTGGAGTGCAGTGGCGCGATCTCAGCTCACTGCAACCTCTGCCTCTCAGGTTCAAGCGATTCTCCTGCCTTAGCCTCCCAAGTAGCTGGGATTACAAGAATGTGCCACTACACCCAGCTAAATTTGTATTTTTAGCAGACAGGGTTTCACCATATTGACCAGGCTGGTCTTGAACTCCTGACCTCAGGTAATCCACCCGCCTTGGCCTCCCAAAGTGCTGGGATTACAGGTGTGAGCCACCATGCCCAGCCAATCTGATGGTTTTATAAAGGGGAGTTTCCCTGCATAAGCTGTCTTCTCTCGCCTGTCACCATGTGAGACGTGCCTTTCACCTTCCACTATGATTGTGAGGCCTCCCCAGCCATGGGAAACGGTGAGTCCATTAAACATCTTTCTTTTGTAAATTGCCTAGTCTAGGATTTGTCTTTATCAGCAGTGTGAAAATGGACTAACACACAGACTAAGGGTCAATGGTATCTGGGGACAAAGTAATATGATTATGCCTCTTCCCTTTGCAGTCTCGTTAGCCAAGACTAGTAGCTTTGTGGATCTGCACAGAATGGCTTCTGGAGATACTGCCCACTTCATTCTACCTCTGGAAGTTTATGATCTGTAAAGGTTGTTGGAAAATTGTTTGGTTTTCCTGTTGGAATTTTGAAAGCTGGTTTTAGGTAATATTGATAGGCTCTCACTCCCTTGAGCACAATGGCTCTTTTGGTTTTCTGTGAAATGAAGAATTACATAGTAAATGCTTGGCAGCTAAAAGGATTAAAGACAAAAATAATAGTTTATACTGGTAAAGAATTCTATATCATGCATTGTTGTGTTAACCTCACTCCAGGTCTCAGCTTAACTTTCCTATATCTATTAATCTATGTCTCAGATTTCTAACCTATTTTAAACTAATTCTATCTAGTTGTATTGCTTGAATTTTTTAAGGATCAAATCATTTCTTGTACAAGGTAGGTTATGCAAAAATACATTTCAGAAAGTAGCACTATAATATATTTTGATACTTGAGAATCATATGAAGTACTTTAAAGAAGAAATAAGCGTATGGTAAAAGTTTGACTAATCTTAATTTGGTAAAGAGGCAATTCTGGATAAGCAAACTGTATGGTCAAGTCACAGTTAATCAGAAGACAATTATGGTTTAACTATTGTTAAGAATTTTCCAGAAGTTTATTGCTGCTGTTATACCCTAGTGAGTAGAATATACTGAATATACTTGATGTTTTTCTTAGGTGACTAAGGCTCTCACAATGGCTAAGGAATAACATTGTGAACATCAATTTGGATTGGACCGTAATTGGAGATATAAAGGGTTTTTAGAGATGAGTTTAAATTTACATTGACCCAGGACAGATTTTTAAGGTGATTAAAAAAGTTAAATCTCTCAGTTTGTTTTTCAGTCATTCATTTTCCTCATAGAGGCTTATAGCAAACAAAATCCTCCTAATCACTTCCTCGCAAAAAACCCACAAGTATTTTATTAAATATTTATCCTTGGGGTCCCTTTGCTGATTTATTTAATTAATTAGTTTGATTGAGACGTTATTATTTACAGCTTTGGGGCTGTGGCAGCACAATTAGGGATGAGATCATTATTTCCTAAAGTGGAAAGAAAACTTGGAACAACTCACTCATATTCAATTTGTCTTTGAAAATTCAGTAAAATACTGTTTGGGAATTTTTAAATTAAGCAAATCAGATATTTTAGGAGAAATAATACATTACAATTGTGTGAAAGAGGATTAAAAAAAGAATATTGTTTGCCAATGTATGGGATAATTAGGGTCTAGTGAGAATATTTAACCCCCAGTAGAGAAAGAAATTTCAACCAAATGACTGGATGGAGACATAAAAGTCATGCCCCATCTATCTGGAGGTTGGATATCTGGCATTTTTAATGATTCCTTGGACAGCTACATACTCAAAATAAAAGGAGTCCTCTTTGGGTAGTGAGGAAATCCTGTAGGATGAAATTGGAACCTGCCTTAGGGTACACCTTGAATTATGTAAAACTTGATTTAACAAGTTTGCTTATTTGGTTTCTCTGGTGATCTTTGGCACTTCCTAGGTTTCAGAAGGCAGGGAATTAGATGTAATGAGGGAGAGATAGAGATAGAGACAGAGTAGAGATAGAGAGAGACTGATGGATATGAATGCATGTGTTGAGTGTGCACTCATGAGTGTGGGCATGTGAGGAGGATGTGGGTATTGGGAGGTTTCATTGAGAAGCCAGTATATTGGGAAATTACAGCCTTTGGAACAGAGAAAATTGCAAAATCCTCAATTACATAAATATAGGCAGTTAGGAAAATTTATTTACTTATTTTATTAGCACTGAAGGTCATTACTGAGTATCAAAATACAATATACCAAAACCAAGGTCGATATTGATAACATAAGACACTAAATAAAAGTTAAATCATCATACTCCCTTTAAAAAGTCAGAGAAATACATTTTAGACAGATTTCTTTGTAGAATAAGGGTGTCTGTATGTGCCCATGTGTGTGCTTAACTTTTATCACCTTAGGTACAATCTTTGTTTTCCTGAAATTTTATTTGCTCCACTCTAACATTCCTAATGATAATAAATACATAGGATTTATATATTTACCAAGATAAATGACACATATCTTGTAGGGGTATTATTTTTTTCCTGCCTTTATGGAAAAGATAAGTAGACTACATCTAAGGCAAGGTCTTTAAAAAGAATATTTACTATTGTTTTAATGTTTCAGGAAGAAAAAAAATGTATGAAAAAATATGCCTTAACATTCTATAAATTCTAGTTAACTACCTTTGAATATGTCTGTGTTTGCAACAAATCATATCCAACCATGCCAAAAGCTTTTTTCCTCAGCTTCCCTCCAAAAGGTGTTACAATGTTTATGTCATGCATAGACAGTAAACCAAGTAATCACTAAAAACCCACTGATGCCTGGCACAATTTTATCTTTTATTTTAAACATTTGCCTTGAATTGAAGAAATTGATGTCATCTCTGGAGAACATTTCTTTTCACTCATTTCCAGGTGTGCCATTTGAAGGGCCTCCATGGGGATTAACAGCATAGACTTGAGTTGGGCTGGTGAGTAATGCACATTTAATCAGACTGCACTCTGTACCCCAAAGCCTCTGCCTTTGTTAAAGTTCTCTGTTCTGCCTGATAAACACGTTATGCCCTACTTCCTTCTATAAAAGCTAATACTCTACCAAATCTGTTTGATATCTTCCTTTACATAATGAAATATCAGTGATGGCAGAGGAAAGGAAGGGTTCTCCCTCTTTCTTTACCTATTGAAAACAACCTGAGGATGAAGGTATGGTGGCAACTCAGAAAGGCTAACGGTGGGAAGGACCAAAGTTAGCAGTGTCTGCTCGTATATAGGGTATGGTTTTTGACAGTTGGCATTTTTCTTATGATGAACATTATTCAGATCACTAGGAATTGCTTTAGGTTTTCCTTTTAGCTAATTCAGTTAAAAGGGTATAAATAATGTTTTATGAGCCATATAAGATAAATGGAAACCAAGAAAGGACTGCTGTGAAAAGAAAAAATGAAATCTAACTCTCTCTCTCTCTCTATATATACATATACACCAAAGTCCCCATAAATATGGCATTTCTGAAATATGAGGTATGATTGCAAAGTCATCTAATTCATTAAAAATATATAGTGTCAGAATTCATACCTCCTGATATGGTTTGGCTCTGTGTCCCCACCCAAATGTCATCTCAAATTGCAATCCCCATGTGGTGAGGGAGGTACCGCCACGCCATTTGCATGATAGTGAGGAGTTCTCGTGAGATCTGATGACTTTAAAAGTGGCAGTTTCCTCTGTTCACTCTCTCTCTCTCCTGCCATCTTGTGAAGAAGGTGCTTGCTTCTCCTTCACCTCCCACCATGATTGTAAGTTTCCTGAGGCCTCCTCAGCCATGTGGAACTGTGAGTTATTAAATCTCTTTTCTTTATATTACCCAATTTCAGGTATTCTTTATAGCAGTGTGAAAAGAGACTAATACAGAAGGTGGGGTACCAGGAGGGGGGCACTGCTATGAAAATAACCTGAAAATGGGTAAGTGACTTTGGAACTGGGTAATAGGCAGAGGTTGGAACAGTTCAGAAGGCTCGGAAGAAGACAGGAAGATGTGGGAAACTTTGGAACTTCCTAGAGACTTGTGGAATGGTTTTGTCCAAAATGCCAATAGTGGTATGGACAATGAAGTCCAGGCTGAGGTGTTCTCAGATGGAGATGAGGAACTTATTGGCAATGGAGCTAAGGTCACTCTTGCAATGCTTTAGCAAAGAGACTGGTGGCATTTTGTCCCTGCCCTAGAGATCTGTGGAACTTTGAACTTGAGCGGTACGATTTAGAGTATCTGGCAGAAGAAATTTCTAAGCAGCAAAGCATTTAAGATGTGACCTGACTTTTTCTGAAAGTGTACGGTTGTATGCATTCACAAAGAGATGGTATGAAATTGGAACTTATGTTTTAAAGGGAAGCAGAGTATGAAACTTTGACAAATTTGCATCCTGACCATGTGGTAGAAAAGACAAACTCATTTTCTGGGGAGAAATTCAAGCCAGCTGAAGAAATCTGCAGAAGTAACAAGGAGTCAAATGTTAATCATCAAAACAATGGAGAAAATGTCTCCAGGGCATTTTAGAGAGCTTCAGGGCAGTGCCTTCCATCACCAGCCCTGAGGCCTAGGAGGGAAAAATGATTTCATGGGCTGGGCCTAGGCCACTCCCTCCACACCTTGGACATGGTCCCCTGCTTCCCAGCTGCTTCAGCTCCAGAGGTGGCTAAAAGGGCCCAAGGTACAGCTTGGGCCATTGCTTCAGAGAGTGCAAGCCCCAAGACTTGGCAGTGTCCATGTGGTGTTGGGTGTGCAAACAACAAGAGTTGAAGTTTGGGAACCTCCACCTTGATTTCAGAGGATGTATGGAAACACTTGCAGTCCAGGCAGCAGTCTGCTGCAGGGGTGGAGCTCTCATGGAGAATCTCTACTAGGGTAATGCAGAGGGGAAATACGGGGTTGGAGCCCCCATACAGAGTGCCCACTGGGGCACTGCCTAGCCAAGCTGTGAGAAGAGGGCTACTGTCCTCGTCCTCCAGACCCCAGAATGGTAGATCCACCAACAGCTTGCACTGTGTGCCTAGAAAAGCTGCAAGTACTCACCGTGAGCTAGTGGAAGCAGCTGTTGGGGTGTGCCCTGCAAAGTCACAGGGGTAGAACTGCTCAAGGACTTGGGAGCCCACTTCTTGTATCAGCTTGCCCTGGAAGTGAGACATGGAGTCAAAGGAGATTATTTTAAAGCTTTAAGATTTTATGAGGGACTTGCCAGGTTTTGGACTTGCATGGGACCTGTGGCCTCTTTGTTTTGGCCAATTTCTCCCATTTGGAATGGGAATATTTACCCAATGCCTATAACCCCATTGTATATCGGGAATAGCTAACTTGTTTTTTATTTTACAGGCTCCTAGGTGGAAGGGACTTGCCTTGTCTCAGATGAGACTTTGGACTTGGACTTTTGGGTTAATGCTGTAATGAGTTAAGACTTTGGGGGACTGTTGTGAAGACATGATTGTGTTTTGGAATGTGAGAAGGACATGAGATTTGGGAGGGGCAGGGGTGGAATGATATGGTTTGACTTTGTGTCTCCACCCAAATCTCATCTTGAATTGATCCTCATATGTTGAGGGAGGGACCTAGTGGGAACTGATTGGATCATGCGGGTGGTTTCCTCCATGCTGTTCTCATGATAGTGAGGGAGTTCTCACGAGATCTGATGGTTTTGAAAGCAGCAGTTTCCCCTGTGCTTGCTCTCTCTCCTGCTGCCTTGTGAAGAAGGTGTTTGATCCTCCTTTGCCTTCCACTATGATTGTAAGTTTCCTGAGGCATCCCCAGCCATGTGGAACGGTGAATCAATTAAACCTCTTTTCCTTACAAATTGCCCAGTCTCAGGTATTCTTTATAACAGTGTGAAAATGGACTAATACACCTCCAAAATGAACTTGGTTACTTCCAGAGTGTGGCAATATGGTTAAAAGAATACTGACTTTTAAACCCAAATGAGTTGGGCCATTTTGCTTGCTTCATTACTCACTACCCAACTACCATACCTTCCTGGGCCTCATTTGCTCAATTACTGTATTAAATGGTAGTAATAATGCCTGTTTCTCAGAGCAGCATGAGGCCTAAATGAAAATGCACTAACTTGCACTGTCTTGTATTCAACAAATATTAGGACCCTATACTCCTTCCATGTAAGAATAGAATGGCTCGGCTGGGCACGGTGGTTCACGCCTATAATCCCAGAACTTTGGGAGGCCGAGGAGGGTGGATCATGAGGTCAGGGGATCGAGGTCATTCTGGCTAATGTGGTGAAACCCTGTCTCTACTAAAACTACAAAAAATTAGCCAGGCACGGTGGCAGGTGCCAGTAGTCCCAGCTACTTGGGAGGCTGAGGCAGGAGAATGGCGTGAACTCAGGAGGCAGAAGTTTCAGTGAACCGAGATCGTGCCATTGCACTCCAGCCTGGTGACAGAGTCAGACTCCATCTCCAAGAAAAAAAAAAAAAATACAATGGCTGAAATGGCTGAAAATACTGGATGATGAGAGCAAGAGACTGAGGATTCTGTATGAGAGAATTTTTTCTAACTCTCAAGGGGCTACATCACATTTATTTCAATTAAATAATGATATTGAACACTTAGCACTTGCCGAGTACATTCCTCTTGAATATCAAATTTTTATTTTTAAAGGTGGACTTGAATTTTAGTTATTTCGGAGAGTACTCAAAGTCAATTCTTGTGCATATAGTTAATAATCAAACTTGGGCAAATCTCTTTTAGTAAGTAAAAATTTTTTTTAGTCACACACATGCACACACAAGTATATATGCACCATCTGACCGCAATGAGACAAATTTGTTTGTCTTTCAATTTTTTTCTAAAGGCATTTCCAAAAATATTCGAGCGTCAGCAGCATGACCTATCCTTTCCATGATGCCTACTTTGAAGGGTCTAACATTCGATTGCATACATACATGCTGGTTTGTGGAGAAAAAAATCAGTCTTATGCCTCCTGTTACACCTATAGCTTACCTTTGTTACCAAAACACCAGGGGTTCGGTCTAGGGGTGCTCATCGCACAGAAAGCCAATCACTGAGTTAACAAGTATTGCCAGGGAAGAAGGCTTTAATAAGGTGCTGCTGCTGAGGAGATGGAGATCAGTCTCAAATCCATCTCCCTGACTGACTAAAATTGGGGTTTGTCTAGCAGGGAAGAAAGTAACCATGTGTGGGAAAACAGGAATTAGAGCGGGGTAGGAAGGGAAGATGGTCAACAGTAGGCAGGTGGTTGCTTAGGCAATTATGGGTGAGGGGTCGGGCATCTCAGATGTAGTGATCTGGTGAGTTTCAATTCCTTGATATTATCTGGAAAGACTGATGGCTGGTTTTCTGAGAAAGGAATTCAGATAAGACAATTGTACCTTTCTCAAGTTTTAAGACTGGGAGGACCAATTTTTATGTTTATTCAGAAAAACCATATATATCAGTTCTATGGGACAATTAGGCTGGTTTTACCTTGAAGATAACTTTGAGTTCACATTTATGATGCCACAGAAGACTCCAGGGCCACAGTCACTGTAATGTGGGCTTGTCATAGCTAGTTAGCCTTCATTTTTGAAATCACATTACAGTTGAAAAATTGGGGATGATGTTATAATATAGTATAAATAAGAAATGAATGAATCTTTCTGCTTTGACATAAAAGTGAGAGATCAAATTGTGTCAGAATTTTATTTCATTTTCCTGTGGCTGTATTTCTATGTAAGAAGAGAGTCATTAAGTCCAGTGAACTCTCAAGGAGAGGGGAATTAAGCTCTACTGCTTGAAGGGAAAAGTATACAAATTTTTTTAAATGTATTTTTAATTACTACAGGTAGTGGCAGTGGGGTCGGGAGCTGGCCAGCTTTTTCTTGGTTCCCTAATGGAAAGTTGAGGGTGGATCTCTGTGTTTCTGTACCCTGAAATTCCAAGGTCATAGGTGGACTGGTGGCGGTATTTCTAGAGACTGGCCTACGGAGTCGAGGATGAACTCCTGTATTGTTTTTTTTTTTTTTTTTTTTTGAGACAGAGTCTCGCTCTGTCGCCCAGGCTGGAGTGCAGTGGCCGGATCTCAGCTCACTGCAAGCTCCGCCTCCTGGGTTTAGCCATTCTCCTGCCTCAGCCTCCTGAGTAGCTGGGACTATAGGCGCCCGCCACCTCGCCCGGCTAGTTTTTTGTTTTTTTTTTTTTAGTAGAGACGGGGTTTCACTGTGTTAGCCAGTATGGTCTCGATCTCCTGACCTCGTGATCCGCCCGTCTCGGCCTCCCAAAGTGCTGGGATTACAGGCTTGAGCCACCGCGCCCGGCCTCCTGTATTGTTTATGTTGCTCAAGCTGGCCTCAAATTCCTGGCCTCAAGGGTTCCTCCTCCCTCAGCCTCCTGAGCAGCTGGGACAACAAGCATGTGCCACCCACTGCACCTAGCTCTGTTTTATTTTTGAGAAGGGTAACTGAGAAAGAATTTGAATGAGAAAGAAGAAACTCACATAGCTCTAGGCTGTCCACTGATGTTATAAAGTACTTTCATTCCCAGAGACACACCTTCTTGCGTTCTCTCTGAATGCTCCTTTTAAAATATTATACCATTGCCCTCCACAGTCTAGCTGCTAATTTCTACCCTTAAACACTCAAAATTCCCAGTTAATCAAGTTAAATCCTTGGTCACAGAGAAGCTGCTTTATCTTAGTGTTTGACTGAAAATATATCTGCATTTCAATAATACAGCATGTCACATTGAATAAAAATAGCACTTTTAAAAACGCCTTCTTCAAAGTAGTAGGTTGTCTAGCAGTCTAGTTTTTAGCAGTGAAACTTAGGATGACTTACTTGGCAGTGGCTTCTGGAGAGCAGTTTCTTAGTGGGTTAAACGAAGATAAGAATATCTTCCTGACCTATCTCAAAAGTTTGATATGGGGCTCACAATAGATAATAAGTGAGTTAAATATAAAATGCTACAAAATTTTCAAATGGTGAGTTGGAAATAGCTTTAGATGTCCAAACTCTCCATTTTAAACATAGAAAGTGACACCCAGAAAAGTGTCAAGAAAAACAGGGACAAGTGCCAGGAATTTCCTGAACTGGCTGCATTGATGAATGCCAACACAACTTTCACATTTTCACTTTTCCAGCTGGAAGTAGCTGAGAGACATGAAGAACCAGTAATTATGTGAGTCTTCCTAGTTCATACACAGATATTCTACAAAGTTATTATTGTTAAGTTCACTTACAAAAAATAGAATAGTCTTTAATTAAAAAATAAAGCCCATAATAAAATAATATTGCCATAGTTTTCTTACCTTTAGTGTCTTCATGCAATACCTGCAGTGTTCTTGGATCCATTTTTTGAGCCCATCCTTGAAATTTCTTTTTATATTCTCATTGTACTTCTTAAACCATTATGTTGCTTTAACCATAGCCACATGGCCTGGTGGAATGTAGGCATTGTTACCATCTCTTGACATATAACATTTTCTAATACAGATTTCATAGATTTGGAATAGTTGAACTTTTCTGCTAAGTTACATCTTTACATTGACTCTACTCCTTAGTTTTGGTTGCTCATTTCCGTGAGTACTTCGGTTATGTAACATTTTTCTCTGACATGGAAATCAGCAAACAGGCATGCTATGGCCAAAGGTAAAGCATCACAATAGTGAAGAAGCTTACGTAAAGGGAAAATTGATGAATGCAGCAGCATGTATTTGTGATTAAATCAAAGGCACATTCAAGGCTGCCTAGCAATCCAACCTGATTAATTGTTTTCCAAATCCTAATATAGTACAAAGTAATTGACAATGACAGGGATTGGGGGGAAAGTCAGATGCAAAATTGAGTATATCACTGTCAGATGGTTAACAAAACAAATTGCCCAATGTCTTCTAAATTTCTATATTTCTAGAACTTATTTCTGAAACCAAACTTATTTTCACAGATAATAGAACAGTTTAGTGTCTAGACAATGGGAAAAATTAACTAAGTTGTTAATAAGAGCAGATAAAACATCATCTTTTTTTGCCATCTGTAAAGATGCAAGGCCTGTTTTCTGTTATTTTGTACACTACACCTTCTAAGTCAGATCCCAAACTCACAGATTATTCTGGGATTGTATGAAATCCCTACCTTTTATTTATTTAAATAAAATGATATTGAAGTTAGTGAATACAATAGCTAATAAAAGCTAGTATTTATTAGGTGCCATGAATATAAGACATTCTTTTTATTTTGTTATAATTTCTAATTCTCATAACACATGTATTCAGTAGGAATTGTTGTCTCCATTTTATGAGAAAACTGAAGTCCATAGTTGTTGAGTACTTTGCCTAAAGTCACATAAGTAGTGAGGATTCTGGCTCAGACTAGTTGGACCCTAAATCCCATGCTATTTCCACTCTTCTATGATGCCTTTTTATTCTTTTTAACCTCCATAGATTTGTGAGGAGATACCACAGCATGCAACATTTAAAAACTTTTTTCCCAATATTATACCAATACAGTCATAAAATTAACACAGCAGTATAAAGCCAGTGAATTTCATTATTTACAGCAGAGGCAGTAAAGAGAAGGTGGGATTTAGATTCAAATGACCTGGCCCTGCCATCTATCAGCCATGAAGCTTTAGCCAAATCACTTAATTCCACTGAACTTCACTTTTGGTAATCTTTAAAAATAGTGTGTTATCAAAGGGTTTTGTGGTCATTAAATGAAGTACTATTAACCAAGGAGTTTTTGCAAATGTGGATTATTTTTATTAAGAAGAAGACTATTTAGTGAGTCTGTTTGTCAGAGTGAATTATCAATAAGATTGATTGTGTCATTTGGGAGGTTCAGAGATGTTTCTGGCTAAGACCAAATGAAATGTCTGAATACTCACGGTCAGAATGTACCCTTCTGTTTTCACTCTCAAGACAGAGAGATACACTGTTGTTCTTTCTAACATCTTTAGCGATATTATTAGTGTCTCCTGTAGAGTCCAGTAATCATTCACTGAGGGAAAGGGAATCAAACAACGAAGTTATGCTTGTTGCTGCCCAAATCAACAGGAAGAGCCTGGTTACATGCTGAGACATTACGCAAACCACTGCTGTGAAGAGGAGTGGACTGGGGCTGCACAGGTGGCAGAAGAGAGGCCCTGGAGAAACACTTACAATCAAGGCTTGGAGATTGCTGGCAAGATGGCTGAACAGGAACAGCTGTGGTCTGCAGGTCCCAGCGAGATCCACGCAGAAGGTGTGTGATTTCTGCATTTCCAACTGAGGTACCCAGTTCATCTCACTGGGACTGGTTGGACAGCGGGTGCAGCCCATGCAGGTTTAGCCGAAGTAGGGTGGGGCATTGCCTCACCTGGGAAGCGCAAAGGGTCGGGGAATTTTCTCCCCTACCTAAGGGAAGCCTTGAGGGACTGAGCCTGAGGAACTTCAGCACAGATACTGCGTTTATCCCACAGTCTTCCCAAACCACAAACCGGGAGATTCCCCGCTGTGCATACCCCACCAGGTCCCTGAGTTTCAAGCACAAAACTGGGTTGCCATTTGGGCAGACACCAAACTAGCTGCAGGAGTTCTTTTTTTCCATACCCAGTGGTGCCTGGATCACCAGGGAGACAGAACTATTCGCTCCCCTGGAAAGGTGTGTTGAAGGCAGGGAGCCAAGTGGTCTGGCTCGGTGGGTCCCACTCCCATGGAGCCCAGCAAACTAAAATCCACTGGTTTGAAATTCTTGCTGCCAGCACAGCAGCAGTCTGAGACTGACCTGGGATGCT
Source organism: Colobus angolensis palliatus (assembly GCF_000951035.1). NCBI lineage: Eukaryota > Metazoa > Chordata > Mammalia > Primates > Cercopithecidae > Colobus > Colobus angolensis. The sequence continues at coordinate 1,535,569 of NW_012117722.1, read as the reverse complement.
CGAGGTTGGTCGGGGAAGAGAGTCCACCACTGTTGAGGCTTGAGTAGGCAGTTTTAGGCTCACGGTGTAAACAAAGCAGCCAGGAAGTTCAAACTGGGCGGAGCCCACTGCAGCTCAGCAAGGCTAATTTGGTCAGACTTCAGGACTTCTCTGAGCAGGGCATCTCTGAAAAAAAGGCAGCAGCCCCAGTCAGGGACTTATAGATAAAACCCCCATCTCCCTGGGACAGAGCACCTGGGGAAAAGGGAGGTTGTGGGTGCAGCTTCAGCAGACTCAAACGTCCCTGCCTGACAGCTCTGAGAGAGCAGCGGACCTCCCATCACAGCGTTTGAGCTCTGCTAAGGGTCAGACTGCCTCATCAAGTGGGTCCCTGACCCCCGTGTATCCTGCCTGGGAGACACCTCCCAGTAGGGGCCGACAGACACCTCATACAGTTCTGGCTGGCATCTGGAAGGCACCCCTCTGGGACGCAGCTTCCAGAGGAAAGATTAGGCAGCAGTCTTTGCTGTTCTGCAGCCTCCACTTGGTGATACCCAGGCAAACAGGGTCAGGAGTGGACCTCCAGCAAACTCCAGCAGACTGGCAGCAGAGGGAACTGACTGTCGGAAGGAAAACTAACAGACAGAAAGGAATAGCACGTCCACTCAAAGACACCATCCGAAGGTCACCAACATCAAAGAGCAAAGGTAGATTAATCCACAAAGATGGGGGAGAAACCAGAGCAAAAAGGCTGAAAATTCCAAAAACCAGAATGAGTTTGATGAATTGACAGAAATAGGCTTCAGAAGGTCGGTAATAACAAAATTCTCCAAGCTAAAGGAGCATGTTCTAACCCAATACAAGGAAGCAAAGAACTTTGAAAAAAGGTTAGATGAATTGCTAACTAGAATAACCAGTGTAGAGAAGAACATAAATGACCCGATGGAGATGAAAAACACAGCATGAGAACTTCGTGAAGCATACACAAGTTTCAGTAGCCAAATCGATCAAGTGAAAGAAAGGATATCAGTGATTGAAGATCAACTTAATGAAATAAAGAGAGAAGACAAGATTAGAGAAAAAAGAATAAAAAGGAATGAACAAAGCCTCCAAGAAATATGGGACTGTGTGAAAAGACCAAATCTACATTTGATTGGTGTATCTGAAAGTGACAGGGAGAATGGAACCAAGTTGGAAAACACTCTTCAGGATATTATCCGGGAGAACTTCCCCAGCCTAGCAAGATAGGCCAACATTCAAATTCAGGAAATACCAAAAACACCACAAAAATACTCCTTGAGAAGAGCAACTCCAAGACACATAATTGTCAGATTCACCAAGGTTGAAATGAAGGAAAAAATATTAAGGGCAGCCAGAGAGAAAGCTCAGGTTACCCACAAAGGGAAGCCCATCAGACTAACAGTGGATCTCTCTGCAGAAACCTTACAAGCCAGAAGAGAGTGGGAGCCAATATTCAACATTCTTAAAGAAAAGAATTTTCAACCCAGAATTTCAT
>NW_012117722.1:1450335-1532895 GCF_000951035.1 Colobus angolensis palliatus | reverse complement strand
CCTCAAAAAAAAAAAAAAAATTCCTCAGCAATTACAAAATAATGGAAATTATAACAAAGAGTCCCTCAGACCACAGTGCAATCTAATTAGAACTCAGGATTAAGAAACTGCACAACTACATGGAAACTGAACAAACTGCTCCTGAATGACCACTGGGTAAACAACAAAATGAAGGCTGAAATAAAGATGTTCTTTGAAACCAATGAGGACAAAGATACAATATACCAGAATCTCTGGGATACATTTAAAGCACTGTTTAGAGGGAAATTTATAGCACTAAATGCCCACAAGAGAAAGCAGGAAATACCTAAAATTGACACCCTAACATCACGATTAAAAAAACTAGAGAAGCAACAGCATACAAATTCAAAATCTAGCAGAAGACAAGAAATAACTAAGATCAGAGCAGAACTGAAGGGGATGGAGACACAAAAAACCCTTAAAAAAATCAATAAATTCGGGAGCTGGTTTTTTGAAAAGATCAACAAAATGGATAGACCAGTAGCCAGACTAATAAAGAGGAAAAGAGAGAAGAATCAAATAGGTGCAATAAAAAATGATACAGGGGATGCCACCACTGATCCCACAGAAATACAAACTACCATCAGAGAATACTATAAACCCTTCTATGCAAATAAACTGGACAATTTAGAAGAAATGAATAAATTCCTGGACACATATATCCTCCCAAGTCTAAACCAGAAGGAAGTCGAATCCCTGCATAAATCAATAAAAAGTTCTGAAACTGAGGCAGTAATTAATAGCCTACCAACCAAAAAAAGTCCAGGACCAGACGGATGCACAGACAAATTCTACCAGAGGTACAAAGAAGAGCTGGTACCATTACTTCTGTAACTATTCCAATCAATAGAAAAAGAGGGAATCCTCCCTAACTCATTTTATGTGGCCAGCATCATCCTGATACCAAAACCTGGCAGAGACACAACAAAAAACAGAAAACTTCTGGCCAATATCTCTGATGAGTATTGATGCAAAAATTCTCGATAAAATACTGGCAAACCCAATTCAGTAGCACATCAAAAAGCTTATCCACCATGATCAAGTCAGCTTTATATCTGGGATGCAAGGCTGGTTGAACATATGCAAACTGATAAATGTAATCCATCACATAAACAGAACCAATGAAAAAACCACATGATTATCTCAATAGATGCAGAAAAGGCCTTCAACAAAATTCAACACCCCTTCATGCTAAAAGTTCTCAATAAACTAGGCATTGATGGAATATATCTCAAAATGATAAGAGCTATTTATGACAAACCCACAGCCAATATCATACTGAATGCATAAAAACTGGAAGCAGGCCGGGCGCGGTGGCTCAAGCCTGTAATCCCAGCACTTTGGGAGGCTGAGACGGGCAGATCACGAGGTCAGGAGATCGAGACCATCCTGGCTAACACGGTGAAACCCCGTCTCTACTAAAAATACAAAAAAACCTAGCCGGGTGCGGTGGCGGGCGCCTGTAGTCCCAGCTACTCGGGAGGCTGAGGCAGGAGAATGGCGTAAACCCGGGAGGCGGAGCTTGCAGTGAGCTGAGATCTGGCCACTGTGCTCCAGCCTGGGCCACAGAGCGAGACTCCATCTCAAAAAAAAAAAAAAAAAAAACTGGAAGCATTCCCTTTGAAAACTGACACAAGACAAGGATGCCCTCTCTCACCACTCCTATTCAACATAGTATTGGAAGTTCTGGCCAGGGCAGTCAGGCAAGAGAAATAAATAAAGTGTATTCAAATAGGAAGAGAGGAAGTCAAATTGTCTCTCTTTGCAGATGATATGATTGTATATTTAGAAAACCCCATCATCTCAGCCCCAAATCTCCTTAAGCTGATAAGCAACTTCAGCAAAGTCACAGGATATAAAATCAATGTGCAAAAATCACAAGCCTTTCTCTCCACCAAGAACAGATAAACAGAGAGCCAAATCATGAGTCAGCTCCCATTCACAATTACTACCAAGAGAATAAAATACCTAGGAATTCAAGTTACAAGGCATATGAAGGACCTTTTCAAGGAGAACTACAAATAACTGCTCAAGGAAATAAGAGAGGACACAAACAAATGGAAAAACATTCCATGTTCATGGATAGGAAGAATCAGTATGGTGAAAGTGGCCATAATACCCAAAGTAATTTATGGATTCAATGCTGTCCCCATCAAGTTACCACCGACTTTCTTCACAGAATTGGAAAAAACTACTTTAAACTTCATGTGGAGCCAAAAAAGAGACCACATAGCCAGGACAATCCTAAGCCAAAGGAACAAAGCTGGAGTCATCATACTACCTGACTTCAAACTATACTACAAGGCTGCAGTAATCAAAACAGTATGTTACTGGTACCAAAACAGCATGGTACTGTTACCAAAACAGATATATAGACCAACGGAACAGAACAGAGGCCTCAGAAATAGCACCACACATCTACAACCATCTGATCATTGACAAAAGTGACACAAACAAGCAATAGCAAAAAGATTCCCTATTTAATAAATGGTGTTGGCGAAGCTGGCTAGCCATATGCAGAAAAGTGAAACTGGACCCCTTCCTTAGACCTTATACAAAAATCAACTCAAGATGGATCAAAGACTTAAACGTAAAACCTATGATCATAAAAATCCTAGAAGAGAACCTAGGCAATGCCATTCAGGACATAGGCATGGGCAAAGACTTCATGTCTAAAGCACCAAAAGCGATGGCAACAAAAGCCAAAATTGACAAATGGGAACTAATTAAACTAAAGAGCACAGCAAAAGAAACTATCATCAGAGTGAACAGGCAACCTACAAAATGGGAGAATATTTTTTGCAATCTATTCATCCAACAAATGGGCTAATATCCAGAATCTACAAAGAACTTAAACAAATCTACAAGAAAAAAACAAACAACCCCATCAAAAAATGGGCAAAGGATATGAACAGACACTTCTCAAAAGAAGACAGTTATGCAGCCAACAGACATATGAAAAAATGCTCATCATCACTGGTCATTAGAGAAATACACATCAAACCACAATGAGATACCATGTCATGCCAGTTAGAATGGTGATCATTAAAAAGCCAGGAAACAACAGATCCTGGAGAGGATGTGGAGAAATAGGAATGCTTTTACCCTATTGGTGGGAGTGTAAATTAGTTCAACCATGGTAAAAGATAGTGTGGCAATTCCTCAAGGATCTAGAACTAAAAGTACCATTTGACCCAGCAATTCCTTTTGTGGGTATATACCCAAAGGATTATAAATCATTCTACTTTAAAGACACATGCACACATATGTTTATTACGGCACTATTCACAATAGCAAAGACTTGGAACCAACCCAAATGTCCATCAATAATAGACTGGATAAAGAAAATGTGGCAAATATACACCATGGAATACCATGCAGCCATAAAAAAGGATGAGTTCGTGTCATTTGCAGGGACATGGATAAAGCTGGAAACCATCATTCTCAGCAAACTATCACAAGAACAGAAAACCAAACACTGCATGTTCTCATTCATAAGTGGGAGTTGAATAATGAGAACACATGAACATAGAGATGGGAACATCACACACTGGGGCCTGTCATGGGGTGGGTGGCTAGGGGAGGGATAACGTTAGGAGAAATACCTAATGTAGGTGACGGGTTGATGGGTGCAGCAAACCACCACGCCAGCAAACCACTATGTAACAAAACTGCACGTTCTGCACATGTTCCCCAGAACTTAGAGTATTAAAAAAAAAAAAAAAAAGAATCAAGGCTTGACCAACGTGACAATGTTGCTCATTGACAGAATGCTGGACAGCCCAGCAGGTAACACAAATGAAGATGTGCTTCTGGGGTCAAGGCAGCTGGAAGAACATGAATTCAGAGGGGACCTTGCAAAAGTTCCTAAATAACCAACCAGCCCAAAGCAAGGTCTTCTAGGTGCCCATAATGGAGAATATCATGCTCAAACAATAGCTTTTTGACAGCAATTTATTCATACTCTCATCTGCTTTATCATTTTCAAAGACTGTTTTGGGGATGAAAAATAAAAAATTAGGTGGTATGATCAAAGCCTTTTTCTAAAAATAAATTTTAGTGCATATTTAAGGTACACAGCATGATGTTATGGGACACATATAGATATTAAAAAGGTTACTACAGTGAAGCAAATTGACACATCCATAATAACACATATTTACTTTTTTTTTTTTTTTTGCTTTTGTAGCAAGAGCAGCTGAAATTTACTTATTTAGCATGACTCCCATACAGTTCTTATCACCTATCATTCTCATGTGGTATATTAGATCTTTAGACCTGTTTATCCTTCATACTTGCTATTTGTATCCTCTAATCTATGTTTCTCCATTTCCTCTTCCTCTCACCTTTGGTAACTACTGTTTCGTTTTCTATCTCTGTATATTTGTTTTTTAAAAAAATATTCCACATATAAGTGAGATCATGCAATATTTTTCTTTCTGTATCTGGCTTGTTTCACTCAGCAGAATGTCCTCCAGTTTCATCCATGCTGTGGTAAATGGCAAGATCTTGTTTCTTTATAGGGTTGAATAATATTCCATTGCATATATGTGACATAGTTTCTTTATTCACTCATCTGTAGATGGACACTTAAGTTTTTTCCGTATCTTGGATATTGTGAAAAATGCTGCAATAAACATGGGAGTGCTGATGTTTTTTGGAAGTTTGTTATTTCATTTCCTTTGGGTATATGCCAGAAGAGGAATTGCTGAGACATATGGTAGTTCCATTTTTAACTTTTTAGGGAACCTCCATACTGTTTTCCATAATGGCTGTACCAGTCTCCCTTCCCACCAACAGTGTATAAGTACCTTTTCTCTATAACCTTGCCAACACTTGTTATCTTTTGACTTTTTGATAATTGCCATCCTAAGGGGTGTGAAGTGGTTTATTATAGAGATTTTGAGTTGCATTTCCCTCATGATTAATAATGTTGAATACCTTTCCATATACCAGTTGGCCATTTTCAAGTTTTTTAAAAAGAAATGTTTATTCAGGTCTTTTGCCCATTTTAAATTGGGTGTTTTTCCACTATTGAGTTGTATGGATTCTTTACAAATTTTGGATACTAACTTCTTATCAGATATATGGTTTGCAAATATTTTTTCCCAAACCATAGGCTGCATTTCATTTTGTTGATTGTTTCCTTTGCTATGCAGAAGCTTTTAGTTTGATATAATTCCATTTATTTATTTTTGCTTTTTGGCCTAAGGTTTTGGAGTGATAGCCACAAAATCATTGCCAAGACTGATGTTCAGATTTCTACCTATGTTCTCTTATAGAAGTTTTATAGTTTCAGGTCTTTTATTTAGCTATTTTATCTACTTTGAGTTGATTTTTAGGTATGGTGAAAGATAAGGGTTCAATTTCATTCTTTTGTGTTGTGGAAATTCAGTTTTCTTAGCCCCAATTAATGAAAAGACTATCCTTTCTGCATTGTACTGTCATTGAACCCTTGGCAAAAAATTAGTTGATCATATGTGTTTGGATTTATTACTGGGCTCTCAATTTTGTTCCACTGGCCTATATGTCTGTTTTTAATGCCAGTACCATATTGTTTTGGTTACTGTAGCTTTGCAATATGATTTTAAATCACAAAATGTGAGGCCTCCAACTTTATTTTTCTTTCTCAGATTTTCTTTTTTTGACTATTTGGGATCTTTATGGGTGCACATTGTCTTAGTCTGTTTTGTGTGGCTTTAATAGAATACCACAGACTGGATAATTTATAGGGAACAAAAATTTATTTCTTACAGTTATGGAGGCTGGAAAGCCCTAAGTCAAGAGGCCTCCATCTGGCAAGGGCCTTCTTGCTGTGTCATCCCATGGGAGGAAGGTGGAAAAGCAAATGAACACTTGTGAGAGAGAGCAAGAGGGGCCCAAACTCACATTTACAGCAAAGCCACTCTAGAGATAACTAACTCACTTTCAAAATAATAACATTAATCAATTCATGAGGGCAGAGTCCTTGTAACCTAATCACTTCTTATTAGGTCCAACTTCCTAACACTGTTGCATTGGGGATTAAATTTCCAACACATTAACTCCAGGGAACATATTCAAACCATAGCATATATTAATTTTAGTTTTTTTTCTGTTTCTAGGAAGAATGCCATTGGGATTTTAATACAGATTTCATTTAATCTGTATATTGCTTTGGGTAGTATGAACATTTGAAAAATACCAATTCTTCCAATCCATAAGCATTGATATATTTTTGGGTCTTCTTCAGTTTTTTTAATGAATGTTTTATAGTTTTCAGTGTACAGATCTTTCACCTCTTTGGTTAAGTTTCTTCCTAGATATTTTATTTTTTTGATGGTAACATAAAAGGGATTTTTTTCCTTGATGTCTTTTTCAGTTATGTCATTATTTGTGCATAACAATGTTATGGATCTTTGTATGTTAATTTTGTATCCTAATATTTTACTGAATTCTCTAATTAGTTCATATAGGTTTTTTTTGGATTTTTTTTTAACAGATAGGATTGTGTCACCTGTCACTTGAGATAATTTTGGTTCTTCCTTTCCAATTTGGATGCTTTTTCTTTTTCTTGTCTGATTTCTCTTGCTAGTACTTCAAGTACTATGTTGAATAGAAGTGCCTTGTACCAAATCTTAGTGAAAAGATTTCTATTTTCTCCCATTGATTACAATGTGGGTTTTTCATAGATGACCTTTATTATGTTCAGAATCTTTCCTTTTATATCTAAACTCTTGAGAGTTTTTATCAAGAAAGAATTTGTGGACTTTGTTGAATGCTTCTTCCATGTTAATTGAGATGACCATGTAGATTTATCTTTCATTTGGTAAATGTGATGTATCACATTGGTTGATTTGCATATCTTAAACCAGACTCACATGCCAGAGATAAATCCCACTTGGCCATTGATATGGTTTGGCTGTGTCCTCACCCAAAACCTCATCTTGAATTGTAATCCCCTTGATCCCAATAATCCCCATGTGTCAATTGCAGGACCAGGTGGAGGTAATTGGATCATGGGGGTAGTTTTCCCCATCCTGTTCTTGTGATAGTGAGTGAGTCTCAGTTGATCTGATGGTTTGATAAGCATCTGGTATTTTCCTTGCTTGCACTCATTCTGTCCTGCCACCCTGTGGAGAAGGTGCCTGCTTCTCCTTTGCCTTCCACCATAATTGTAAGTTTCCTGAGGCCTCTGCAGGCATGCAGAACTGTGAGCCAATTAAGCCTCTTTCCTTTATAAATTATCTAGTCTTAGGATTTCTTCACATCAGTATGAGAATGAACTAATACAGCCATTATGTATAATCTCTTTAATGTGTTGTTGGATTCAGTTTGCCAATATTTTATTGAGGATTTTTGCGTCAATCAGAGAAATTGGCCTGTAGTTTTCTTTTCTGGTGAAATCTGTATCTGGCTTAAGTAGCAAGGTAATACTGGCCTCCTAAATTGTGGTTGGAAGTATTCCCTCTAGTTATATTTTTGGGAGGGACATTGTTGGTATTGATTCTTCTGTGAATGCTTGCTAGAATTCAGTTGTGAAGCCATTTGGTCTTAGGCTTCTCTTTACTGGGAGATTTTTGATTACTTCTTCAATTTCTTTTACTTGTTTTTAGTCTGTTCAGCCTTTCTTTTTCTTCTTGGTTCAATCTTGGTAGATTATATTTTCTAGAAATTTATCCAATTCCTTTGGGTTAACCAAATTATTGGAATAATTTCAATATGTTATTATGACTATTGTTCATAATAGTCACTATGATTATTTTTTATTTCTGAGGCATCTGCTGTAATTAATTTTCATTTTTGATTTTATTTGTTTGAGTATTCTTTCTTTTTTTCTTACACTAGCTAAGAGTTTTTCAGTTTTTTTATTTTTTTCAAAAACTAACTCAGTTTTACTTATTGTTTCTGTGATTATTTTGTTCTCTGATTTATTTCTGTTCTAGTTTTTATTACTTCCTTCTTTCTGCTAATTTTTGATTTAGTTTTTTTAAAGCTGTTTGAGATGTAATAGCAGACAAATTTGTTTGAAATCATTCTTCTTTTATATGTAGGCATTTATTGCTGTAAACTTACCTCTTAGAACTGCTTTCGCTGCATCCCATAGATTTTGGTACACTGTGTTTCCATTATTATTTGTATCAAAATATTTTAAATTTTCCCTTTTGATCTCTTTGACCAGTTGGTAGTTCTGACCATGTTATTTATTGTCCGCATATTTGTAAATTTTCCAAGATTCTTCCTGTTATTGTTTTCTAGTTTTACACCACTATAGTCCAAAATGATGCTAGGTATGATTTCAATCTTCTTAAATTTGTTGACTTATTTTTTTTGCTTAACATATAGCATATCGTAGAGAATGTTTCATGTGCACTGGTGCAAAATGTGGATTCTGCTGTTGTTGGATGGCAAGTTTTGTACATGTCTGGTATGTCCATTTGGTCAAAAGTGCAACTTAAGTACAGTATTTTCTTATTAATTTTCTGTCTGGTTGATCTACCCATTGTTAAAAATGGGGCACTGAAGTCCCCTATTATTATTGCATTGCTAGTTATCTCTTTCTCCCTTCATGTTCATTAATATTTGCTTGGTGTATTTAGATGCTCCGATGTTGGATGCATATAAATTTCCAATGATTCTCTTCTCCTGGTTGACTCCTTCATCATGTAATAATGACCTTGTTTGTCTCTTGTGACAGTTTTTACTTGAAGTTTATTTTATGAGTGTAGCCACTTCTGCTCTCTTCTGGTTATCATTTGCATGAAATGTCTTCTTCCACTCTTTTACTTTCAGCCTATGTGTTTCCTTAAAGTTAAGTTTCCTCTTCTAAGTAGCATATAGTTGGATCTTATTTTTATAAAATCTATGTAGCCAGTCTGTGTCTTTTGACTGGAGAATTTAGTTCATTTATATTCAAGGTTATTATTGGTAGGTAAAGAATTACTATTGCCATTTTGTTATTTTTCTATCTTTTTTTTTTTTAAAGTTCCTTTGTTTCTTTATTTCTTCCTTGTTTACCTTCATGATTTGAATTTTTTTGGTAATGCTAAGCTTTAATTCCTTTGTCTTTAGTTTTTGTATATTTGCTGTAGTGTTTTTCTGTTTTGTGGTTATTATAAGGCTTACCTAAAACACTTTATTGTTATAATCTACTATTTTAAGCTGATGAAAACTTAACTTCTGTTGCATACAAAAACTGGAATTTTACCCTCCACCCTATTTATATTTTTGATGTCATAATTTACATCTCTTTATATTCTGTAGTCTTTAACAACTTATTGTAGCTTTAGTTATTTGTGAACATTTTTATGTTGCACAAAATGCAACATAAATTATATGTTACATAAATTATTATGTTGCATAAAATGCAACATAAATTATATGCAATATAATTTATACTAGAGATATGTATGATTTACACACCACAATTACAGGATTGGAGTTTTTCCACTAAGCCAAGATCTACTGCTCCAGGGTACATCCCAGCAGCTTAGGCCCATGAGGCTGGGATGCAGCTGTGGTTCTGACCCTGGGGGGCAAGTTATACCACTGGCACGGCTCTGGGGAAGAAGGCAAGCTCTGGAGGCTCAGGCTCCAAGAATCAGGGCATAGTTGCAATTTGGGACTCAGAACCAATAGGGCACTTTGGCAGCTTGGGACCCAAGGGATGAGGTACCACACAGAGTCACAGAATTGTGACTTTGGACCCTGAGATAGTGGGATATGGCAGTAGCCCAGGCTCTGTGAGGCCAGGGGCAGCAGCAGTAAGGACCCAGAAATGGCAAGATGCTGCTGTGGCTTTGTCCCAGAAGATGGGTAGGAGTGTAATGATTCTACTGCCTGGAGATTGGGGTGCCTCAGTAGCTTCGCCTGAGTCAGGGCTAGTTCAGTTCCAGGTAGGCAGGGAACTGTGATGGCTTGGCCTGGAAGGCAGGGTGATCCAGCTCAGCCAAGGCTCTGATTCCTCAGGATGCAAGGCACTGTGTCTACTCAGCCCCAGAAATTTCAGCTACCAGGCTCAGTGGAGCCTCTGCATCCCTGATGGTAGAGTGCAGGATGAGCTGGGGTGCTGGGAGGTACAACTGCTCTCTTGTGCAGAAGACCTGAGGTCCCTGTGGGGTGGGCTACTGCATCTGCTCTGGGGTCAGGGTCACGACTCTTCCTGTGTTCAGGAGGCCACAGGACTGGATGCTGCCTCAGCTGTGGCTCTGGGGGTGTGACTGCTTTTACAGTTCGAAGTTCTGGATCTCTGGCTGCGGGGTATCACTTCAGTTTGGCCCTCAGGAGAGGGAATACCAGCAACTGAGAAGGCAGGATGAAGCGGCTTTGTGGCAGCTTGGTCCTGGGGGTTTGGATGTAGCAGCAACTCTGCTCAGAGATACTGGGCTCCTGGGTAGATGTGGGGCAGGGGTGGCTGAGCATCTTGGGATGGAGGTATACAATGGCTACTCACCCTGGAGCAGAGCTCACTCTAGCATTGGCTTCTGTTCCACAGTGGTGCAGAGAAGCAGCAGTACAGGCTAGTGGGGGCACACAGTATAGGCTCCTTCTCTAAGGTTAGCTCAGCATATTGACTCCAGGGAACTGTCTCAGCTGGGCGCAGAACCTGTGAGGACTGTAGGAGTCTCCAGCAGCGAAGACTGCAGGTAGCCGAGATGGTGCTGGGGGTGCTGGGATCCTCTTGCTCACCTTTTCCCTGCAGGGAAAAGTCCCTCCTGGTTCCAAGCTCATCTCAACTGTGGGGATGGGGTGGTGGAGGAAGGTATTTTCTTCCATTCTCTGTGTGGCCATCTTGGGTTTCTGTGCTCTATAGGATTCCTGCTGGATTTTCGGTATTCCCTCATGCTCTCTTTTAGCTATTTTAGTCAGAATGTAGTTATTTATTCATGTTTTGTTCTGTTTTTTGTGTGTGGAAGAGTGCTAGGAGCTTCTAGTTGGCCATCTTGCTGATGTCCTAATTTGTATGTCCTAATTCCATAAAGACTCTAAAGTCTTTACGGAATTCTAAATTTTTATGAATCCAAAGACAGCGTAAACATAAAACAGGTTTATTTCAACTATAGACACAAAGCACACATTTTTGTTTTGCATTCCTTGACTAAGGCCTTTACCATAAGCTAGGTGTACCAGACTAGATCACTACTGACAGTCCCTCACTTTCCTAAACTGTGCTTAGTGACAGCTGCTGACAAACCTGAGGAATAAGGAAACCAACGATTACACAGCCCCAAACAAACATGGTATACAACCGAACCTTCACAATTTCACCATCTTTTTCTTCTCTTTCTATCTATCTGCCTGTCTCTGTCCCCTTCTCTTTCTTTCTGTTTTACACACACACACACGTGCGTGCGCGCACACACACACACACACACTTCCTCCTCCCTCCTGTTCTTTGCTGATGTGTGTGGGAGGGGGGCTGAATCAGGAGCAGGGAGGCTGGCCTTTTTCTGGGCCACCTCTTGCTGCCCCCCAGGTGCTCAGTTCTCTTCTCTGGTGCCTTGTTCAGCCCCCTTTGCTCTTTCTTCTTCATTTTTTTTTTCTGATGTGTAAACATCCTGGGAAATTTGCATATTTGGCTGTAGTCGGGAGATCTTGGACAGGGTTTAGTGACTGTGTTGGAACCATTTGCTATTCTCTCACTAATCCCATGGACAGGAGATGGGGGAGTGAGGGCGGATGGAATCTCACCACTGCCGCCTGAGAGGGAGTAACTGAATCAATAGCAGTGTTGCTGTTTCCATCTGTCAGGGTGACATGCCAACTGGCTAATGCTGAATTATTGATACTCCTTCCCAAAGTGAGTTAACCAAACAATTCAAAATCAGTGAAAAGGGGGTGGTCAATGGCAAATGAGGTTAAGTCCATTTTGTCACAAGGACAGGAAGTTGATGGCTGCCTCCAAGCCAAATCTGCTTGATTTCTGTTATCGCTGAGAGAGGTCTTCAGTGCCACAAAGGGAAAGAACACAATAGAACAACAAAATTAGCTTTTTCACAAAAGAGGATTCAGATCACTTTCCAAATGAGCCATATTTACTAGCTAGCTCCCCTATCCCTCCAGCAGTAGAACTGGTATAGAAATAACCAGAAGGGAAGTTCTTTCACAGTAAAATAAAATAAAATAAAATAAAACAAAAAAGCCAAGATTTCCTTGAAAAACTGGATTCCTCCATGAATTTGACCTTCAATCTTGACAGAAAGGTGATTGCTGGAAACACAAAAGCTCACTGGCTAAATTCCTACTCTGATGTCTCTACCGGGTGTTAGGATCTGTAGAGCAATTAATGAACCTGAGATATGACAACCCACTGATTTTACTGAGCAGTGTCTTGGGAGATCACAAAGCATTCTCTTATGTATTCAGTGTCATAAATTCTACCCTTTAGGGAGCACATTAATTGTTATGCACTGAGTAAACAGCTGCTTTATATTGTACACAGAGGTGCCAGGAGGTGCTTGCCCTGAAATTGTGTATGCCCCAGGCTGCAAGGTATAACAAATAAATGGGCAAGTTGTGAATTTCCATTCATTTGGATGGACTTTTTATTAAAGTGCCTGCCAAGACACTTGCACAGACCAGAATGTTTAAAGAATTAACTTTCATAGATTTTAAACATTCCATAGCATTTCACCTGTCTACAGGTTTCAATCTTTCTCCAAGCCCAGTGAACTGTTACAAACACAGATCTGTAGCACCATCTAGTGGACTGGAAGCAGGGGTAGTGTGCAGACAACTGACTATAATATTTGAAAGCCAAATTTCGGGTATGGCTCAACCTTCTTGTTCATGGTAGGGTATCCCAGTCATATTCTGAGCAGAATGAAACATGAGTTGGATGGCAGGAACGGGTGCTACAATTTGGCTGAGCCATCCATTATTGGGGAGGAAGACGGGGTGGAGACTGCAACCAGATGGAGCAGTGCATTGATCTATGCACTTTGATCAGTGGAGAAATCAGTTATTAATCAACAAAGAACTATTGATTTCCCAGCACAGTTGCAGCCAGAAAACAGTGTATCAGCTGTTACTATTAACAACCAGTGTGTTGGGAAGTTAACCACTAGCAACTCTGCCCTTGGCTTCAGTAAACAGATCATTAAATGATGGGAAGAACCTGAACTCTCCAGAGGGACGGCTAGAGGAGACTGAGGAATTTTAAACAAAACATGAAACTGATTTGCATTTTGTAGTTCAAAATGGAGCTAGTCATTAGCTCCTTTTAGACAAAAATAATGTGAAAACTGTATATTTATACTATGTGCGTTCTTTGGCTTAACTAAAAATTGAGTTATTGGGACCAAGAAAAAAATCAATAATCAACAAATATTATCAACAGTTTACCTTGTACCAGGCACTCTTCTAGGGGAAACAGACATTAAATCCTTGCCTTTGTATTAATATTTAGTAGTTGGCGTCATGTGACATAGACATTATGGTGCTGCCACTAAGTTGAACCAAAGTTTCTCTAATTTTGTGTAAACACACTTTAGAGTTACACTAAAATATCATTATGGCATGAAGTCTATTTCTCAAAAGAGGAACAATAACCAAATGTATTCAGCTTAGCCATTAACTTTTTTCTCTTATTTCACTTTAATGGGATTAACCTTATTGATAATGCTAAATATTTACCTGGACCTTCAACAAGGTGTGTGTGTGTGTGTGAGAAATTGTACTATAACCAGCCTGGAAGCAATTTCAGATGAATGACTATAAAGTCCTTCAGGCACCTGGACTAAGGCTGGTTCCTAAAAGCTTGCTCCGCAGGGTCCATTGTCAAAGGAAGAAAAACTGGTGTTGGAGGCTGCCTGCCATGTTAGATTGATTATTGGGATTTCACACTCTGTTCCGTGGGTACAAGAACCATCCAACTCTGGAAAGGGTTGGTATCTGTGGAGAATCTGGCAAGTTAGGGAAGTGACATGAGGAAAAACTATAGTTTAAAAAATTGTAATGTTATGGATAGGACTATAAAAAGCCAGGAATGTGATAATGTTTTTCAATTTTAGGTAAAAAATTTATTTAAAAAATTTCCCACCTTTAGTGAGGTATAGTTGACAAATAAAACTTGTATATATTTATAATGTACAATGTAATGTTCTGAAATATGTATATGTTGTGAAATTATTAATCAAGCTAATTAACATATATATTATCTCGGAGTTATTTTTTGTGGTGAGAACATTTAAGATAATCTCTCCTAGCAGTTTTCAAGCATACAATATTTTAAAAAGTATATGTTATTATTATTTATAGTCACCATGCTGTACAATAGATCTCCAGAATTTATTCATCCCAATTGAAATTTTGTATTCTTTGACCAATGTCTCCCCATCACAGCCCCTTCCCCAACTTGTTTATTTCTTATTTGATTTGCAAAGCGATTGATAGACTTCTATGTTTCAGACATTGAAATAACTAAGATGGGTAAGACAAGCTTCCTGCATGTGAGATACTTCTTCTCAAGTAATGGAGAAGAAACTTGGGTAATTACCATTAGCATGAAGAGAAATAGCTGATAAATAGTCTTTAGAGCAGGAGTTCTCAGACTCACACATACATTAGAATCACCTGGAGGGTGTGTTAAACTACTGATTGCTGTGCCCACGCCCAGAGGTTTGGCTTCAGTAGGTCTTCGGTGAGTTCTCAGAATTTGCATTTCTAACAGGCTCCAGGTGATACTGATAGTGTTTGTCTACCACTATTTTAGAGGGAGGTGGTGGTGGGTAGGGAAGGCTTCAAGGAGGAGTGACATCTCTGCTAGGACTGCTAATAAATATCAAGAGTTTGGTAATGGAGAGGGGACATGAGCATGCCAGGCAAAGAACAGTGTGAGAAGATACATCCGGGAATGAGTGAGTCATTCAGGGACACTAAAATTCTGGACACACGGGCAAGAGCAGGGAGATGAGGCCCACATTGCAGACCAGGGCAGTTCTCAAGGGCCTTGAGTGCTGGGTTAAGAGTCAGGACACTGCCCCATAAACAATATGGAACCATTAGAGGTTTTTCAGAAGAGTGACATGATCAGATTTGTTTCCTAGACAGGAAATTGTCTTCCATTTGAAGAGAGGAGAACCAGAGGCAGGAAAAGCAATTAGGAAGCTGTTTCAATGGTCGAGGTGATAGACATTAGGGGCTTTAACTGAGACCATGGAGGTATGAATGAACATGTAGAAACAAATGAGAAAGAGATTTAGGAGGTAGGATCAATTGTAATTAGGGACAGAGAAAGAGGAACTGAGGTCCATGATGTAATGCTGGGGTGCCTGAGTGGAAAGTCTTAGTATAAGTTGAGATACTATAAAATAAAAAGTCATTTTTGGAGGAAAATGGTTAATTTGATTTTGGAAAGAATAAGCTTGAAGTGTTGTTTAAAAAAAAAAAGAAAAGAAAAGAAAAATGGGGACTGGTTGGCAGCACCTGTGTTAAGCCAGAATGGAACTAACGAACTGATGATGGAATGAAAGTTTATATTCATCCTTTAAATGTTAAGCCATGAAAAGATGGACTCACATTTTTTTTTCTTATTATTTCAACATAGCCAATTGAAATTGGGAGTTCATGTAATCAGGGCTACATAAAAAATTATTCTATCCACTACTCATACACATCGTATGTATAATGTGCTTAAAACATGATTACAGGAATGAAACAAGGACACTTGAAATAGCAAGATTAGACTTTAAGTACATATTAAGTGAGTGATGTGGATGAGCGAGATTATTTCCAGTTAAAACATTCAGAGAAAGCTTCAATGTCTTCTTTCCCTTCTTTGTTACCTACCTCTTTTCTCTGACACTCATCAATCAGGTATCTTCACCCCCTTGTTCATGCCCTTTGGCTAGCAGAAGGGCTGAGTAGAATATATCATAGAAACATAATGAAGATGTGTTAAGAGGCACAAGAGATTCTCAATGGCAGGGAGTTAGAGGACAGGTCAGAGACAGCAGTGTATCTCAATTTTAACGTGCATGGAATCACCTGGAAATCTAGTTAAAATGCAGATTCTGATTTGCCAGTGGGGCCTGAGATTCTGCATTTCGATCAAGCTCTCAAGTGATGCCTCTGTGCTGCTAGTCTGTGGACCTTACTGAGTAGCAAGGTGCTCGGGCATTTTCGGCCCACGTGGTTGAAACTATTGGCTGTGGAGTTAGACAGATTCGAGACAGAACATTGCCCCTGTCAGTTATTAGGTGGGTAACCTTGGGCAGGTTATTAAACCTCAATCTAAGTTTTATCTTCTGTAATAATAATACCTTACTTATGGAGTTCATAATGTCAGTGTTCTTTCTGACACCCATGGTATCCTTGAAGGATGACTTTTATGCTCCGAAGAGATTTTCAGGGGCTATCTTTGTCTTAAAAATTAATATTCAATTTAAATAAAGTTACAAATTCAAAAGTTTAAGAGCTCAGTCAAGCAGATGCCAGTGTTTGAGTCTTAGCTCTCCTTACTGTGACTTTGGGCCAGGGACTTATCCTAGTATACATCAACTCATTTAACCTTCACCACAACTCTGTAGAGGTGCCTTTATTACTTCCAGCTGAGGTCTCAGAGTCCACTGCTGTAAACTGGGAATACTAATGGGGTAGTTGTGAGGAATAAATGAGTTAATGTGTAAAAAGCGTTTATAAAAGGCTTGGCACATAAAAAGCTTTATCATTCCTTAAGCCTTTAGGTTCAACTCACAAATCTTAGCTTTCTGTTTATAAATCTAGCAAATTTTAACAATTATTTTTAAAGTAACATTTACAACTGAATTAATTTTTCTTATATACCTTAAATTGCATTTCTAGAGTTGGTGTTCTTTATTTTCTTCATGAAATCCAGTTGTCTGAAAAACAGATCATATAAAGAACTTAAATAACCCTTATAAATATGAAACTTTAAACTTACAAATATGGGGAGCTTAAAGTAGTGACACAGCAATGGGAGTGACAGATGTGGTCCGCTCTGGGGTACAGACAGTAAAGGGGTATGTGATCTGTAGAGAATTTAAAAACAATAATAAAATCAATTAAGTGTTGTTGGTCTGCCTTTTATTATCATCATGTACTGACATGCTATCAATAACAGTGACAAAATACTCCTCATACTGGAATGGACCACTTCTATAGTCTGCGCCTCTTGGTACACCCAGGGTAATCTTAAGTGCTCTTTAATGTTCCAACACTGCTTAAAATGTTGGCCAAATTCTCTTTTACTTTTACATTAAAAATAACAATCTAAGGCCAAGCATAGTGGCTTGTGCCTGTAATCTCAGTGCTTTGGGAGGCCAAGGTGGGAGGAATGCCTGAGGCCAAGAGTTACGACCAGCCTGAGCAACATAGCAAGAGCCCCCCACAGCTACTCAGGTGGCTGAGGTGAGAGGGTTGCTTTGAGTCCAGGAGTCTGAAGCTGCAGTGAGCTATGACTGTGCCACTGCACTACAGCCTGGGTGACAGAGCAAGATCCTCTCTTTAAACAACAACAACAACACAACAAATGCAAAGCAAATCCAAGTTGTCTCTAGGCTTATCTATAATTACTCTAACATGTCTTTAAATATTATCAGTAATTAAAATCAAATATTCACTAATGTTTTCCCCTAAACATAGCTTAACATATTAATACTATAGGTTTGATTTATATGACCATGTATACCTTTAATTATAAATTTTTCCAGAGGTTTGCAATGTTAACTCAATAATGGAACACCTGTCATAGAAGCAGAACAGTGTCATGTGTTAAGAGAATAGATTATTGGAACAGACTGCCTGGTTTTGAAGATTAGCCCCACCACTTGCTAGCAGTGTAGCCCTTAGCTGGTTATATAACCACTCAGTGTCTCAATTTTCTCATGAGGGCATATAATAACAAGTAGCTACCTTATAAGATGACTAAATAAATTATGATACCAAACTACTTAGCATATGTTAGAAATTGATTGAACACATAAGCATGGGTCTACTTCTAAATTTTGATTCCATTTTATTGGTATGTTTGCCTATTTTTGGACTAATGTCATGCTACCTGGATTATGGTACCTTTATATGAAGTCTTGAATTCAAATCAGGTAACACAAGTTCTCCAATATTCTTTTCAAGGTTGTTTCAGCTATCCTTTACTAGTGAAACTTTCTGGGCCTGAAACTTACTTTGTGGGGAGGCTTTAAATTTTAAATTCAATTTATTTTACAAATATAGACTGTTCATTAAAAATTATTATGTAATAAATTTTGGTGATTTTTTTAGCATAAAGTTATTTATAACTTTAAGCTCCTTATCATTTAAAAATATGTTGTTTCTGTTTCTTCAAACTATTCCAGAAAAATGAAGAGGAGGGAATACTTTCAAACTTGTTTTACAAAGTCAGCATTACCTTGATTCCAAAACCAGACAAAGACACAACAATAAAAGAGAGTTACAGGCCAATATCTTTGATTAACATAGATACAAAAATTCTCAAAAAGATACTAGCAAACCGAATTCCATAGTACATGGAGAAGATCATTCAATATGATCAGGTGAGATTCATCCCAGTGACACAAGAAAGGTTTAACATACACAAAATCAATACATGTGATACACTACATTAGGGAAAGACAAAAACCATGGTCATCTCAATAAATACTTTAAAAGCATTTGACGAAATTAGACATCTATTCATGATAAAAACTCTCAACAAACTAGGTATAGAAGGTATGTATGTCAACATAATAAAGGTCATATATGACAAACCCACAGCTAACATCATACTAAATGGAGAAAAGTTGAAAGATTTTCCTCTAAGATCTGGAGCAAGACAAAATTCAATATACTACTGGAAATCCTATCCAGAGCAATTGAGCAAGAGGAAGAAATTAGAAGGAAGTAAAAGTATCCCTGTTTGCAGACAACATGATCTTATATAGAGAAAACCCTAAAGACTTCATAAAAAAGCTGTTAGAATTAATAAATGAATTCAGTAAAGTTGCAAGATATAGAATCAACATACACAAATCAGTAGCATTTCTATGTGCCAGTTTTGAACTACCTAAAAAAGCAATCAAGAAAATGATTTCATTTACAACAGCTACAAAATAGATACCTCGGAATAAACTTAACCAGGGAAGTGAAAGAGTTCTATGTTGAAAACTATAAAACACCAATGAAAGAAACTGAAGAGAAAACAAATAAGTGGAAAGATATCCCACGTCCATGGACTGGAATAATTAATATTGTTAAAATGGCCATATTACTGAAAGTGATCTACAAGTTAATGCAATCACTATCAAAATACCAATGAAATTCTTCACAGAAATAGAAAAAATGATCCTAAAATTTATATAGAATCACAAAAGACACCAAAGAGCCTAAGCTGTCCTGAGCAAAAAGAACAAAGCTGGAGGCATCACACTAACCTGATTTCAAAATATACCACAGAGCTAGAGTAACCAAACCAGCATAGCATTGGCATAAAATCGGACATATAGACCAATGAAACAGAATACAGAACCCAGAAACAAATTTATGCACCTACAGCCAGCTGATCTTTGACAAAGATGCCAGGAGCACACACTGGGGAAAGGACAGTCTCTTCAATAATGGTGCTGGGAAAATTGGATATTCATATGCAGAAGAATGAGACTAGACCCCTACCTCTCACCATATTAAAACATCAACTCAAAATGAATTATTGACTTCATATAAAACCCAACATTCATGAAACTACTGGAAGAAAACAGAAAAAACACTTCTGACATTGGGCTGGGCAAGGATTTAAAAAATAAGACTGAAAAAGCATGGGGTGCAGTGTATACTGCTAGGGTGATGGGTGCACCAAAATCTCAGAAATCACACCTAAAGAACTTATCCCTGTAATCAAACACCACCTGTTCCCCAAAAACTATTGAAATAAAAAAGCACAAGCAACAAAAGCAGAAATGGACAAATAAATTACACAAAACCGAAAAGCTTCTGCACAGCAAAGAAAACAAGCAACACACTGAAGGGACAACCTGCAGAATGGGAGGAAACATTTGCAAACAATATATTTGACAAGGAGTTTATATCTAGAATATTTAAGGAATGCAACTCAATAAGGCAAATAATCTGATTAAAAATGGGCAAAAGACTTTGATAAACATTTCTCAAAACAAGATATACAAGTGGTTAATAGGTACATAAAAATATACTCAACATTACTAAAAATCAGGGAAATACAAATCGAAGCCACAATAAGATACCACCTCACTCCAGTTAGAATGGCTACCATAAAAAGACAAAAACATGTTGGCAAGGATGTGGATAAAAAGGAACACACACTGTTGCCACCAACACTAGTATTGTAAACTAGTACAGACGTTATGGAAACAGTATGTAGGTTCTTCAAAAAATTAAAAAGAGAACTACCATATGATCCATTAATCCCACTACTGGATATATATCCAAAGGAAATGAAATCAGTGTGTTGAAGAGATGTCTGCACTCCAATGTTCATTGCAACGCTATAATAGCCAAGATATGGAATCAATCTAAGTGTGCTTCAGTTAATGAATGCATAAAGAAAACGTGAGATACACACACACACACACACACACACACACACACTGGAAGAGTTTTCAGTGATAAAAAAAGAATGACATTCTATCATTTGCAACAGAAGGATGAACCAGGGAAATGCCATGTTAAGTGAAATAAACCAGACACAGAAAGTTAAATACTGCATGATCTTACTCATATGTGGAATCTTAAAACTAATGTTGATATCATAGAAGCAGAGAGTAGAACAGTGGTTACCAGAGACTGGGGAAGAGTAGGGAGAGGGGAGAAAGAGGGGAAAATGGGAAGAGGTTGGTTAATAGGTGTAAAATACAATTAGATAGGAGGAATAAGTTCTTGTGTTTGATTGCACAGTAGGTGACTACAGTTAACTGTAAAGTATTGAATACTAAAATTAGCTAGACGAGAAGCTTTTGAATGTTTCCACTACAAATAAATGATAAATACAGGGGGTGACAGATACACACTAATTACTCTGGTTGGATAATTATAAAACATATATATGTACTGAAACATCAGATTGTACCCTAAATATATGTAGAATTACAATGAGTCAATTAAAAATATGTTGTTTCTGTAGGTAGGCCTCACCTTTCATTCTGGGTATTGATAATTTATATTTTCTTTCTTTTTTTCTTCATTGACCTTGCTAAACATTTATAAATTTTGTTAACCTTTCAAAATAACTAAATTTTTGCTTTGTTAATTTTCTCTATTACTTGTCTATTTTCTATTTAATTGATGAGTTAATGCCTGTTTTATCTTTATTATTTTCTTCTTTCTATTTACTTTGGTTTTAATGTGCTTTCTTTTGTTTTTCTACATTCTGAAGGTAGAAGTTTAGATCTTGACTTTTAGACATTTTGTGTTTAATATAAGCAAATGAAGCTATAAATTTCCCTCTAAGCACTGCCTTAACTGCATCCCACACACTTTTATACACGATTTTCATTTTTACTCAGTTCCAAATATTTTCTAATTTATCTCATGATTTCTTTTATCTGTGGTTTATTTCACAGTGTGTCATTTAATTTCTTGTTATTTTTCTTTCCATGGGCTCTTTTCCCCCTCTGGAAACCTTCCTATACCCCTCTGCCTATTGCACTTTCAGTTTCTTTCACATTTATTTAAGCAGAGAATGACTAGGCTGAAGCTTTCAGGATAATTATAAAGCTGATTATTCATGTTAGTTGAAGAATTTTTGACTGAGAAGTTGCTGTGTGCTCAACACTGTGATGTATTTAATCAATAGCTTCTGGGACTAGCCTCACAGCTGGAGGTGGAAGGGATGTTTCTGCTATCTTTAGTGTAAAGCATTTCTAAAACTCTAAGGCTTCAGGCACTTGAATCATGCTCTAGGAAAGGATTTCTGTGGTTCAAATTGTTGAGATACTACTTTCCAACACTTTAAAAAAGTTTTGGTGATACATATTCTAATGTTCCTAATGTTTTGAGGGACTTAGGCTTTACCTTCCTGCCCACAATGGGGAGAAATTCTGATATGCATTTAAGATGAAATGGAGTTCCCGAGGATCCATTGTGACTGGTTACACTAGAGAGGTGAACTTCTGGAGGTAGTGCCAGGTTGTGTGCCCAGGGAAAGGGGCCATAGAATAAGTTGTTCAACCTGCCTATCATCTGGACCATTTGATAAAGTCCAGGAAACATTATTTAAGAGTGGGAACCTATGGTGGTAAAGGTCTGGAGGACTTGTCTAGAGGATTCTCCAATAAATATCTCCAATCAATATTCCAGCAGGATAAAAGCAGAATCTGGCTGAATAGGAGTATGTGGGTTGTTTCCATCATCTCTCCTAACGTGACTAATATATAGCAACTTAACAAGCACTTGGAATAACAGCTAATAATAGTAGCTAACATTTATTGAGCACTTTCTATGAATCAGGCACTATACTCAATCTTTCATGTCTTATTTAAATCACACAAAGCTGCTAAGCTAGATACTATTATTACCAGCCCCTTTACACTTAAGGAACTAAGTGAATTAATCCAGGTCACTTACAAGGACATTTTCTTCATACATGTTTGCACTCAATACATCTTGTGAAAAATATGGAGTGTTTCCTTTCCATCCCAGGCATCTGGGCACTTTCTATAATAGAGCCAACTTTGTTTTTGGGGCAACTGGAAGTCAAACATATTTTGGAAAGTTCTCAATAGAATAGGCATCACAATGACTGAAATATTTTCTTCCAATTGTGTGGTCTCTATTACATGGCAAAGTAAATGATGCAGAAAAACCCAAGACATTTTTGACAAGCTTCACATTGACAATGGGAGCAAGCAGCACTTCCAAATTCCATTTGTTTCTCTACTGAATACTAATCCCAGAGTTTATCAGTTTGAATGTATTCCCTGAAGAATAACTCCAGACTTAAAAATTCATTCTTAATTCTTTAGGGGAAATTTCCATATCCCACATTAATAATCATAAGAATTCAGTAACAATGTCACCAAGAGTGCTCAGAGGGCTGCTCTATTCTCCACATAGAGACAGTTTGATAACAAACTGATAAATAGAACCTTGAAAAATCAAAATTTACAGCATAATACCTGTCATTCAGACATATTTTCAATATGATGGCTCTAATAATTTCCCTTCTAAGCATTTATTACACTAAGTAGACCAAAAAAAAAAAAAAAAAAAAACACTGAGGAGAGAGAACCAGCTATGCTCATCCAGATTTTCTCATTTCATAGTAAATTCCTGGATGCAGGGCTGGCTTTGTGGATGTGCATTTGCACTGGGCCTATGCTCAGAAGGGCCCTGCACTTGCTTCAATGCCCAGCTGCCATCCTCATGAAATTGTTAACAATTTTATCTCTGAACTTGTTTTTCTTTTTGGAAATTATGTCTGATGGAACAACGAAGCATGTGAATGAGCAGAGATATGCACAATAAGCATGCCCACCATTCCTCAGTATCTGTTTTCATGCAGTGTTTGTGAGGCCCCGTGACTATAGGATTCTGGTAGACCCACAAGACATGAGAATTTTTGTTTTCTCAAAGGAATACAAGGTAAATGTGTTATAGATATGGCTAAGTGGAAATGACAACAGCCCCAAAAGCCATGTTTTTCATTTAAACCAGAACTTGCTTAAAGTACAAAAAGAAGGCAATGACATTCTAAGACGTACACGAATGGCCAAGGAACCCAATCATATCCTTTTTCATTCATGTCACTTCTCTGCATTAGCCAATCACTTACAGAAAAATTCATGACATAAAGGAAGAGAAAGACAGGGCAACCCACAGTTCCTTTTCCTTTCAGTTATTTATTCAGAACTGTGGGTAGAATGTATGCATATTGAGAAGTAAAATGAAACAGTTGAGTTTGTGTGGAATTTTCACTGGTCTGATAAGAACAAAATACATATGCATGTATGAAGTACAAAATAGAAATTATGTAATTTCAGTGATTCTGCATATGAACTAAATGATTTTATATTTGCATTTAAAACTAACAGCACATAAAGATGAATAGTAAAGCTTATGCTAATGATTTTAAGTTTAAATTTTCTTTGCTTAGAATGACACTACATAGCAAATATAAAACACCATGAAGAGTTGAGAGAGACTGCATGAGGAACACGTCTTATGTTTTATAGTACCTTTAATGACACATTTTCCCTTCTTTTTGAACAAGGGGCTTTGCATTTGTATTTTGCACTAGGCCTCACAAATTACGTAGCTGACTCAGCTTAGAGAGTCATATCTCTGCAGCCTTTGAGCAATGCCCCTATTCGGCTCCTTCACCTTCCTTTCCAGCTGGCCATTCCAGTTTTCTCCACCTGCTTGTCTCCAGCTATCTATAGGTGGAGATAAGTCTCCCCCTTATCATGGAAGCATATGAAAGCTTACAATGAGGACAAAGTATTGCCTTGGTATCAAGAACTTGTCTTACACATTTGTCTATACACTGTCTTAATTACTCTAGTCTAACTAGTTTAGTTCTATGATAAGTCTTCATATTTTATGGAACCAATTTCTCCACCTTATTCTTTTTTTAGGGATTTGTTATTCTATATAAACTTGAGAGCCTGTCAAATCTTAAAAAAATTATGTTTGGATTTTGATCAGAATTACAGTTAGCCTGTAAGTCATTTGGGGAAACACTGGCATCTTTAAGACACTGAATCTTGGCATCCAATAACACATATGTGTGTGTATATATGTTTTTTTCTTTGCTGCTTTAAAATAAAACTTTAGAATTTTCTTTATAATGGGCTTTCACATATTTAGACTTCTCTGCAGGTAATTTATGTTTTTGTTGCTATTGAAAACAGCATCTTTAGAAAACATTTCTAACTAATTGTGACTGGTGAATAGAAAAGTAATTGACTTCTTTAAAAATTTTTTTTTCTGTAGGTTATTGGGGTACAGGTGGTGTTTGCTTACATAAGTAACTTCTTTAGTGGTGATTTGTGAGATTTTGGTACACCCATCACCCGAGCAGTGTACACTGCACCCTATTTATAGTCTTTTATCCCACGCTCCCTTCTCACCCATCCCCACAAGTCCCCAAAGTCCATTGTATCCTTCTTATGCCTTTGCATCCTCATAGCGTAGCTCCCACATAGCAGTGAGAACACACGATGTTTGGTTCTCCATTCCTGAGTTACTTCACTTAGAATAATAGGCTCCAATCTCATCCAGGTTGCTGTGAATGCTGTTAATTCATTCCTTTTTATGGCTGAGTAGTATTCCATCATATATATATGTGTGTGTGTATATATATATGTGTGTGTATATATATATGTGTGTGTATATATACCTACCTCAGTTTCTTTATCCACTTGTTGATTGATGGGCATTTGGGTTGGTTCCACGATTTTGCAATTGTGAATGGTGCTGTTATAAACATGCATGTACAAGTATCTTATCTGGGTAGATATCCAGTGGTGGGATTGCTGGATCAAATGGTAGTTCTACTTTTAGCTCTTTAAGGAATCTCTACACTATTTTCCATAATGGCTGTACTAATTTACATTTCCACCAGCAGTGTAGACGTGTTCTCTGATCACTGCATCCACGCCAACATCTACCGTTTTTTGATTTTTTGGTTATGGCCATTCTTGCAGGAGTAAGGTGATATCACACTGTGGTTCTGATTAACATTTCCTTGATCATTAGTGATGCTGAGCAGTTTTTCATGTTTGTTGACCATTTGTATGTCTTCTTTTGAGAATTGTCTGTTCATGTCCTTAGCCCACTTTTTGGTAGGATTGTTTGTTTTTATCTTGCTGATTTGTTTGAGTTTGTTGTAGATTCTGGATATTAGTCCTTTGTCAGATGTATAGATTGTGAAGATTTTCTCCCACTCTGTGGGTTGTCTGTTTACTCTGCAAACTGTTCCTTTTGCCATGCAAAAGCTCTTTAGTTTAACTAAGTACCAGCTCTTTATCTTTGTTTTTATTGCATTGCTTTTGAGTTCTTGGTCATGAAATCCTTGCTCAAGCCAATGTCTAGAAGAGTTTTTCCAATGTTATCTTCCAGAAATTTTATAGTTTTGGACTTAGATTTAAGTCCTTAATCCATCCTGGGTTGATTTTTGTATAAGGTGAGAGATGAGGATCCAGTTTCATTCTCCT
Organism: Colobus angolensis palliatus; assembly: GCF_000951035.1. NCBI lineage: Eukaryota > Metazoa > Chordata > Mammalia > Primates > Cercopithecidae > Colobus > Colobus angolensis. The sequence goes on along the minus strand of NW_012117722.1, from coordinate 1,506,754 downwards.
ACCTGTGGGTAGGCAATTATCTCAGCACCACTTGTTGAAAAGGGTGTCCTTTCCCCACTTTATGTTTTTGTTTGCTTTGTTGAAGATCAGTTGGCTGTTAAGTATTTGGGTTTACTTCTGGGTTCTCTATTCTGTTCCATTGGTCTATGTGCCTATTTTTATACCAGAACCATGCTGTTTTGGCGACTATGGCCTTATAGTATAGTTTGAAATCAGGCAGTGCAATGCCTCCAGATTTGTTCTTTTTGCTTAGTCTTGCTTTGGCTATGCAGGCTCTTTTATTGTTCCATATGAATTTTAGAATTGTTTTTTTTCTAATTCTGTGAATAATGATGGTTGTATTTTGTTGGGGATTGCGTTGAATTTATAGATTGCTTTTGGCAGTATGGTCATTTCCATAATATCGATTCTGCCCATCCATGAGCATGGGATGTGTTTGCATTTGTTTGTGTCATCTAAGATTTCTTTTTTCTTTTCTTTCTTTTCTTTTCTTTTTTTTTTTTTTTTGAGATGGAGTCTCACTCTGTCTCCCAGGCTGGAGTGCAGTGGTGTGATCTTGGCTCACTGCAAGCTCCGCCTCCCGGGTTCATGCTATTCTCCTGCCTCAGCCTCCTGAGTAGCTAGGACTACAGGCACCCACCACCATACCTGGCTAATTTTTTTGTATTTTTAGTCGAGATGGGGTTTCACCGTGTTAGCCAGGATGATCTTGATCTCCTGACCTTGTGATCCGCCTGCCTTGGCCTCCCAAAGTGCTGGGATTACATGTGATTTCTTTCAGCAGTGTTTTGTAGTTTTCCTTGTAGAGGTCTTTTGCCTCTTTGGTAAGGTATATTCCTAAGTATTTTATTTTATTTTTTGCAGCTATTTTAAAAGGCGTTGAGTTCTTGATTTAATTTTCCACTCAGTCGCTGTTGGTGTATAGGAGACCTACCGATTTGTGTACATTAATCTTGTATCCGGAAACTGCCGAATTCTTTTATCAGTTCTAGGAGCTTTCTGGAGGAGTCTTTCGGGGTTTCGAGGTAAACAATCTTATGGTCAGCAGACAGTGACAGTTTAAATTCCTCTTTACTGATTTGGATGCCCTTTATTTCTTTCTCTTGTCTGATTGCTCTGGCTAGGACTTCCAGTACTATGTTGAAAAGAAGTGGTGAGAGCAGGCATCCTTGTCTTGTTCCAGTTCTATGAGGGAATGTTTTCAATTTTTCCCCATTCAGTATCATGTTGGTTGTGATTTTGTCATAGATGGCTTTTATTACATTGAGGTATGCCCCTTGTATGCTGATTTTTCTGAGAGTTTTAATGATAAAGTAGTGCTAGATTTTGTCAAATGCTTTTTCTGCATCTATTGAGATGATAATACGATCTTTGTTTTTAATTCTGTTTATGTGGTGTATCACATTTATTGACCTGTGTATGTTAAATCATCCCTGCATCCCTGGTATAAAACCCACTTGATCATGGTGATTATCTTTTTGATTTATTGTTCAATTCGGTTAGCTAGTATTTTGTTAAGGATTTTTGCATCTACATTCACCAAGGATATTGGTCTGTAGTTTTCTTTTTTAGCTATGTTCTTTCCTGGTTTTGGTATTAGGGTGATGCTAGCTTCATGCAGTGAATTAGGGAGGGTTCCCTCTTTCTTTGTCTTGTGGAGTAGTGTCAATAGGATTGGTACCAATTCTTCTTTGAATGTCTGGTAGAATTTTGCTGTGAATCCGTCTGGTCCTGGACTTTTTTTGTTGGTAAGTTTAAAATGACCATTTCAATCTCACTGCTTGTTATTGGTCTGTTCAGGGTATCTAATTATTCCTGATTTATGCTAGGAGGGTTTTATTTTTCCAGGAATTTATCCATCTCTCCTAGGTTTTCAAGTTTATGTGTGTAAATGTGTTCACTGTAGCCTTGAATGATCTTTTATATTTCAGTGGTGTCAGTTGTAATATCTCCCATTTCATTTCTTATTGAGGTTATTTGGATCTTATCTCTTCTCTTTTTGGGTAATCTTTCTAATGGTCTATCAATTTTATTTGTCTTTTCAAAGAACCAACTTTTTATTTAATTTATCTTTTGTATTTTTTTGTTTTAATTTCACTTAGTTCTGTTCTGATCTTGGTTATTTCCTTTCTTCTGCTGGGTTTGTATTTGGTTTTGTTCTTGTTTCTCTAGTTCCTTCAGATGTGACCTTAGAATATCAGTTTGTGCTATTTCAGTCTTTTTGATGTAGGTGTTTAGGGACATGAACTTTCCTCTTAGCACCACCTTTGTTGTATCCCAGAGGTTTTGATAGGTTGTGTTACTATTGTTGTTCAGTTCAGAGAATTTTTAATTTCCATCCTGATTTTGTTTTTGACCCAATGATCATTCAGAAACAGTTTAGTTAATTTCCATGTGTTTGCATGGTTTTGAAGGTTCCTTTTAGAGTCGATTTCCAGTTTTATTCCACTGTGATCTGAGAGCATGCTTGATATAATTTCAGTTTTCTTAAATTTATTGAGGTCCATTTTGTGGCCTATCATATGGTTTATCTTGGAGAAGATTCCATGTGCTATTGAATAGAATGTGTATTCTGCAGTTGTTGGATGGAATGTTCTGTATGTATCTGTTAAGTCCATTTGTTCCAAGGTATAGTTTAAATCCATTGTTTCTTTGTTTATGTTCTGCTTGATGATCTGTCTAGTGCTGTCAGTGGAGTATTGAAGTGCCCCACTATTATGGTGTTGCTGTCTATCTCATTTCTTAGGTCTATTAGTAATTGTTTTATATATTTGGGAGCTCTAGTGTTAGGTGCATATATGTTTAGGATTGTGATACTCTCTTTCCTTGAATATTTCTCCCTTGACTTCTTATGTTATTTTGTTGATTTTGTTGCATTGGGCTTTGCCTTTCTCTAGTGCCTCCCTGATTAGCTTAATAACTAACCTCCTGAATTATTTTTCAGGTAAATCAGGGATTTCTTCTTGGGTTGGATCCATTTCTGGTGAGCTAGTGTGATTTTTTTGGGGGGTGTTAAAGAGCCTTGTTTTGTCATATTACCAGAGTTGGTTTTCTGGTTTCTTCTCATTTAGATAGGCTTTGTCAGAGGGAAGATCTAGGGCTCAAGGCTGTTGTTAAGATTCTTTTGTCCAGTGGGGTGTTTCCTTGATGTAGTACTCTCCCACTTTTCCTAGGGATGTGGCTTCCTGAGAGCCAAGCTGTAGCAATTATCTCTCTTCTAGGTCTAGGTCTAGCCATCCAGCAAGTCTACCAGGCTCTGGGCTGGTACCTGGGGTTGTTTGCACAAGTCCTGTGATGTGAACCGTCTCCTGGTCTCTCAGCTGTGGATACCAGCACCTGTTCCATTGGAGGTGGCAGGGGGATGAAACGGACTCCGTGAGGGTTCTTAAGAGTTGGTGGTTTAATGCTCTATTTTTGTGCTGGTTGGCCTCCTGCCAGGAGGTAGTGCTTTCCAGAGAGCATTAGTATGGAGAGGAACCGGTGGTGGCCAGAGCCCTAGAACTCCCAAGAGTATATGCCCTTTGTCTTCAGCTACCAGGGTGGGTAGGGAAGGCCCATCAGGTTGGGGCAGGGCTAGGTGTGTCTGAGCCCAGACTCTCCTTGGGTGGGTCTTGCTGTGACTGCTGTGAGGGATGGGGATGAGATTCCCAGGTCAATGGAGTTGTGTACCTAGGAGGATTATGGCTGCTTTTGCTGAGTCATGCAGGTTGTCAGGAAGTGGGGGAAAGCAGGCAGTCACAGGCCTCACCCAGCTCCCATGCAAACTAAAGAGCTGGTCTTACTCCCACGGTGCCACCCACAACAGCTTGAGTCTGTTTCCAGGCAGTGGGAAAGCACGGCTGAGAACTTGCCCCAGGCAACCTGCCTCCCAGCTGCAAAAGAAAAGGGCTTTAGTTCTTCCCCTGCCTGTGGAATCTGCATGCCAGATTTGTTCCCTTCCTCCGAGTTCTGGCGGGAGGCTTCTCGACCAGTTCAAATTGTTACAAAGTTCAGCTGGAGACTTCCTTCTCCCTGTGACATTTTCCCTGCACCTCTGGCTACCCTCCGGAAGGATCCCTGTGGTTCCATGCAGGAATGGCCTCCTCAGAGACCCAGCAAACTCCCAGGGCCTTTCCCGCTCCTTCCTCTACCCCTTTGTTTCACTTGGCTCTCTAAATTGACTCAGCATCAGGTAAAGTCTGAATCTTCTCCTGCAAATTAGACCTTTGGTTTCCCCAGTTGGGGGTGGGTGTTCAGGGCAGAGAAACTCCCTTTCCCATTTGTGCAGTTTGGTCCTGTATGAGCAGTCCTTGTCCTTCAAAGGGTCTGTGGGTGCTCTCTGGATTCCTGATTTATTCCTGCAGTTGTTCTGGAGCTAAAATTCGTGATGCCTCTCTGTCCATCCAAGTAGGAGCTGCAATCTAGTTCTGCCTCCTGTCTGCCATGATGATCCCTTGCAGTTGACTTCTTAATAGTGGTTTAATACCAGGAAAGAGTGCTACATTCTTCTATGTAGAGAATTGTACCATTTCCGAATGACAGAATTGTTTCTTCCTTTACAATTCTAATATCTCTAGTAAATGTTGAATAAAAATGGTGATAGTGGGTATCCTTATCTTGTTCTCAATCATAAAGAGAATGTTTTCAACATTCCATGATAAAGCATATTTGTTATTTTTTGTATATACTCTTAATGGATTAAGGAAGTTCTCTTTCATTCCCGGTTTACCAACAGAGGTATATATTTAATCTTCAATTTTTATCTTTGTGAGAAATAAATTACCATATTTTTACCTTTTCCATTTTCCCTCCTTTGCCCCCATTGCCTTTTTGCTGATGATATGTTTGTGTTTGCCTTTACATATAACACATTTATACCTTTATTTATTGATTTAATGTCTTTAATTGCTGTTTTAATCTCTAGTTATAAAAGATGAGGAATTCAGTGCACTTCATTATCTGTCACCATTAATTTCTTCTTTCTTCCTAAATTTTATTTGTTATATTATGGCAATTTGTCTACATTTAGAGCATTTTAACTCCTAAATCCTTTAGCCATAATCCCTACATTTGTTTTAGTTTTACTCCTACAGTTAGAGTTAGGGCTCCCTGCTAGCCTGTCCTTTGTAGTTTTGTCATCATGCTTTGTTTAGCTGAAATGTGTCTTCCAGTAATTTCTTCAAGAGGTGTTCATGGCAGCTATATTCCCTGAGAGTTTTTTTTCTGTTTATACTTGAACAACAATTTGTTGGGTATAAATTCTTAGATCACATGTTCTTTACTAGTAACTATTTTAGGCTTTTGGAATGTTGTAGTATTTTCCAGGGTCTCAGACCAAAATATATTTTTTTCATTAATAGATGAATTGACTATTTGCTTTGAGGTCCAAGTAATTCTTTCATTATTTTTGAAGTTCAATAACATTAGCAGGATGTGCCACAGTGTTGATGCTTTTGTGTCACTTTTGTTTTTCTTAGAACATGGTATGTACTTTCAAATGTAGGTTCAAGCGTATCTTTTATTATTGAAAAGTGCTCTTGAATTATTTCAGTAAATATTTCTCCTGTTCTAAAATTTCAGTTTTTAATTTTTTTTTTGTGGTAGAGACAAAAAAGGACTCTGTTAGGTCTTTAAAAAACTTCTATACCTATTATTTTATTGTAATTCTTTTACACTATTTATTTCCATTTCATTTGCTTATTTTTCTCAATTCTGTCCTCTACATACCCCTTAGTTGGTTTCAGCAATGTCTGTTATCTTTTGGACTGCTTTTGATGTGGCCTTCATTTTGGTAATGATTTTGATTTTCTCTTGCTTCTTGAATGCTGCTGCTCCTATTGTCTTCCCATGTTTCATCTGAGTTCTTGCATCTCTGCTCTGAGACTTCATTTTATAGTGACAGTTGTTTCTTAATACATTTTTGAATTCATGCCAATATATTTGCTCACAATTTTCATCAGTCTTACAGCTACCTATGACCCTATAATATAAGGAGAATCATGGTTCTGTATTTCAGGACTCTCCTCATATTATAGGGTCATAGGTATGTGTGAATTACTTTGGTCTCAATTTCTCTCTACTTAGTTGATACTGGCAGCTGCATGGTTTCTGATGGGGTGTGTCTCCTCCATTCTGTCTCCTGACCAACGACTGTCTACATTTATAGCTTATCCAGTACGGTCTTGTATTCATCCCCATCTTCTTTAATTTTCCTTTGTGCTAAGTAGGGTCTAGGTAAGTTCCTACCATTCTCTCATATAAACCCTTCTGTTTTTCCGTACAAAGGATTGTTGACTTTGCCCTCAGAGAGTGCCACTTACTTTAGAGAACTGCTCTGTTCAGCATCTTCTAGCACTCATCTTGAGCTTTACCACATGTGACTGCTTTTCCTTTAATACTAAAGTTTGGGGTAATATACACCTCTTAGTTTCATTAAATATAGAGTTTACATATATGTCTCTCATACTCCTTAATTACTTTTCTTTTTGAGACAGAATCTGGCTCTGTCACTCAAGCTGGAGTGCAGTGGTGTGATCTTGGCTCACTGCAGCCTCCACCTTCTGGGTTCAAATGATTCTTGTGCCTCACCCTCCTGAGTAGCTGTGATTACAGGTGTGCACCACTGTGCGTGGCTAATTTTTGTATTTTTAGTAGAGATGGGGTTTTGCCATGTTGGCCAGGCTGGTCTTGAACTCTTGACCTCAAGTGATCCACCCACCTTGGCCTCCCAAAGTGCTGGGATTACAGGAGTGAGTCACCACGTCTGGCCTCCTTATTGCTTTTCAATTACAGTTGAGAGAAGAGAAAACTGCCATCTCTATTTGGCCATTTAAAAGTTTTTCTAGGTGCCTCTTGCTTTGTCATTGGGATGATCTAATCTTGGGATTATCTCCTACTCCATCCCACCTTCTAGGCTTATCTTCATTGTTCTGGGTCAGGAAATTATATTCCCAGCCTCTTTCCACCTGGGTTGCTGACACTGACTGCTGGCTGGGGCTATGAAAAATGCCTCTGGGTATTAATCAGTGATGATGGATAAAACCTTGCCCTTTAGAAGAAAAGAAAATGTGTCAGTACTTTTAGTCATTCTCAAGAAACCTAATTAGATACTGTAATATTCTTAGGAGATTTGAAAGCTCTGTATTTTTATATCTAGCAGTAGAAGAGCTTGCAGCTTTTTCCTGGAGAAATATTCAATCAGTTTTCAACTCCTAGCTCACTTCGTCTAGAGATTCACCACTCCAGTAATTTCCTGCACTCAGTATCACATCCTAGTTGCAAAACTCATAATGGGCTCTCTAGGATTTTCTTATATGAATGCATATCAATGATTTCCTAAACTGGGATGAACACTATCAAGACCACATTTATATTTCTTCTGTATGTAGCCACATTCTAACTATTTTTTTTTTTTAATTTTTTAAAACGAAGTGTTGCTCAGCTGTAGCTGTCAGCTCAGTGCTGTGGGCAGGACACTGACCATGCTGACAAGGCCTGTTTATATACACGCATACCTCAAAGACTGACCTTTCGTTTGTGTGCATTTGTTGTTTCATGTTTGAGACGAGAACAAGAGGGAAAGGAACACAGGATATGTCTCTCATGCTGATGAGTGGTGTAATGTAGTGCTGATGAGCATAGGCTTTGGGTCAGATTGCCTGGATTCAAGCCCTGACATTGGCACCTACTAAAGGTGTGATTTTGAGCAACTTCTGAATTGCTGCGTGCCTTGGTTTCTTCTGTAAAAAGAGGATGAAGATGACAATAATAGACCTCATAAGGTTTTTTCAAGGAGTAAAGCAAATAATATATATAAAGTGTCTGGCAAATAGTAGTTGCTATATACATATTGTTAATGTTATGTTGGTTTGAATCCCATCTTCTTAATGAAATGCTAATGAGGAGAGTCCAGTTTTAATACAGAGACTCAAGAGGAGGATGAATGTGTGAGAGAAGTTTGCAGGCGCCGTCACGCAGCTGTAAGCTAGGGCCTCTTGCTCGGCTGGCCCGTTGCACACAGGGGCCGCAGTTAGAATTCGTCCCTCTCTGTCAGCCTGCCTCTGAAGGCTCAGGAAACCACCACATCAATTAAAAATGTGGCTGCTTCTGCAGCTGCTCCTGTGATTGCTATAGCTCTTGCCATTTACAAAGCACTTTCATACATTTTTCTCTTTGCCTTTTTATCTATTTACTTGTTTATTTTTAATTTTTGTGGGTACATAGTACATGTATATATTTATGGCATACATGAAATGTTTTGACCCAGGCATGCAATGTGAAATAAGCACATCATGGAGAATGGGGTATCCATCTCCTCAAGAATTTATCCTTTGTGTTATAATCCAATTATACTCTTAATTATTTGAAATGTATAATTAAGTTATTATTGACTATAGTCACTCTATTGTGCTATTGGATTGTAGGTTTTATTCATTCTATCTTTTTTGTACTCATTAACCCTTCCCACTTCCTCTCTATCCCCCCACTACCCTTCCCCACCTTTGGTAACCATCCTTCTCCTCTCTATGTCCATGAGTTCAATTGTTTGATTTTTAGATCCCATAAATAAGTGAGAACATGTGAAGCTTGCCTTCTGTGCCTGGCTTATTTCGCTTAACATAATAAGTGAGTGATGTAGTTGCATTGCGCAGAGAGTCCGGTGATTTGGTTCACAGGTAGCCTAGGAAACTACACTTGTTAGGGACTAGGGATGAAGAAAAGAGACAATGTCATTGTTCCCGTGGAGTTCACAGACTAGTGTGAGAAATGAACAAGTAAATAATTCAGCTCCACGCAATGTGATGAGACTGTTACATTCATCTGGAGAACATGCCTGGTCTCAATCCTGCCTCTTGTATGTTGTTGCTTGTACGTAGTTGGATACGAATTCACATATTTGTCTTTCATACAATCTGTAGGAGGTTTGTCTAATTCTGTGCTTATGAAGGTCCTGTATTAGACTAGTGCAGATTTAAATTATATAAAATCCCTATAAACTTAACACAGGCCTGTATGTGCTACATGTGAAAGTTCTCACCTTTATATATGTCCTTTCTTTTTCTTTACATACCATGAACAGTGTGAAGTATTTCCTCATAGTCATCTCATGTGATAAATATGTGACCATATGTTTGATCAGTGACTTATGACTTATTGAGTGCTTTTGCTTACTTGTATCACTTGATTCTCATAATACTTTGGAGAGGTAGGTAGAAGAATTATTACCCGTTTTACAGAGATGAGGCCAAAGTTTAGGGAAGTTTTGGCTTGAATATTATCACCCACCTGGTCAGTGGCAGAATGGGAAGCAACCCTCATCCTCTGACTCCCAATCCATGGCATTGCACAAACAAATAAATCAGCACACTTAGGGCAATGCTGAAGAGACTGGGAAATGCCTGATCTGGGCAGGGCTTCTGCAACATAAACAGGGGAATCCAGTCATCTCCTCTTAGCAGTATTGATCAATGACCTGTTCTGCCTAGTCCTGGAAGCAGTGTTTTGAATATTAATGATGATGAGCAAACAAATTACAGGGCAGAGAGCAGCGAATACACCCGGCCCGTTAGGCATGAGTAAATTGACCACTTCTAAAAGCTGTTTATAGGCCTCAGAGGGAAACATACACATGGATAAAAGAAGACCAAAATCAGCAGCTTAAAACCTTAGAAATCTGTCAGGAAAACTTACTGCAACAGAGACTATAGCTTCTGTCAGAAAGAGATTAAATCTTAGTGTTTGCTTCTATCATTTTCTTAGCAGTTGTGAATTCTCTTTCATAAAATGATAATTATTATTTGTGTGTATTTTCCAGAAAGGAAGGAATTCTTTCCTTGCTCTGTATGATCATTTTTTACCTGGACATCTTGGATATTCATAAAGCACTAGAGATAGTTAAAGCAAGGTTCAGTGAATCGATTAGCAACACACAGTTCCCTACTGGATAGATTAGTTTGGGTAGTTAAAGGTATTGTCCCTGAGTAAATGTCCATATAGCAGTAAGAGCCCTATTTGAATATTCACATTACTGGCTGGGCAGTTGGAAATCAAGAGTGCATGATTCACTGGCTTTGAGGGTGGCTTCATAGTGTATAAAGTAGCTTTCTGAAAATCAATAGAGTGACTACAATTACCAAGTGCATTACTTCAAAGATATTAAGAGCCATAAATCAAACATGTCAGCTGAGGAATAATGATGATGTTATGTACAAACAAGAACCCATGATATCAGCTCAGGAAATGTCCAGAATCCTATTCTATGACTCCTGAAGAACTGAAAATAAATGGTTGCTCTTTGTTTTTAGAATCATCCTTGAATCAGTTTGTCACAAGTCTTACAAAGCAAAACATACAATTTTGTAATCACTGACAGACAGTTGGAAGGGAGAAGAAATCCAATCATGCTGAAAGATTTGGCTAGAATTATCTCCACTCAACTAGCAGAGATTGGCTTGGCCAGGACTGCATTTGTCAATGCTCTGCACTCCCGTGCAGCACAATAGAGCTGAGGATGTTCCAGAACTGCTAAACACCAAAGTGCCCAGCATGCTAATTAATTTGAAGTTTAGAACATTAGAGTTGGGGAATCTGCAGAAAACATCTCCTGGACTTGCTCACATGATGCTGACAACTCTTTTACAAGCCCAAGTGATTCCCGCATGTTTAGGCACATGAATCCTTCTCTCCCAAAGTAGCCCATTCCATTCTGAGGCCAGTTTTGACTGGTAGATCAGTTCCATTTGAGCCACATGGCATCGTCTCAAGGACTGGAAGATTGCCTTCCTATAGGCAGCACCCAAATCTTCTCCAAGGTGAACATGGTTAGTTTCTCCAGCTATTCCTTATCTTTCATTGTATTCCAGCCCCTTGCTTTTCTGTTTAGACTTCACCAGACATGCTGTGGTATCCATTCCCTTCCTGAATGGTGGTGCACACACATGGAATATCATGGCCAGCCTGACCAGTGCATGGAATGGGGGGACCAACACCTTCTCATTCCTGATATTTCATTTTCTATGAATACTGAACACCTCTAGCTCCTAAACACTACAGATGATTTGTATTGATGAAATATACTAATTTATTCATGCATTATTTACTGAGCACTCACTATATGTCAGGTGCTGTGCTAGGTGCTGGGGATATATACATCTGCCTACAGGGATCCTATAGTGTCACAGGAAAGAGTACTATACATATGATGAAATAGAAAATAGCATGAAAAAGGCCATGACAGAGAAAAGTGTAGGGTGCTGTAGTCAGAAGAGGGTACCTAAAGTAGCCAGGGGTTGTGGTGGTGCTGGTGGTACTGGAGGAAGACTTGGAGGCTGGGTGGAGGCCTCTGGGAAGGTGTGGAGCTGGGCCTGGCTCCTGAAGGGTGATGGGAGTAAGCCAGGGGAGGTTGGGGAGAACATTCCAGGCAGGGAGATTAGTAAGTGCCAAGATTCAGGGGCAAGAGAGAAAAATGAATACCTGTGGGACCTCAAGCATTTTAGTGTTACTCGTGGGGAGTGCTAAGAGATGAAAGAAGTGACTTAAGAGGAATATAATGGAGTCATGCAAGGGGTTTGGATTTTATTCTTAGCACAATGGGAAATCACTAGAGACTCTTTCTATTCTAAGCAGGCATGAAAAGCCTCTAGAGAGGCCAAAATGGAAAGCTCCTAGACCCCTGTGCTGGCACAGCAGGGAACACAAATCCCAGAACCTGCACATTGGACCTGGTGACATGGCTTCCCGAGGAGCTTCCTCACACAACTTTAAATGGTAATATAAATTGTTTTGGGTGCTGACCTCATTGGACACAGGAAAGGCAACCGGCCTATGGTTATTTGGTCCTCTGGCCCTCTTCCCTCCACACGGGTGGTTGATACCACAAAACTTCTGGTATACCTCCATGAGTGAAAAGGAAGGACATAGGAATGTGCTCATGACATCCAATTAGCATTGCATATATCTCTTGCACTCTTGTTTGGATGCATCAAAGTAAATACAACTTCAAACTGAATCTAAGTTCTCATTCATGCCCATCTATGACCCTGGACTTGACTCGATAGTGTGGCCTAATCCAGAAGAAAAGTGACAGATCTGATTTCCTGGATTAGAGATTGAATTTATAGTGGTGTCTATCTATGAGAGTGTGTGATATGATTCAGCAGCAATTGGCAGCCCAGGTGTGTCAGGGAAGAAAGTAAAAACTTTTCTGGTCAGGGAGCAGAGTAACACTAGGGAGGCAAGGAGGCTGAGAATACTCATGACTGTGCTTGGCATAAAAAATGGCTCCCTAAAAATATGTTCACTTCCTAATTCCTGAAACTTGTGACTATTACTTATATAGCAAAGGAATAAACGTTACTTTGTTTGGCAAAAGGTATGATTCAGTTAAGGAACTTAACAGGAGATGCTTATCCTGGATTATCCAGGAGGGCTGTAAGGTTCATCACATGTATCCTTATAAGAGCGAGGCAGAGGGAGTTTTAATACCCATAGGCAGAAGAGAAGGTGATGTGATGATGGTATATTAGTCTGTTCTTGTGCTGCTATAAAGAAATGCCTGAGGGGCCAGGTGTGGTGGCTCATGCCTGTAATCTCAGCACTTTGAGAGACTGAGGTGGGCAAATCGCTTGAGCCCAGTAGTTCAAGACCAGCCTGGACAACACGGTGAGACCCTGTCTCTGCAAAAAAAAAAAAAAAAAAAAAAATTAGCTGGGTGTGGTGGTGCATGCCTGTGGTCTCAGCCACCATGGGGGCTGAAGTGAGAGGATCATGTGAGTCTGGGAGGCAGAGGTTGCAGAGTCAAGATTGTGCCACTGCACTCCAGCTTGGGTGACAAAGTGAGACTTTGTCTCAAAGAAAATAAAAAAGGAAAGAAATACTGGAGACTGGGCAATTTATAAAGAAAAGAAGTTTAATTGGCTTATGGTTCCACAGGCTGTATAGGAAGCATGATGCTGGTATCTGCTTGGCTTCCGGGGAGGCCACAGGAAACTTACAATCATGCAGGAGGGTGACGGGGAAGCAACACATCACATGGCTGGAGTAGCAGCAAGAGATAGTAGGTGAGAGGTGCCACAGACTTTTAAACAATCAGATTTCATGAGAACTCACTCTCACAAGAACAGCACCAAGGGGATGGTGCTAAAACATTCGTGAGAAACCATTTCCATGATCCAGTCACCTCCCACCAGGCCCCACTTCCAACATTGGGGATTACAATTCAACATGAGATTTGGGCAGGGACACAGATCCAAACTGTAGCAGATGGAGATGGAGATCAGAGTGATATGGCTACAAGTTAAGGAAGTCTTAGAATCTATCTGTTCCATGCCTGTCTCCTCTAGAAACTATTTAGGAGAGAGCCATGGAAGAGATTCTCTCCTACGGCCTCTGGAGAGAGTGTGGCCCTGCTGACATCTTGATTTCTGACTTCTGCCTCCAGAATTGTGAGAGAAGCAGTGTGCAGTGGTTCATGCTTGTAATCCCAGCACTTTGGGAGGCCAAGTTGAAGGATCACTTAAGTTCAGGAGTTTGAGACCAGTCTGGGCAACATAGAGAGACCCCATCTCTACTACAAATAAGAAAAATTAGCTGAATGTGGTGGCATATACCTGTATTCTCAGCTACTTGGGAGGCTGAGGTAGGAGGATCACTTGAGCTCAGGAGGTTGAGGCTACAGTGAGCCATGATCATGCCACTGCAACAGAGCAAGACCCTGTCTCAAAAAAAAAAAATAAAATAAAAATAAATAAATAAATAAAAGAACTGTAAGATAATCAATTTCAGTTAAGTTACCAGGTTTGCAGTAATTTGTTGCAGCAGCCACAGGAAACTGATAGAGTGAGAGAGTTGGTAAAGTGTGGGCCATAGGACCAGGGTTAGATAGGGAAAAGCATGGATAAGGAAGCATTGCTCTAATAGAGGAATTGGAGGTATTTATGTGGTACTGGGAATAAGAGGGAAGAGAACAAGAAATTCTCTTGAAAATTCTATGGATGGAGAGATGGTTGTGGTTAGAAAGAGTTTGAAATTCAGAGTGGAGCCATACTGCACAGTGGTGATACCCCATGTGGATCTCTTAACTAAGCATGTTCTGAAGTGGAGCTGAGGAGAGGGAGGAACTGAGAGACTAGGATCTGGGTGGGTCATCCACACAAACATTGCAACCACCCAGGATAATGGCAGCACTTGTGGCAAGGGGGAAGATTGTGAATCAGCTGCCAAAGTCCTCAAGGAATCAGGAGGAAGTAAAGGAAGATAAAGCAGCGGGTGCGGGGTGGGTGGGGGTGGTCTTAAAGGGAGGATGGAGAGGGTTCAGGATGGTAGAGCCAGAAAGCAGGAGCCTCAAAGGAACCTGCATAAAATTTTATTCAATACGGATGAATCATGGTTGGGAGAGACACTGGAGCAAAAAAAAATCCCCACCCTATCATCTGAACCCAAGGCACATGCGATGTTGGCAAGTGAACAGCTTGTACTCAAGGAATCTCCTGGGGCAGGGTGATTACTTCCTTGGGAAAAATCCAGGCACTTCCTGAAAAATCCAGGAAATAAAGAACACATTCATTAAGTGATTGAGGATGGAGGAGTATTGGTTAACATGTAATGTGATACACAAGTTAATGTAATGCACAGCAGCACTTAAAAACTCTGACCAGCTCATGTTAAGCTTGATGATGTAGTGATAACACTGCAGTGTCTGGATGTCGCATGTGTGCCCAGGTGGTAGGAGTGCTGCAGTATGGCTCACTATTATCCGGCTCCTGGGCTTCCTGGAGAAAGATGAGCTGTATAGCTCCCTCAATGATTTTAGTAATGGGCTAATTGTAGTTAGATTGTAAATATTAAATTTTAGACACCTTCAATAACTGGTTTACCAAGTTACTGTTAAGTAATTTTAGGAGTATATAAAAATGAAGGTCTGTGGAATTGCTTGTCAGTTTCTTGTCCCTTAGAATTAAAGCAAGGACCTGCAGTAGGGAAACAATTTGAAGACTCTCAGGAGGTCTTTTGTAATTCACAAGAATTCTCCAGACTGATATTCTCTCATTAATTTTCATTCTGTTGCTTTGCCAGTTAATGAGTTACAAGTCACAAAACTGTTTTTTTTTGCCTATTCCTCATTTCTCCATCTTGTCCACAAATATGTCATGAGAGACTTGGTTAAGGTTTCCCTAGGCACTGCTGGCTTAAGCCAATGTATTAATAGCAAATAATATTTATTAAGCACTTTACATAGATAATTCTCAATTAATCTTCTGAATGCCCCTATTAGGAAGGTAGTTTGACTATCTCCGTCTTATGGATGAATAAAACTTGTGCACATCAGAATTAATAAGCAGAGGAGCAGGGATTCAGTCCCAGGCAGAAGGACTCCAGAAACCTGTAGCCCGTGCTGCTGAATAGCTAAGTTAATAGCTAATAGTTAAGTTAACAGGTTTGTCCACAAATCTAAGGGAGTAAAAATGAGTCTGTGGGTCTTCACAACACTGACAGAAAAAAAGGCGCTCTGTTCTCTTAAGCTCAAGGGCACCCAATTTGAGCTTCATGAGCCAGTGCTGATTGCTCCATTGTCTGCAGCTTGGCTCAGCAGCTGCATAGCTCCTTGGGCTGTGGTGGCTCCTGCAGTCTCTGCCTGTGCTTTTTCTCTCCCTGCAGTGTGGTTGGCATCCTGATCCTTGTGTGCCCCAAGGCCAGGGCACTGGTACCGACACCCCCATTCTGCAAGACTCCTGCAGCACCTCCTCTGAGCTGGGAGAGTGGGGCACCCTCCTGGGTTCACATGGTCTCTTCTTCACAGAGGGAGTTGCTCTTATGTTCCTTTCCTCCAGGGCTAAGGTTTCTCTTGTCTTCCCTGCCACTTCCACTTCTACTAGTTGCCAGGAGAGGTGTCAGAGTCCTGGTACTGGGAAGTGATTGACTCACGGGTTGGTAAAAAGAATTTACCAACAGCAGAATCGGTTTGAAAAGGAAAGTTACTAGAAAGGAAGAACGCTGCAAGAGGGTGCAGTAGAGTGCTTCCAGAAGAGGACTGAATGCACCGCAGTGGATTTTTCCTTAGTGGCATTTATGGACCTTAAGGCAGGAGCTTAGGGTTGTAAAATGAATTTCAGCATGACATTTCAGAGATGTATAGAAATTTTAGTTACTTTTAATAAAAGTTGAAAGAGGCCTGGAACCACATGCCGACTTTAGAAACTAGGCAAATTTAATTACTTCTAAATTCCAAGATAAGGAGTTTTGCCTCTGGATGGTCTGTTTGATGGTCACCAGGTGGTCTTTGTTCCCTTCTAAATTCCTCAGATAAGGAGTTTTGCCTCCAGATGATCTGTTTGATGGTCACCAGGTGGTCTTGGCTCGCCTTCCTAGTGTCCCTCTTGTCCCTGACTTTCTCAGTTCCTATTTCTCTTTGCTCTTTACCCCACACTTAGATTCATCCGTCCTCTCTCTGGGGACCCTTGTAATTATACAGCTACAAGATTTGTTCTATATATTCTTTCCTTATCAGTCTAGTAACCTAATTTGCACAGGACATATGGCCAACCAGTTTACATTTGTTCTTATTATGACTCCGTACTACTTCCTAGCCATTCGGACTTTTTTTCCTAAGCCTTCCCAAATCATCTATTTACAGTTTATAGGATAAATGGCTGCAGTTTATAGGATTTCCAGTTTCGAAAAAAATTAAATCAATATTTACCTATTTTCAGGCCTCCAGCCAGGGTGTGAATCAAGGACTTCACCTGCAGGTGTTGCCCACTTTCTGGGATGTCATTCATTAAGGTCCAAGACTTAACCCTCTCTAGAGAAGGTAGTGTTACAAGTAGTTAGGCATGAGTGGGGCAGGAGAGGGCTCTCTCCCTCACCCACTAGAAATATCGGGTGGTGGTTGAGCAATTATTGCATTGCCTCTCTAAAAATGATAATTCAGCAGCACCATGGAGAGGCCATTTCCTGATGGTCCACACCTGTTAACATCAAAATGTTAATTGACTGCAGTCCCAGGGAGAAGCAACCTCCTGGGCATCCTGTTAAGAGACAAAAATGGTGAAGTATAATCTTCTGGGGGCACACTCCACTGAAAAAGGGAAGAAAGCTTCAGATGGGGATGCGTATAGCTCCCTAAACACACGGCATGTGCTCAATTCCAGAGGGTAAAGAAAGCACTGGGCATGCAGAAAGCCCACCTTAGAGAAAGAAATGTGAACCCCGCAAATTTGAGACAGGTCTCAGTGAATTTAGAGTTTATTTTGGCAAGGTTGAGGACGCATGCCCGTGACAGCCTCAGGAAGTCCTGATGACGTGCGCCCAAGGTGGTCAGCACACAGTTTGGTTTTATCCATTTTAGGGAGACATGAGACATCAATCAACATATGTAAGATGAATATTGGTTCCTTCTGGAAAGGCGGGACAATTTGAAGTGGGAAGGGGGCTTCCAGGTTGTAGGTAGATAAGAGACAAATAGTTGCATTATTTTGAGTTTCTGATTAGCCTCTTCAGAGGAGACAATCAGATATGCATTTGTCTCCGTGAGCAGAGGGTGACTTTGAATAGAATGGGAGGCAGATGTGTCCGAAGCAATTCCCAGCTTGACATTTCTCTTTACCTTAGTGATTTGGGGAGCCCAAGATATTTTCCTTTCACGGAGGTGAGCTTACGGAAGTCCTAGGATTATGGTTAAATGGGACACTTGATCTTCTCTCTTTAACTTTCATGTGCCTGCATGGGCCAAGTGCACCCTCCTGTCTTTCATATTCTAAGGCCTTTTACAATCAACTCATTCCTGCTCTGAAACTTGCCTTGGTCTCTTTTTCTGCTTTATGCCCCTCGGTCAAATTCTTTCTCCTGAGGAGGTAAGGGCTGAGATTGCTGTGGATCCAAACAGATTCGCTGCCAATAACTTGGGGTAACTCAGATCTCTTCCACTGGTAGGAGTAGAAGTTATTTGACAATCTTCTCACCTACCTCAAGTTCCCAATCCATCTTAACAATGTGTGTTCTCTCCTTGTTGGGTCTGAAGACCATTCTTCTTGACAGAGAAGACTACAGTAGAATGAGCGTGGAGAGCTAGGAGTCTGATAATCCAGCAGCACTACTTTCGCACTTGAGACAGATCATTTGCACGTAACCCCTGGAGGCTACCTAAATTAATTATTTTAGTTTTCAGCTGAGGTAATTTATAATACAGAACTATTATCCAGTTTTCCTGACCCCTAGTCTGCATACTTGTCATTTTAAAATTGTGTTTTGCTAACATATTCTCAAACTGAATACATGTAGATCAACCACATTAGATATATTTGGTATTGAGATCTTTAAAGTGTTTTTTAGTTCTTTTGTATTTAAAAAGCTTTTTTGGGGATACTATATTAGCTATACCAGGGAACGTGGTCCCATTGTTTGAACTTGGTTGATGGGCTAGCCCTTACTTTGGTCTGAATGTTTGTCCTCCGTGTTCATGTGTTAAAATCATAACCCCCCAAGCTGATGGTGTTGAAAGGTGGAGTGTGTTGGGAGGTGACTAGGTCATGAGGGCAGCATCCACTTGAATAGGATTAGTGCCCTTAAAAAAGAGGCCCAAGAGAGCTAGTGAAACCACATGAAGACACCGGGAAAAGGCAACAGCTATGAGAAAGTGAGCCCTCACCAGACACTGGATCTGACAGCACCTTCATCTTGGACTTCTCAGCCTCCAGAACTGTTGTTTATAATATAAATTTCTGTTGTTTATAAGCCATCCAGACTATAGTATTTTATTATAGCAGCCCCAGAAGACTAATATGAATCCCTAAACTCCATTCTTTAAAATTCAGCTTGAAATTAAAAACATAGATACATACAGATATAATATTGTCTTAGTTTGTTCTAAAATTATGTACCTTAAAAACGGGGTCATCCACTTAACACTCCTATAAGCCGATGGGAATGGCAATGACTCTTCAGTTGGTGTGCCTTGGGATTGATATAAAACATGGATAGCACTGTGGGAGGCTAAGGCAGGAGGACTGCTTGAGCAAATAAGAACATTGTCAAATCTACCTTTTCTTTGCAATTAATGGGTGAAAGTTCCATTATAGCAATTCTTATTCTTCAATATTTATTGGCTCTTCAAATAATGTAAGAGAATAATTGATTAGATTTAAACATAAGCTAAAGATGATTTGACTTTGGATTGCTGTGGCAGATGGAATTTTAATATGGTCCCTATGATCTCCAGCTCTGGGTGTTACTCCTGTGATTATGTTACCTTACCTGGCAGAAAGGATTTTTCAGATGCAATTCAGAGTACCAGTCAGTTGACCTTAAGATAGATTATCTGGGTGGGCCTGACCTAATCCCATGAGCTCTTTAAAAGCAGAAACTTTCCTCTGGCAGGCTGCAGAAGAGGAAGTTAGATAGATTTGAAGGATGAAAGTAATTCAGTGTGAGGATATTCTCTGTTGATGAAATGGAAGGAGTCACGTGGCTGGCGAGGACCTGAGAGCAGCCTGTAGGGGCTGATAGCCAGCAAGACAATGAGGAACTCAGTCCTACAACCACAATGAAATGAATCCTGCCAATGACCTGAGGGAGCTGAGAAGAGATCTTTGGCTAGTCATGGCTGTAGATGAGAACATGGATAGCTGACATCCTTTTTTCTTTTTTTTTTTTTTGAGACAGGGTTTTGTTCTATTACCCAGGCTGGAGTGCAGTGGCACAATCATGGCTCCCTGTAAGCTTTGGTCTCTCAAACTCAAGCCATCTTTCTGCCTCAACCTGCAGAGTAGCTGAGACCATAGATGTGTGCCACCACACCCAGCTAATTTTTTAGTTTTAGTAGAGATGAGGTCTCACTAGGTTGCCCAGGCTGGTCTTGAACTCCTGGGCTCAAGCAATCTTTCCACCTCGGCCTCCCAAATTGCTGGGATTACAGGCATGAGCCACCACCTCCAGCCTAGCAGGCATCTTGATTTCAGCCTTATGAGACCCTGAGCAGGGGACCCAGCTAAAATGTGCCAGATCATTGACCCCTGGAAATAGTGAGATCATAAATTTGTGTTGTTGTAAGTTACTAAGTTTGTGGTTAAATTGTGTGTTGTAAGTTACTAAGTTTGGTACATATCAATAGGAAATGAACACAATAGTGTTCTAGGTTTTTCCCTAAAATTAATTGAGTTTTACTTTAGTTCTCTGAGCCCACTAGATGGATAAGGTGTCCTTAAAGTGTGATTCAGTGACTGTAGAAAGCGAACTTGGGATTTGAAGTTGAGGTGAAAAACCTGTAACAAACTCTGTCACTGTTGGAAGAGGATAATGATTATCTGCATGGCAGATAATGTCAACTGGACATTGGAATCTGGACTCTACCACCTTGCTACTTGTGGGGACATTGGTTAAGTTACTTAAGTACTCTTCAAAAGTGGGTTACAAATTTTTACCTTGTATACTTGGTGTGCAGTTGTAGTGAAATGCAAAGTGCTTAGCATAGTGCTTGATATATAATTCATATCTAATAAATAGTTATAATTATTATTGTTTTAATATAAAATGGAAAGGCTGTGAGGATGTTAAAGGACAATTGACACTAAGAAGGAGAAAAAAAGCAAAACATGTACAGAGGAAAATGCATCTAAATGTAAGCTTTTGCTGTGGGTCACACAGCCATCACAGGTATTCAGCAGCTGGATTTTATTCACGGGAAAGCCTTCACAGAGCCTGCAGATACAGCAAATGACCTTTTTTTTTTTGGTAGTGAAATAGATTGCATCCCCAGGTTGTGTGTCAGTCACCCAAGGCCTATTCAGAATCTGTTCCTGTTTGAAATTTAATGCTCTGTCTATCTCCCTGAACTCGAGGCCACTCAAGAGTGACGCTGGAACTCCACATGATCAAAAAGTGGAATGCATAGAAGAAAAGGAAAATGAGTCACATGATGCATCTTTCAAACCTGACTTCTCTGGCAGTCCTTCAGGGCTGGGAAGAATGAATGCTCAATTTTGCAAGGCTTTGGGTGTCCTCACTAACAGTGAAAACAGTCTATATATTTATATGGGACTTCAGAAATGCAAAACGAGGGAGAAGAAACAAAGACTTGTTTACTTATAGATTTTCTTCCCCTAAATTTAATCGGCCCAATATATTCTACCGTGTGAAACATTAAAACAGGTAAAAGCATGATAAGTTAAATCCGTTAATACTTTACGTGTGTGTATTTCTAAATATAATTTGGTTATGAAATAGAGATGTTTGAATGAGATTTAGTAAGTTTAGTGTTAAATTTCAAATATAGTATGTAGTGCGTGTTTGTGTGTGTGTGCTTTTCCTAAAAACTCTCTATGATGTGAAATTATCCTTTTCTGGTCTTCAGAGACATTCACTTTGCTTCAAGGGTATCTATACTATGGGGCATATCCATAGGGATATTAAGTCTTTTTTATCTCTAACATCAAACCTAGAAACCTAGGTTTCTAACAAACCTAGAAAACTGTAACTGTAAAATTTTCATCTTATACAAGATATTTTATTACTTGGTGTTTTCTTTAAATAACAAACTAACAAAAGACATTGAGAATGGAGTAACCCTCAAGGTCTAGTTCTTTTTTTATCTCTCCATATTTTTTCTTATTTATTTATTCATTCATTTATTTATTTGTTTGTTTATTTATTTATTTATTTCAACTTTCGTTTTAGATTCAGTGGGTACATGTGCAGGTCTGTTACCTGAATATATTGCGTGGTCCTGAGGTTTGAGGTATGAATGATCCATCACCCAGGTGCTGAGCAGAGTACCCAATAGTTACTTTTTAAACCCTCTCTTCCACCCCCAGTAGTCTCCAGTTTCTACTGTTGGCATCTTTATGAAGGTCTAGTTCTTATCTTATTATTTTTGTATCTTCCCATGGCGTCATCTAGGGTCAGACACATGGTTGTGGCCAATAAATATTTGTGGAAGGCGTAACATATTTTAGATTCTATTCCCTGAGAAGCAGACTGGCCTGGTGGTGGAAGAGAACTGGATGAAGTGTCAAAGCCTGACTGCCACCATCGTGTAGCCTTGGCAGAGTCACTTTCCCTCTGGGCTGTTGTTTTCTTGTGTGAAAAACAAGACGGTTGATCTGTTCCTTTTCAGCTCTGACGTACACGACTCTACCAAAGCAAGGAGAATTCACGGAGGTGGGACAACAATGCTTTCTATGAATATGCAAGAGGATAAGTAGCTATACAACAAGACAGGCTTTGGGTATGTTTGTGTGTGGAGAGTGATTTCAGTCGGATTCTCAACATCTTTGACAAATTCTGCTTCAGAGATGTCAGAGACCTATTGAAAGCAATCCATTTTTAAATGTCCCTTTTATTCTTGAAAAGGCAATCTATTGTCCATCAGCAATCACTTTAGAGGCCATGGCATATAGGGCACCTATATTTCCATAAGTGTGTGTGTGTGTGTGTGTGCGCGCGCGTTTGCATGTGTTCTATCTCTATTAGTGTTGTTAAAATGATCGCTGAGGGAATAATTGCAATCAAACTTCTGTGGCAATAATTCATTCACAGAGCCTGACTTTTGTGTTTTGTGTCTGAAAAGGAGCGATGTGGGAGAGTGGAAAGGACTCCTATTTCCAGCTGCTTTTGTCCTTAGGTATAAAGCATAACAGGTTTCAAGAACAAAGGAGAAATGTGAAGGGTGAGAGTAAAAGGAATGACTCTTTGAAAACTAATGGCAAGTGATAAAAATAAGTTACTAAAAGACAGAGCATCTTTTGAAACAGAGCAAGCTTTGATTCTGACAGCGCTGGCTCTTGCTAGAAAAGGCACAGAGAAATGAGAACCTTGACTATTTCAGCCCTCAGACACCTACCCCAGAAAATCCTGCTGGAACCAATTACCAGGCATTTTAGAAACTTCTGCTATAGGCTCTGCCAAAGATGCCATCTGCTTGGGCATACCCACGTAACACTGACCTATTGGTTTTCTGACCTGCACAGGTTCTGGTAGGAGGCAGCTGCCTAATATAGTCTGCTTGCCCCATGCCCTGAGTTTGTCTTGCAGTGAGATGGTTTAGATAGCTAATGGGCTAGATAGACTGCAGTGCATCCTGCAAATGAGGTCACGCAAGCTGCCAGCCCTCCAGTCTCTCTTGGGTAATGAGCCGCTGGGAGATGCATTGAATGGGTCCACCTTTAAGGAAGACACAAACAAATACATCATTTATTTACGACGGTGGCTTATACCTGACCATGGAGAAAAGCTATCAAAATGAAATATTATAAAACATGATTCTGTGCAACAGAACTGCAATTTTCATGTTATTTGGAATCAGGTCCCTGGAAAGACAGCTTAAGTTGCTTCTTAGACAAATGGCCTGAATGCAAAAGGGATTTAGACTCTTGGATGCTCCGATCTCAGATCCTTCCTCCACTGGACACATTGATGATTTTAGAGCTTTGTGTTTGCTGAGGAAGATGAGAATGACTCCTTTAAGATATTCTGAAGCAGGGAAGAGTGGTGAAAAGTACTTTGGGGAAGGAAGCAGGAGACTTGGGTGGGCCTCCTGATCTAGTCACAGCCCAGTTACCTGCAGTCAGTATCTTAACCTCTGTGCATCTCAGAATACTTATTTCCAAAACAAAGGTAGGAGTATATTTTCTGTCCACCTCATAGGGTTTTGAAAATTGAAAAGATATATATAAAAGTCTTTGAACACTCTTTCCTACAACACTTTAAAGTACAAGACAAGCATGGAATATTGTTAATGCTATAAAGTCATTTGGGTATTTTACATTTTTGTATTGCTCAGTGAAATACAATATTCTTCCTAGAAATAATATCCAGACTCTAATATCAGCACTCAGAGAGAAAGTGTTGACATTAATGAAAACTCAGATGAAACAAAACCATTTCATTCTTACTCCAAACTTTCAGATGGCTGAGGCTCATGCTCTCTTGAGCACCTGTGTGGGGCATTCACTGTATTCAGTGCTGCTCAGGGGACATTTAATGCTTTTCCTTCAAATGTCCGCATTTTGGACCTTGACTTTGGAAACATAGCTGGCAAACGTTCTATTAAATCCCAGCCAGTAAGTTAATAGAAACATACTCTAGGCTTTTTAGGATTTCCTGGTATTATAATAATTGTCCTTTATTTGCAGTCTGATCTCATAAAGCATATTTTCTTTTTCAAAACTACCCACCCAGTTTCCAAAACCTAATCTGGAGTGTCACCAATGTGCATTTCAAATAGAGATTTTTGGAGGGAGTAGTATAAAATATGTAGTATTATATCTTAACACATTTTTAAGCCATGAAACATTTGCAAAATGCTTAGATCCCTGTGAACTAAATTAAATTTTCCCATGTGCTTAATTCAGGAACTAAATGTAGAAATTCTGACTTGGAACATTGAGTGAAATAAAAGTACCAGGCTTGGTTTGAAAACATTAACACTTGAGTGATAGAAAACAGAAACTACAACTGTTTCAGAAGAACTGCTTCATCTTTGAAGATAATTTTCTTGAAACCAGGATTTTAATTTTTCTTACCAATAATTGAAAATGCCTTACCTTATGACAATAGAAAATAAGCATATGTAATTTCAAAGCCACATGCTTGAACATATAAGTGAGAAAAAAAGTTGTTTGTGTTTTACTACAGATTCTTAGGTGGGGTGTAATCAACATTTGTTTTATTGACACTTTAGAAGTGTAATTGCTTGCTATAGTCACTCTCTAAAGAATAAGCAATTGACTCTCTGTATTATTAAAATAGCTAAGCTACACCCCAGCTTTGTCATCTTTTCTTGCCAATATGCTTAATAACATTTCTCCCGAAAGGAACATTTGCATACTCTTGGTGTGTAAAATACAGGAATTGGCTTATAAAACTACAATTGAGGGAAAATATTGCTTTGCCCACCTCCTTTGGAAGGCCCCCATTTGAGTGTAAGTTGCATTATTCTCCAGAATTATCCCCCGATCGCCCTCTGTGCCATCTGGAAAGTAGGAAGCCCTGCTTTCCAATATGTGCACTGATGAATGTTGGTTCTTGGAAATTATCAGAGTCTCAGATAATTATAGGAGTCCTCTCTTGGTCCCTTTGTTCATTTGAAAAGCAGAGCTTAGTGGTAACTTCCAGGGCCCAAGTGGCTCCCAACATCTCACAGGCACACGCTCCCCAGCTCTAGGCCACACCAAAGAAGGACAAAGTAGCCCATAGAGGTGTAAAATGAGAAATCAGAGTATGATTTCTACAAGTTTATAGTTTGTGTATTAGTAAGATCTTCTCACTAATAAGATCTTCTTTTAGGTCTCCTGTTAATGTTTAGGCCACCTACATATTTAAGAAGATAAGAGATCTAGATTGAGAACCACAGAGCTGGAGGGAAGCTTGGAGATTATGAAGTCCAACACCTTATTTTAAACAAGGTAACCGAGGCCCAAATAAATTAGATGGCTGCTCAAGGCCACAGAGAAGACATCTAGTGTGGGCTCTTTTTTTGTTTTCTCCGTATAGTTAACATTTCCTATCTTGGGGACCCGATTCACAAGATTCCACAAAAGAGGGAAGATATTCTATTTAAAACTCATCAGTGAGCCAAACAACCCCCCAACCTAACTGAAACTCCTTGTTTATGTGTGAATGGGAGCATAATACGTGTGTTTCCACGATTTTCTTTCTGCTTACAGAGACTGGAAGTGGGAATATGGGGAGGAAGTGACTATGCCTCAGAATTTTTTTTTTTTTTTTTTTGAGACGGGTCCTTGCTCTGTCACTGAGGCTGGAGTGCAATGGTGCGATCTCGGCTCACTGCAGCCTCTGCCTCCTGGGTTCAAGTGATTCTCCTGCCTCAGCCTCCCGAGTAGCTGAGACCACAGGCGTGTGGTACCATGCCCGGCTCATTTTTGTATTTTTAGTGGAGACGAGGTTTCACCATGTTGGCCAGGCTGGTCTCGAACTTCTGACCTCAAGTGATCCACCCACCTCGGTCTCCCAAAATGCTGGGATTACAGGCATGAGTCACTGCACCTGGCCTGCCTCAGAATTTGTATGTGCATCATCAGCATCATGTAGGGCATGGAATTCTCTACCAAGAGCTTTTATTATAACTTGAGGATCAATGAACAATATGTAAGTATAGATAGCCAGCAGGTTAAGTTTCCAAATGATTTTGAGATCCTGTTTTGCAACTTCTATTTATAGCTTCCGTTCATATATTAGAACATTGCTATACCATGCCTAACACTGCTATACAGCTTTGCATTTATATAGCTCAACTGGATCTTATTACTTACTCTTTATAAATAGGAACACATAATTGGCAACAGATTAGCACTTATGGTAACTATAGTAATAATTCAATAAAATCAGTAGAAAATATGCATCTATACATTTTAAAAGGTCAAAGTAAGAGTTGGTGTTCAAATCACCTATTATGTTGTCATTGTAATGTCACTGTTTTCCATGTTTACACATCTTGGCTTGCGCCCTGGAACAAAACAAAATAACCCAGAATTTGTTTCTTTGGAGTGTATTCTTTTTTCACTCTCTTTGTACCTCAAATGATCAGAAAATAACCAATCGACCTTTCTCAGGGAATAATTTTTTAAAGATGTGTTAGTGTCCCGTAGAAGTACCATGATGCTAACAACCTACCCTTCTTTTACACCTCTCTTTTGCATACAAATAATGTAACATTATGTAAATTGCTTTGAATACTAGTGCTTATTTTCCAAGTGCATCTAGTTCCTGTAAGCTGGCACCAGCTCATTTATTTTGTAGCCTTTCTTTTTCTAACGCTAAGACTAATAATAAATTTGAATAATAAAATATTTTGGAAGACCCTAGAGAAGTCACTTTAGACTAGAGTAAAGGTAACTGCTTAATTGCTAGTCTTAAAACAAGGTCCCTGCTGTGGCTAAATTGTGAATAAACAGATTGCATACGTACCCTGGTTTTCCAAAATCAGCTTTAATGAGTTTTTTTTTTTTTCCAAAAACTATAATACTCTGACCAGCTTCCTAAGAAATTATGTTGTTGGGTTAAAGACACATACATATCCAGTTAGAAAGTCTTGCAATAGATATTTAAAAAATAATACACTATATGTGCAAAACCATTCTAACTGCCATAAACACTTTTGTGAATACCACTAAGTCCTTTTATTATTGAAGTGCCTCAACAGATTCATATTTATAAATAATTCATATACTCTCTCCCTCTCTCTCTGTTCATGTGTGCATGTGCCCGTTTGTGTGTGTGTATACATGTATATAACATTTTTTTTTCTATTGCAGGAGCCTATATGGAGAGGATAATTTGATCTGATATATTCTTATTGCACAGTGATTAATTTGTGAAGAAATCAGTAAACCAAAAATAGTCTGTCTTGAACAGCTGTCTGAACAGATGGAAAAAATATGAGAGAATGCTCTGCTGGTGCTTGTGGGGCTGAAGGGAAGGAGAAAGAATAGGGAAGAGAGACAGTCCCACCCTGGAAGAAATTTATATCTTTTTCTAGTAGGCATTCTGTGATTCTCTCCTTACTGCCTCCTGTTTCCCCAAAGCAAACAACTCTTTTAACTGCTCTTTCCTCTCTTCTTGGATTAGAATGTTTATTATGATAAAGCTGTATTTTTCAACTGTAGGTGTAAAAGCACATCACAATAATTTAAAGCTATATAAGACATACTTATTTAAGACTTAGAAAGAAGGTTTTGGGTGCTGGTTGCTCCCTTATCTTCATAGTTTCTTTGTCTTCATTTAAAGAGGAAATGTTGTTTCATGCTCTAGAGATGTCAGTGAAGGGGATGAGGTGGTGATACTGTGCATAAGGCATTATTGTACATTTCCAGCTTCTTGGTGAAATTGACTATGACAGGGTTGAAATTCTCAGGATGCTTAGAATTTCATCTGACACAGACTTAATCCACAAGATGAAAACAAAGGTGGCTTCTGGGTGGAAAGGAAGTGAAGATGAGCAATAAATCACACTTAGGTTCAATAATTATGGTGGAGAATAAATTCACTTGCAAGGTTTGGATTTATCTAAACTACTTGAAAATTTTGACCATCAGCTATTCAAAAGTACTATAGCTAGTCAGTTCCCCCAGTTTTGGATGTTAACCTTTCATATGACAATGTATTGTGATAAGTGGGATTTGCAAGAAATGTGCTTCTACGTCTGGCTTATTGTATATTTGTTACTTTTAAATAATTGGTGAAATGTACTTCTACCCCTCAATTGAAACACAGTAAATATATTCCACATTTGAAATGGAAGGGCCCACACAAGTTCTAAGAAAACAAATGCTGGATCATTTCTAAAAGGTGATAATAACAACATTATGTGATCATTATAGTCATTTGTAAATATAAGTATGATAAATGCAACAGCTGCCTGCTTGAACTTAGGACTCTTGGATTTTATTAATGAGGAAAGTGGTTCACTGCAGCACTTAGAAGAATGTAGGCTCTACTTGGTTGTGACCTCTTAATTGATCGGCAAACCTAAACAAAGTTAATCTACATAATATCTTCTTACATAATTATTTCATTTTATTTTATTTTTGAGATGGAGTTTCATTCTGTGGTCCAGGCTGTAGTGCGGTGACATGATCTTGGCTCACTGCAACCTCCGCCCGCCTGGTTCAAGCCTCCTGCCTCAGCCTCCCGAGTAACTGGGATTACAGGCATGCACCACTACACTTGGCTAATTTTTGTAGTTTTAGTAGAGACAGGATTTCACCATGATGACCAGGCTGGTCTTGAACTCCTGACCTCAGGTGATCCACCCACCTCAGCCTCCCAAAGTGTGGGATTACAGGTGTGAGCCACTGCTCCTGGCTTTTTACATAATAATTTTAAAACCACTTACTTGCTTCTCATATTAAGTCACTGATTATTGACTTCAACATATAACAGGATGTGGAATCATTTAAATGACTTTCCATTAGGTATCATTAGCAACATATGGAGTGCTTGAGTTCATTCAGAAATATTATTCTCTAAAGAGGATCTTGATGCCATAGCTGCCAGAGTACACTTCCAAATGATATTCAGACTTGCTTTTTTGTGATGTGTTTGTCACTTTATCTATTCACATGAGTGCATCATTTTTCTTTGTATTACTATAGTAATTTCATATACTAGTTTGGCTCAAGCTTTATTGTAATTAGCATGCAATAATATAACTTACAGAACATTATAACACAGTAAAAACTGTAGACATTGCACTTGAGAATAATTAAAATGAATGGAAAGTATGAGTCTAGATTTTGTGTATTTTGGAAGGCCCTAGAAAGAAAAGTGTTCTATTTTTTTCATAGTCAGAAAGCCAAATCAATTCCTAACCTACACATTAGCATCTACAGTGCTAAAACTCCTGAATACTGACAGTGCTGAGAACAAGAACCACAGCATGTATTCACAGATGAGAATGGAGGGGCTGAGTGTCTTGTCCTCAAGCAAGTGGATACTTTCTGTCCCCCTGGGTCCAAAATAAGAAGTTGTCCTCAGTCTTGTTTTAGGTTATTCCATTCAATCTCTGTGTGCTGAGGCAAGTGGATGAAAAGATGGTGGGTTAAGTCCTTGCTTGGAATCATCACTATTCTTGTACTTCCATTTCAAACTTGAGCAATGAGGACCTCGCGAGAATGGAAGAAGCCATATTGCATTAGGAAAATTAAATGGTTTTACTTTAATGGGATGTTACAACTGCAAATTGTATTGTTTTATTCAGTTGGCAAATGCTTTGCTCACTGTGAAAGCAAGAAGAGTGTATAGACACCTTAATTAGAACCGTGTATCCCTTCATTACTGAAGGTCATGCCAGCTCTCAGCTCTGGGTTGGCCTTAGACCCTGCTCTGCCACAGGAAGTGCTTACTGTGGCTCCGAGGCGAGGCTCTCCTGAGTGCTCTGTGCCAGTTCAGTCCTCATAGCAGTCTTAGGAGGATGTGCTGCTGTGATCCCTGTTACATATATGGAAAACTGAGGCACACGGGAGTAATGTCCTCGCCAAAAGCCATGTTGCTAGCAAGAATTGAAGCCAGGTTTGGACCCAGGCTGCCAGGCTGTCAGGCTCCAGAGTTCAGATTCTTAATTCCTTACTACACTGTGCAGTCTCTCATGTACCCAGTTAGTCCCATAAGATTAAAACAAACAATAAAGGCTTTCCACGTGAAACATGAGAGAGAATTGGTGTCAAATCCACTCTGATACTAAAATTGTAAGGTTAATAAGAAGCATTTAGAATGGTACAGAATCTTCTGAGAAATGCCACAGTCCCTGTTCCCAGTCACATTCTCTGCAGATGACATTCTCCTGTTCCTGTGAGGGCCCCCGGACGTGGTCTTTTCACACGCTCAGTGTGTCCAACTTAAATCTCCAACCTTTCGTCTTAAAACAGTTCTCATCACGAAGAAATGGGCAGTGGTTTCTAAGGGGCTTCATGTTCCAGCTCCAGTTACATTTTTAATTTTAATTAAAAAAATTCAAGTGGTAATTCAAGTAGGCCAAAAAACAAAAGCTTTGGAACAATATGTATCTTTTTTCTCCTCCTATTTTTGTCCCTCTGCCAAGTTCACATCTTCTCCTGCCCAATCACTGGGGTTAGTTGCAATGTATTTTCTTTCAGAGCTTTTGTACGCACATTCAAGCAACTGATTGATTGTTACTGTATGTCAATTTTAAAAATAAAATGTAGCAAATAAAAGGACTACTAAATTTTGCTTTTTTCACTTACAGTAAATATTGAGTAGTTCTTTCCATGTTAGTATACATAAACTTTCCTTCTTAAAATTGTACTATGTATCTCGTTTGTTTGTTTGTAGAGACGTCACCCAGGCTGGAGTGCAGTGGTGCCATCATAGCTTCCTGTGACCTCAAACTCCTGGGCGCAAGTGAGCTTCCACCTCAGCCTCCTGAGTAGTTGAAATTGCAGGCCTTAGCCAGCATGTCTGGGTAAAAATTATAATATCTGTCTCTCTGTCTAGCTATACATTCATACAGCTTCCCAGTATTCTATTGTATGGAAATACAGTACCTTAATTTATTCATTTAACATTTGCATTGCTTCTAACTTTTGTGTTACAAATAATAGTGAATGAATAATCTTGCACATCTATCATTTTGAAGGTGTACGAATACATCTGTAGGATAAATTCTAAAAGTGAAGTTGCTGGGTCAAACACATGTGCATTTTAAGTTTTGACAGATATTGTCAAATTGATACTGCATGGGACCAAAAGTATCTTTTTTTCTGTTTTTTCCTGCCCATTTTATGTTCATGGCTGAGGTCCCTATTACAAAAGAGAGATTAACAAGGGAAAAGCATACAAATTCATTTAATAAGTTTCAGGAGATACCAGAGCTTTCATAAAGATATGAAGACCCAAAGAAGGTAAACCTGAGTATCTTTATGCTAGGCTTGATGAAGAATTGACAGTTGTGGAGAAATATGATAAGGTAAAAAAAAATATGATCTATTGATAATAAAGTGGGGAAATGTAGAAAGGCCTTTCCGTTCCTTTGTCTTTGGAGAAAAGGATATTTCTTTCCTATGGGTAGAGGGATGGCACCTCTCATATGAGGGTCTTGTGACCTGCTTTAGGGGAGAGGGGTAGGGGGAAGGTCAGAGTGACTTCCCTGCGTCTGCTGTTTTATCAAACTCATTCAGCTTAAAATATTCAACACCAAGATGGCATATTTTGGGATGGCATGTCCAGAAAATTATTACTCTTCATGGAGACTGTACAAATTTGCATGTCCATTCACCTCTGATGCATGAGTGACTGTTTCCCCACCTCTCACCATACAGGGTATATTACTAAACATTTATGTTTTTGCCAATATCTTAAATAAAAATTGATATAGCAATTTAGGTTGCTCATCTTTTCAGGTTAACAGCTATTTGCATTTCCTTTTTTGTGAACAGGCTGTTCAGATTTGTTGCTTATTTTTCCATTAGATTGATTTTTTTTTTTCTCTTCTCAGTTTGTGGGAACTCTTTGTATGTTAGCAAGATTAGCTTTGTGTGTTATATAAGTGGCAAATACTTTTCTCAATGTGTTTGTCTTTGGACTTTGTTTACTATTATTTTGCTACATAATACAGATATGTTGTTTCTGTTTGTGTAAAATTTATCAATCTTTTATTTCATGGCACTAGGGACTTATTTTAATGTAAAGCTTAAAAACGTATAAAAAAGTACCTGTGCAGAATACACATAAAAATCATGGATCTTAACTTGCTTCAATACATGATATATTTTCCCCAAAGAAATTGATTTCTGCACAGTGTGTGACTTGAAACTGCCAAGAAGGTTAATGCCCTAGGCCCTGGATACAAAGTAGAATTTAAGCCTGTGGAGTTATATAGCTGCAGGATATTCATCATGGATTTTTTGGAAGGTGCCCCCTTTCCCTGGGAGCCACTCTGCATTCTGGCTAAGCTGTCAGCCAAATGTTCATTTTGGGGAGCAAGAATTGTAGGAGAAAAAACAATAATAGGCATCTTTGAGAGGAATCTGCCAGCAGAAATTGAATTGTATTTTCTTTAACCTTTGTGAGAGATTTCAAGTAGACAAATTTTATTATTGAGAATCCGGGATTTCTCTCCAGATAATAATAACGAGTATAAAAAATGCTTTGCACACATTTAAAATTTAATTCTCACAATAACTTTATGAGGTAAGTTCATTAGAATCTTCATTCTGTAGACAATATGAGGCTTGAAAATGTTCAGTAACTTACCCAAGGTCATACAGCTAGTGAGGAACAAAGTTGAGAGTAAAAATCAAATCTCATCTCATTCCTAAAACCATGCTCTAAAGGACAATCTTAGCTACCTCTTTAGTTATAAAAGGTCCAGCCTAGTTTTGGAAGACCCAGTTGCTTTCAACTGGGCACATCATTTAGCTTTGAGAAGAAAGCATAAATATTTCTGGATCCTCCAGTGATAACAAAATTCCCTGAGGTGTTTTTTTTCTTCACTGGTTTTCAAATAGTAATAAAAATAGTTGCTGTGGAAGAATCATATCCAAGTCTCAGTCACTGTGAGCTGCTTGAGATCAGCTGCATCTTTATTCATCTTTGTGTCCCAACACCTAGCGCAATGCCTGGCATATATAGCCAATAATGCCTGCAGAATGCATATATAAACGAATAAATCCTCTCCTTATTACCTTCCTACTCTTCTAACTGACTTGGTTGTTAATTTTATTTGCCACCAGGAAATATATTTACATATTTCAAAATTCAAGGCACAAGGGGGTATGCAGTAAAAAGTCCACCCCCCGCCCCGCTGCTTCTTCTAGCTACCCAGATCTTTTCTCCTTAGGTAATCATATTGTTGGTTTCTTGTGTATTCTTCGAACATATTTAAGCAAAAATCAATATATATTCCATTAAACACAATTCAGTTATTTAAAAACACATAAACATTTATTAAAAAGTTGCAAAGCTTATTAATAAAAATATGAATCATGTTGAGAAGTAAAAAGGGAAAAAAACCTCTAGTATTGAAACAATCCATTGGGAACATTTTAGGAGTATTTTCTTCCATCTTATGGAATTACGAGGTACCCTTTGATTACTCTTTTCACTGCTGTTCCCTAACTCGAAGTCAAATTTAGATGTTAACAAGGAATGACTAAATATCACACCCCAGCAAGATTTCAACTGGGTTGCTTTTAACTTTGGCCACTGCAGGAGAGGGAGCATCTTCTGGCAAGATGCAGGGCAACTAGGAAACAGTGACTTCTAGGGACTGAGGAGAACACAGATGACACTGCTAAGGATTTTGCAGCAGGCATCTTGAATGGCTCTTTTTGCTGAATCTATTAGCATCTGCAGATATTAAGTCTGGAGGAGGTAAATTGAAACAGTTTGATGCAGATACTGAGAACACCATATAGTTAGCCTGTCAGTTTTCCATCTCATGTATGTATGTATGTATGTATGTATGTATGTATGTATATATTTATTTATTTGTATAGGGACAAGTTTTCACTCTATTGCCTAGGCTGGACTTGAGCTCCTGGGCTCAAATGATCCTTCTGCCTCAGCCTCCTGAGTAGCTGGGACTGCAGGCACAGGTCAACGTACCTAGCTTAGCCTGTCAGTTTTGATAAAAGAAAATTCTGAGTCTAGGCAGAAGTGCATTTGTCAGTGGGGATACATGCTGGTGTGGAATGGAGAGGTGGGTCAGGGGTGAAGTTTGCACAATGACGGAAGCAGAGAACGTGGACAAAAATGGCATCTTTAACTTGTTTTTTTTCAAGCTAAGGGATACTTTGAGCTATGGGATTTAGTAGTACTCTAACAAAGAGATTGGTACTTTACACTCTATGTAAATATGTTGGAGTACTACATGCAATTACTGCACGTGTGTCTGTATTTTGTGAATGTGTGTGTCTGTGTATATTTATATCCCCACATACAGACTTTTTAGTACACTTAATATTTTCCTTTACAAATAGGGTTCAAGAAATTCTCAACTCATAATTTTTTTTAAAGATCTGGATTAAAAACCCATTCATATGTGGTTCAGAAAAGGGTCTGATCATGGGAATTTAAGCACAATTGTGGCAGTGTGGGCCCAAAGTGGACAGAGCAGGTAAGCACTATCCCGTACAAATTGGTGACTGAAGGCAGTAGAGCACTGTCTGGGAGTGACACAAACCACACCGGCATTTATTCTCCAAGGTTTTGTCTGGTAAGTTTTCTTTCTTAACTTTCAGCTTCAATGAACTGAGACTAGTATGTTCAGCAAAAGGAGTTAAGACATTCTCCTTATTGGAAGTCAAGTGTAGAAAATACCCATGAAGTAAATTCACAAGAAGACTGTCACAGAGTAATTGCTTTCAATCTCCTAACCCTTACCCTGCTCCCCTTGGTGCCTCTGTCTGCCACGTTAACTCATTAGCAAAGTGGTAAAGGCTGGGACGCCAGGACCTTACAAAGGCCCCGGCACACCGAAAGTGCTTGATAAATATTTGTTGAGTGAACATTGTATACATTTGCATTTTTAAAGAAATAGGACAGTGAAGATGAAATGCAGTCATCTCTCCAGTGACCTGACATAAATAATGGTCTTTCTAGTTCGTCCTCACCACCCTTCGTTACTGGTCCTTTGGTCCTTTGAAATGATGTCTTTTGGGGCTTCTGGCTTACCATTTTCAATTACTTCAAACTGTTCTAATTTTCTCTGGCAGATTAGTATTTATAAGGAATAGATTTAATCACATTACCACCTGCATAAAAAGGCACTCTTTATCTTGGCATTCCAGTCTTCGCTGTCTCCATTGGTTCTGTTTTCCCACTGTATGCCAGACTCATGT
This sequence comes from Colobus angolensis palliatus, assembly GCF_000951035.1. Lineage (NCBI taxonomy): Eukaryota > Metazoa > Chordata > Mammalia > Primates > Cercopithecidae > Colobus > Colobus angolensis. Next base: position 1,471,469 of record NW_012117722.1, on the reverse strand, counting down.
ATTATAGTGGAATTAGGCTGGACATCTCTCCATTTCTCAAGTACATATCACACTTTCCTACATCCATACCTGCTGCTCTTTGTACATGCCTAGTGAAATGCCATAGTCTCTACCATATGAAATCTATCAACCCGTTTATGATATCTCTCATCATAACTATCACTCTCCCCATCATATGCGATCTCTTCCTCTTCTGCCTGATATTACAACTTCTTATATACTCATTTCATTCTTCCATGCTTTCTTTACATTGTTACTTTTATTTCAAATTAATGCATAATAATTATACATATTTATGGGGTAAAATGTGATGTGTCAATACATGTACACATTGTATAATAATCAAATCAGGGTAATTAGCATATCCATCACCTCAAACATTTATCATTTCTTCATAGTGGGAACGTTAAATACTCTCTTCTAGCTATTTTGAGATCTACAATCCTTTTTGTTGGCTATAGTCATCCTACTGTATAATAGGACACCAGAACTTATTCTTTGTATCTACTTATAACTTCGTACCAGTTGACTAACCTGTCCTCGTTCTGTTCTCCCCACTACCCTCCCCAGTCTCTGGTAACCACTGTTTACTGCATCTATAAGATCAACATTTTTAGATTCTGTATATGAATGAGTATATGTGGTATTTTCTTTCTGTGTCTGGCTTATATCACTTAACATAAAGTCCTCCAGGTTCATCTATTTTGTAATAAATGACAGGATTTCATTCTTTTTTTATGGCTGAATAGTATTCCATTCTTTTTTATGGCTGAATAGTATTCCATTGTGTATATATACCCCATTTTCTTATTCTATTTATCCAACCTAAATTGGATATTTAGGTTGATTTCATAGCTTGACTATTATGAATAGTGCAGCAATATACACATGACAGTGCAAATATCTTCTTGATGTAGTGATTTATATACTCAGTAGTAGGATTGCTGAATCATACGGTAGTTCTATTTAAAAATTTTTAAGGACCCTCCATACTTTTTTCCAGTATGCTGTACTAATTTACATCCCCATCAATAATGTGTAAAGGTTCCCTTTTTTCCCTATATCCTCTCCAACACTGGTTATCTTTTGTCTCCTTGATAATATCTATTTTAACTGAAGTGAGGTGATATATCATTGTGGTTTTTACTTGCATTTCCCTGATTATTAGTGATGGTTAGCATTTTTCTATATATCTATCAGCCATTCATATATCTTTTGAGAATTGTCTATTACAACCTTTTGCCCATTTTTGATCAGATTATTTATTTGTTTGCTGATGAGTTGTTGGAGCTCCAACTCATATTATTCTTTTGTCAGATGAAGAGTTTGCAAATATTTCCTCCTTTTCTGAGTTTTTTCTTCACTTTGTTGATTATTTTCTTCGCTGTGTAGAACTTTTTAGTTTGATGTAATCTCATTTGTCTATTTTTGCTTTAGTTGCCTGTGCTTTTAAGGTCTTGTTAAAAAAAGTGCTTGCCTAATTCAATGTTATGAAGCATTTCCCCTACATTTACTTGAAATAATTTCATAATTTCGGGTCTTACACTTAAGTCTTTCATCTATTTTGCTCTGATTTTTGTATATGGTGAAAGATAAGGGTCCAGATTTATTCTTCTGTATGTGGACATCCAATTTTCCCATTACCATTTACTGAAGAGACTATTCTTTCTCCAAGGTGTGTTCTTGGCATCTTTGTCAATTAGTTGGCTGTACATGCATGGACATATTTCTGAGCTCTCTATTCTCTTTCATTGGCGTATGTGTCCATTTTTATGCCAACACTATTATGCTCTTTTGGATACTACAACTATCTAGTATGTTTTGAAGTCTAGAAGTGTCACACTTCTAGCTTTGTTTTTGTTTTTTGTTTTGCTCAAAATTGTCTTGGCTATTTGGCATCTTTTGTCATTTCATAGAAATTTTAGGATGGTTTTGTCTATTTTTGTGAAGAATGTTATTGGTATTTTGACAGAGGTTGCATTGAATCTGTAGATTACTTTGGGTAGAATGGACATTTTAACAATATTAGTTCTTCTAATTTATGAACAGGGGATATCTGTCTACTTATTGTGTCCTCTTTAATTTCTTTCATCAATGTTTTATAGATTTTAGTATACAGATCTTTCTCCTCCTTGGTTAAATTTATTCCTAGGTTTATAATTTTTTTTGGTAGCTCTTGTAAATGGAATTGTTTTCTAGATTTATTTTTCAGATAATTTACTATTAACATGTAGAAACACTACTGACTTTTGTATACTGATTTCTTATCCTGTAGCTTTACTGAATTTGTGTAAAAACTAGTTCTAACAGCTTTTTGGTGGAGTCTTTAGGGTTTTATTTGTATATAAGATTATGTCATCTGCAAATAGGAATAATTTGACTTCCTCCTTTCCATTTCTTTCTCTTATCTAATTGCTCTGTCCAGGTTTTCTAATACTTGGTTAAATATAAGCAGTGAAAGTAGTCATTCTTATCTTGTTCCACATCTTAGAGGAAAAGCTTTCAATTTTCCCCCACTTAGTATGCTGGTAGGTATGTGTTTGTCATATGTGGCTTTTGTTATGTTGAGTGTATTAGTCAATTCTCATACTGCTATAAAGAAATATCTGAGACTGGGTGATTTTTGAAGAAAAGAAGTTTAATTGGCTCACGCTTCTGCAGGCTGAATAGGACATATAGCAGCTTCTACTTCTTGGGAGGCCTCAAGAAACCTAAAATTACGGCAGAAGATGAAGTTTGGGGGAAGGAGGCACATCTTACGTGGTGGAGCAGAAGCAAGAACTAGGGGCTAGGAAGAAGTGCTACACACTTTTAAACAGCCAGATTTCGTGAGAACTCTGTCAGGAGACAGCACCAAGGGGATGGTTCTAAATCATTCCTTAGGGATCCACCCCCATGATCCAATCACCTCTGACCAGGCCCCAACTCCAACACTGGGTATTGCAATTCAACATGATGTTTGGATGGGGACACAGATCCAAACCATATCATTGAGGTATGTACCTTGTATATCAAATTTATTAAAGGTTGTTTATTTTGCAGGGATGTGAAATCTTGTCAAATGCTTTTCCTATGTCTGTTGAAATTATCATATGGTTTTTGTTCTTCTTTCTGTTAATATGACAAATCACATTTATTGATTTGTGTGTGCTAAACCATCCCTGCATCCCTGTGATGAATCTCACTTGATCATAACTAATGATCTCTTTATTGTACGGTTGAATTTGATTTGCTAGTATTTTGTTGAGGAATTCGCATCTATGTTCATCAAAGATACTGGCCTGTAGTTCTCTTTTGTGTTGTGTCCTTCTGTGGTTTTGGTATTAGGAAAATACTGGCCTCATAGAATGAGTATTAACTTTTCTTCAATTCTTTGTGAATACTTTGAGAAGTATTGGAATTTGTTTTTCTTTAAATGTTTGGTAGAATTCAGCAGTAAAGCCATCAGGTTCTTAGGTGGTATTTTTTTGTTTTCTGTTTTTGTTCTTCTTGTATTTTTTTTAGAGATAATTTTCATTACTGATTATATTTCCTCACTTGTTATTGGCCTGTTCAGACTTTCTTTTTCTTCATAAGTCAATCTTAGTAGACTGTATGTGTCCAGGAATTTATTTTTTTCTGGACTATCAAATTTTGACATAATTATTCGTAATTGTCTCATATGAGCCTTTGTATTTCTCTCATATCAGTTGTTATGTCTCTTTTCTCATCTCTGGTTTTGAGTATTCTCTGTCTTGTCTTTAGTTTAATAAGGATTTGTTTGTTTTGTGTATCTTCTCAAAAAACCAACTTTTCATTTCATTGGTCTTTTGCATTGTTTCTGTAGTCTTTATTTCATTTATTTCTGCTCTGATTTTTATTATATCCTTCCTTCTACCAATTTTGGGTTTAGTTTGTCCTTATTTTTTTAGTCCCTTGAGGAGCAATGTTAGGTTATTAGAAATCTTTCTATTTCTGAGGTAGCCATTTGTTACTATGAACTCCTAGAACTGCTTCTGTTGAATTCCATAGGTCTTGGTATGTTGTGTTTCCATTCTTATTTCTCTCCAGAAATTTTTAAATTTTCCTTGTAATTTCTTCATTGACCCATTGGTTATTCAAATTTCCATGTATTTTTAAAGTTTCTGAAGTTCTTTTTGTTATTGATTTCTAGCTTTATACCACTGAGTTCAGAAAAGATACTTGATATAATCTCTGTCTTCTTACATTTGTTAAGATTTGTTTTGTTGTCCCACATATGCTGTATCCTGGAGAATGTTCCATGCACAGTTGAGAAGAATGTGTATTCTGCAGCCATTAAATGGAATATTCTGTAAATGTCTGTTAGGTCTGTTTGGTCTAGTGTGCGGTTTAGGTATGATGTTTCTTTGCTGATTTTCTGTTTAAATGATTTGTCCATTGTTAAGAGTGTCTCTCCACTCTTGAATTACTGGACTACAAGGACTGAGCTTTGCTCATATTTCTGTCTTCTACTACAATTATCTCCAACTTCCTTGGGGATAAGAATAACATGGAGCCCTTGTTACCTGGAAATTCTGATTCAGGAATTTAGATTGGACCTCAGTTATTTTTTTAAACAAATGTTCTGGGTAATTCTTAATATTGTAAAAGATTGGAAAAAACTCCACAGCGCATAGCAGAGTACCTTACACGTATGAGTGCTCCATAAATACAGTTCACTGTGCAAGAACCAGCAGTGGGGCAGAGGAGCCAGTAGCCACGTATGTATTTTAAAAACATAGACTTATACTTGATTTTGAACACCCAACAATATTGTAGGAATAGCTTAATGAGACCCTCAAAACATTATAATTTTAATGTGGGCACAATGATTCAATTTTGGGCAAACAATCTTTTTACTGTGTAGGATAAGGGCACAGTCATAGAAAAGTGAGTATATACAATGCATCTTATTTTAAATTTTTAATCATTAATAAATAGTCAATGAAAATTGTGTTGTTTCCTTGTATGATTAACAGTAGCAATGGAAATAAACAAATTGTCCATTTTCTAAAGAGAATTTTTGAGTTCTCATCATTAGCCCATGGTATATCTAACTACTCTACTTAATATGTGTAGCTTGAAAAGCAGAAGCAATTTTACCATCAAAAATATGACTTCATGCTATGTAGGAAAGAAGTGAAGAAAGTTGAGAAAGAAGACCCATTGGACACATTTTCATTTAGCTTTGATCCTTCAGATTTCTCTTCATTCTTTGCACAGCCACCTGACCTTTTCTTTTCTTCAGATATATTTTCTTTACAGCAGGAGTCTGCACATTGCCTTCTGTTCTTCTGTGCTTTCGCTTCCACTTGCCCCTACCAACTGCTCAGGTTTACCCTGTAATTCAATTCAAATTATTGAAACTGTTGGCATGTTATTTTTTTGTTCGTTTGGGATGACCTTTCACACCAGTTTCCTTTCTAGATAATGGGAAGACTTTAGATTTGTTACCTATTATCTTTGTGGCTCAAACATCTTGACCAAGGTACCAGGTCATGTGGCTTAGAACAGCCCCTACCTATGAGTGAAGTGACCAAGGGCCATTGTCCTCAGTGAAAATCAGTGGGTGGGAACAATTAGAAGTGTATGGAGGTGAGGCTTATGCTGAAGCTTGGCTACTCTGGGATTTCTTTCTACTGTATTTCATTCTTTCTTTAATTATAAATGATAATTCAGAGGTCATTTTATTGGCATATATGTTTTTCTATTATATATATGTGCATGTATATACACATATATATACATGTAATCTACTATTACATATATATTTTTTCTGAAAATCCATATAAATACTTTAAGTACTTACAATTATTAACTGAAAATAATGTTAAGTAAATAATAATTTATCAGGCCCATGTGTACATAGAGACAAGCAGAACTAACATCTAAGAATTATTCTAAATTTTGCTGTTACTTTTCTTTTCCTTATTCCTTCCTGATCTCACCCCATTATTGGCAAGACCCTCTCACATTATTGTTTGCAAGTCTAAAGCACAAGAATTAGTAGAGTGTCACTAAATGCATTTGAGCTAAGTGCTTCAGAGAAGAGATGATTATGAGACAAGGAAGGTAGAAGCATGAGACTATTAGTTGGCAACAGCAGCTTGGCCGTGGTGGGAAAGGGATCACATCCTCTGCCAACCTCCATCTTCTAGAAATCTGGTTGCACCTGGCCTAAACCCAATGCTGCAGACTTTGTGAGGCCTGCCTGAGAGCCTCCTCAGGGTTTTGGCTTAGCTTCTTGTGATTCTCTCAGTTAAGCCTTTTCACTCCTACAGCATCTACAGAAGCAGCCTCAGGCTTGGCCACGCTAGTCTGGGTACAAAGATAAGTCATTTTTTCAGGTTTTTTGTTTTTCTTTTGAGACGGAGTCTCGCTCTGTCACCCAGGCTGGAGTGCAGTGGCCGGATCTCAGCTCACTGCAGCCTCCGCCTCCTGGGTTCAGGCAATTCTTTGCCTCAGCCTTCCGAGTAGCTGGGATTACAGGTGCCCACCACCATGCCTGGCTAATTTTTTGTATTATTTTTTTAGTAAGGACAGGGTTTCACCATCTTGACCAGGCTGGTCTTGAACTCCTGACCTCATGATTCACCCTCCTTGGCCTCCCAAAGTGCTGTGATTACAGGTGTGAGCCACCGCACCCGGCCTCAGTTGTTTTTTAAAGAAATTCTCAGCAGAGACAATTTCTCTGATTTACAAAATTGCGTAACTTTTAGTAACTCTTCTGAGAATTTGCAGAATATTGGTGGGGTTCGAATCAGAGAGTGTTCAGCTCTTCATCCTCTCCCTGACCCTCTCCTTCCCTCTTGACTTTGGTGCACTGAGACCTTTCTCCCCTGGTCTTGCATGTGCTCTTCACATCTCTTAGTCTGTTTGTGCTGCTGTAACAGAACACTTGAGACTGGGTAATTTATAATAAGCAGCAATTTATTTTCTCACAGTTCTGGAGGCTGGGGAATCTCAGAGGGGTCTTCTTGCTGTTTCATTCTATGGCAGAAGGCAGAAGGACAAGAAAGGATGAGAGAGAAATGGGCCCAACTCATCCTTTTATGAGGAACCTACTCCCATAGTAACAGACCCACTCCCATGATAATTACATTAATCCCATTCATCCTTATAATCTACTCCCATCGGGGCAGAGCCCTCATGGCCTAATGGCCTCTTAAAAGTCCCACTTCTTAATATGGTTACAATGGCAATTACATTTCAACATGAGTTTGGGAGGAGACAAACATTTAAACCATACCATTGCATTTGGGATCTATCAGAGTATCTCCTGGAATAAATGGATAGTTTCACATTAGAGGTGGGATTTGAGATAAGTTTCAACCTTCAATGATTAATCAAATTTTCTCTTCCTACCAAGTCTTTTTTAATTGATATTAAATGATGGCATGAGCAAATGTTTTATAGGAATGAGACAATGTAAAAGAATATTGAAATTAGAGTAAAATGAGCAAATGAGAACAGGCAAGCTTCAGTGACTCAAAATATTAAGTGAAATATATAGTTATGAAAAAAGACAGATATTAAGCATATTGGGATGAAGGGATGTATTTTTTTCACATCATTTTATCATTCTTTCCATTAATTTCTCATACTAACTTTGCTCCTTTCTCATCTTTTCAATCTCTCCCAAACCTCTTCCCTCATTTCCTTTTTGAGATTGGGAGGCTTCTTGCCTAGATAACAATCTAAATTTGGTAAATCAAATAATTTCCATATTGTAATATAGTAAACTTTTTATATTTTTGGGATGATAGTGAATGAATACAAACTTTGAAACAGTGCTCTTATAATTCAGGTATTAAGGAAGATTTTTTTTTCAAGAACTGTAAGTTGAACAGAACTGGAAACAGATGGCTCAGCATCAGTGAAAGGTATTAAATGCATCTTTAATTGGTATTAAATACCTCCCTGTTCTGCAGGAAGCAGAGGAGAAAGAAGATTCACAAACACTGAGATGACTTGACTGTTTGAGCATAGCCGTGGTACATTTTTATTTATCAAGATAGCATATGTTATTCTCATCATTAAATGTCCACTAAATTGTGTTGAAACCTGAAAGAAAATTAGAAGCCAAAACCCGGGAGTGTGTAGAAAATACACATGAGTGGAAAAACCGGCTCAGCTTGGTTTTCTGGTCCTAGCTCTGCCACAGCTGGGGTGACCTTTGCTAAAACAGTAAACTAGTCTCTGGGTGCTCAAGGTTTTACATCTGTAAGTTGGTAAAATCCCTGCCTCCCTATCTCAGGGGGGCAAATAAGAACTTGGGATGGTCAAATACTATGAACTCTTTAGCAGATAAAATATATGTTTTCCCTTAAAATATGACCATTGTGGGTAAACAAAATTCTGAAAAGTTGTAATAGAATGGCAAATTCAGTAGCATCAGTAGCACAAACAGCACAAATAATTCTGTTGCTACAATATAATACAGAAGGACATAGACTTTGGGTTTTAGTCATAAAATGTTCAAAATGACTTTATGGCCATGTATCTGAGATAAAACAAAAATTTTATTTTATTTTACAAATTTCCATATGCAACACTGAAAAACAAAAATTTTATAAATAAAATATACCAGACTTTCAGATTGTTGGTGAGTGTTAGTTTTTCTCTTTGGCTTACTTTTCAGTTATTTCCTTACTCAATATTTCCTTTTCAGTATGTCGTTTTCCTAGGCTACAAGCTCTTAAGGTCTTCTTTTTCCCCTTCAGGGAAAAAGTTCCTATAGGATCTAAGGGCAATTGACAATGAGGGATTACAGATTCGATGGTTGGAAATAAACTAGGATTTGTTTCTTATTGCCTTGGTAAAACCAAAATCTCAGATTAAATATAGTGTCACTATTATAATTGTACTAAAAGATCTAGTAGATTTTTTATACCCTCCGAGTATCCAAATAAAGCCAGAATTTAAAAAAATCAGACATAACATGTTTTCTGGGAGGAAATTCTCAGCAAAGACATTTCCATTTAAGTATAATTAACATTAATTTGTGGAAAAGTAAATGGCAAAATGATTAATTTATTTTCATTGACTGTATTTCGACTCTTTAAAAATGATTACTAAGACAAGACATAGAATTTGCTTTTATTAAAGAAGAATAGATGTAATCTGCCTTTATTATTTAAAACTGTGCTTGATAGTGCATCGGGAAATAAACAATATGTCATTGACCAGATGCTGGCAGCAAAACAGTATTTCTTCAAGTCTGCAAATATTAAGCCACAGATTTGAAAATGCTCTGGAAAATTATTTTCTCATAAAAATCATGTAAAGGAATAAATTAGCATCTTATTTAAATGCAAACCAAAGAGTTTTAATAACACCTGCCAAGGTGCAGGATTTCAAAGGGAAGTGTGACTTAGGGTTTATTATTTTGTTCTGTAGAAACCAATCTTGAGTTGCTATCTATCACAATTCAATTGGAGACATTCTTTCAATTGAATCAAGTAAAATAGGAGGTACATAGGATTTTCTTAAGACCTACGCAGAAGCAGTTAAATCATACTTTTTTAGATCATATAGGAAGATAATGAAATGTTCTCACCAAAATAAAAATGAACAATTGGGCTGTGGCCCAACTTTAGTCCTTTGTTATCTAACTCTTTAGAAGGAGGATAATGTACGCTCTGCAGAGCCCTTCAGTTTCTATATAAGTATACATAAAAAATACGCCATCAAATCACAGAACAACAGATGAAGTAGGGTGTAGAAAAACTTTAAGCCAAAATCATTAAGCCCAAATTGCCTTATATTTACATGAGCGTACCAATTATTTATTAAGTGAGTATTTTGTTTAGATTCTAGTTCTAAAAAGCTGAGACAAACGGGGCTTAATATAGCGATTGTGAGACATGAAATTTAGGACATTTAGGTGCATTTATTTTTTCTGATGATTATTTTTACTGAAGTTTAAAAATGTAAATAAATACGAGCAAGACTCTTCATAAACAAAGCACACTAGGAACACATTATCTCTTACAGAAGATAAAATATTTGCATTCAGCACTGTCAAGAAATACCAGAAATACCAGAAAATCACTTTGCCATTTCTGCAATGTACTTGTAAGGAACATACACGTACCCTCTTTATGTGCGATCTCACCTGATATAATAACTACTTATAATTTGTGTTTCTATGATATTTGCTTGAGAAGCCACAGGCTAAATGTGTTTTAGCATTCATAGGTAGAATTTCTCAGAATCATCGGATGAATAAGAATAGGATCCTAAAGCTTAAAGAAGTCTTAGGGATTATCTAGGGCAACACTCTTCTCCCCTATTCTTGTTCCTCAGATAGTCTTTTTTTTTTTTTTTTAAATGATCACACTGAGGATCAAATGGATTAAAGAGATTAAGTGACTTTCTCAAGATTATAGAGGTTGTCAGAGCAGAGCTGAAACTAGAACCAAGGTCTTTTCATTCTTTTCGTTACAACTCTCTGCTTCAGTAATGTAGGTCAAGAGTACAGGGCAGTACTCTCAGCAGATTTTCTGCGTGACTTGTCCATGTTCATTTATACCATTCCCCAGAGAGTGCAAAGCCATTTCTAGAGAAGTTGCATTTTCTTTTTACATGGAGTGCAGTTCAGATGTCAGAAGTCATGTGAGATCACCTCGGAGTGAGTCAGCTCTGCAGTCCTCCAAAGCCTTACTCCTTTCTTCTCTCCTTAATTGGTGCTTCTCTCACTACTTGTAGAAAGGAATAGTTATTACTATTATTGGTATTTTAAAAAAAATTTCCAATGTTCTTGCCACATGTGTGAGTTCTACAACACTTGAGCCCATCTATATCTATTTAGGGAGAGGAGGCTCTGCCTCATGCACTTGGATATTGCAACAATGTCAACTTGCTATAAAATTCTATTTCAATTTCAATATTTTATGAGTTGGTGAAAGGTAACAAATTGCTCACACACCAACCCTGGACCATGAACCATACTTTGAGTAGTGCAGGTTTAAGAAACCCACTTGTGAATAAGATGCCTCCAAGTAACACAACAGAAACCCCAACATTTTCTCTTCCCCTCAGTTCCTCTCTAACCTACACCTCAACCCCCACCGTGCTAGTGAATGACATTAATTTCTCCCTGAAAAAAGCAGGAGCTGTAGAGACCTGCTCCCTCTTTCCTCTCCCTAACCCTATGTTATCTGGATAAACTATATAAACCTCCTTCCTCAGCTTCAAAGAAGAAAATGTCCTTCTTTAGGTCCAGTTTAGTAGGGTGGTTAAGAGCACTTTCTCTGGAGCCAGGCTGCCTAGATTTAGGTCCTGAATTTTAACTTACGAGCAGAAAAATTCAGCTAATATTGTGCTTTAGTTTCTTCATCTTTAAAGGACTTAAAATAGCATTCTGTATGTAGTAAGTGATTGATAAATGTTAGCTATTATAATTATCCAAGACTAACCTTGCCATTTAAGCTCTGGGGCTGCTACCCTCTGTATTCCTCAGGGACCCATTGCCACTAATGATACCCCTTATCCCTGGTAACTTCTTGCTGTGGCTATGATCTTATGTTGCTTATATTTATATTTAATGGTTCCTCATCTTTTAAAGCTAACCTTCTAGAAAAGAGAATCTAGACTTCGTGCCTGTATTCTCACTTACTCTTTTTTTTTCTCCCACTCATTTACTTATATGGATGTTGGCTTCAAGATCCTGATTTTACCATTTGAGGAGCTCCCAGCTCTGCTGTTCAGGGTAGCCTAGGAGAAGTCAGGGAATACCCTGGAGGAAGACCCTAACTCCAGAAAGGTTGTAACTCCAGATCCTTATGGCGTGGAGCCTCACGGTGACTCCTCTGGGATGGGGATGGGGGATCATGTGTGATAAATTCTCAACAGCTTCACTATAATGGAGAGGTGCACACCATTGATATCTTCAGCCCCACTCTAAAGGTTATTGGGGTCATTTCTTTTTTTACTTCCTGCAAAGTCAAAGAGATATAACTGACCCACTGTGTGAGGAGTGCTCTGATAGGCTTTTAGAGTGGCTAGATACCTAACTAGCTTCGTATAACCAAAGATGAATATCAGAGCTACAAATACCTTTTGGAAAAGAAGAAGATGATGTGTGAGTAGGAAAAGCAGAATTAATGGATTGGGTTTAGAAAGTGAATCTGATTCAGGAACTGGAGGAAGTGAAAATAAACTAAAAAAATGTCAGGACATTTTGAGAAGTTCAGGTAGAAACTGAAAAGATGAACCCAGAGGAAAACAAATATGGGAAATTTAAACCATAACAGTTGGAACCGGATGCTGGGCTGCAGAATGAAAAAAACCAGCTGCCTTAGGCACAGATCTTGCTAAATATGCTCAAGAAAACCAACATTTTTAGTGAGAAGTTTGGCTTATGGCATCATAGCCTCTTGAGCATCACCAATATCTTCAGCCCCAAAGACCCAGTGGGCTGTAAGGAGATTAATGCCATGTGGAGGCAGATGGCTTCGGTGCTCAGATCTTGTCCAATAATATGGGACTGACATTTCAGGGGCATTGACTTGTTCCCTGTGGAAATCACTCCTATTTTTGAAGTCTTTGATGGGAACTGCCTCGAACCACTCTGGAGACTCAAAACTTTTCTTGGATGTACATTTTAGTGTATAATGGAGGCTTTCCTGGATGAGTTTGAGAAAGATGAACTTGGTCATTGTCTACCCTACACAATCAATGAGGACAGAAGAATGACTGATAAGCAAAGAAAAAGAGACAGGTCCTGTTTCAAAAGAACCCTGTTAAGATCATTTGTTGCTTTTAATTGCTTCTTATATCCCTGATCTCTTATTGGAATCATTCTCATTGTTCCCAAAAAACATCTTTTAGTATTTTATTTAGTGCAGATCTGCTGATGACAAGTTTTTTTGTTTTTGTTTTTCTGAAAACATCAAATATTTTTCTAGTACATAGTGTTTTAGGTTTGCCATTATTTATTTTTAGCATTTACATACATTATTTCATTTTCTTTAGACTTCTATTTCCAGTTCTAATATTAAGTACTAAACTTTCAGTCTGATTGTGTCTTTTCTTTGAAGATAGTCCTTTCCCTCAGCCACTTGTTAGTATTTTTTCTCTTTGTCTTGCAGTTTTATTATGATGTAGTGAAAATTCTTTTTTGTTTGTCCTGCTCGGACTTTGTAGTACTTCTTGCGTCTCTGGCTTCATGTTTTTAATCACTTTTAGAACATTCTCTTAGTCAACAACTTTTCAGATACTGTTTTTTACCTACTGTGTCTTCTCTACTAATAGGATTCTATTTACATGCATACTAGAACTTCTTACTGTATCCTTTATGTCTCTTCCCTCTTTTCTGTATCTTTCATCTTTTTTGAGTTTCCATGGTTTATTCTGAATAATTTCTTCTTTTTTAGTTCACTATTTTCTCAACTATTTAATCTGCTACATTTATTCATTGAAATCTTTATTTTGGTTTTTATATTTTACAGGTTAGAATTTCCATTTTGTTCTTTGTTTTATAGTTTACAGTACTCCAAAAATTTCTTACTTTTGCCTTTTATCCCCTTCAACATAAAATTTTAGTTCGTTTAAAGCCTGTGTTTGATAACAAAAATATATGGAGCCTCTGTGGTATAAACAATGTCTCTTTTTTTGAAGTGTTTATATCATGTTGCTTAATTATCTTATGTACCTTGTTATTTAAAAAAGTTTTTTAATTAAAAAATTTATTGAAGTAAAATATTCAAGCAGAAAAGTGCACATATAAGTGTACAGCATGATAAATTTCCACGAATTAAATCTATGTAGCCTTCATTTATATCAAGAAATGTATCATTACCAATATCCCAAAAAACCCTCTTTAAACCTTTCTAGAAACTATCTCTTCCTTCTCTCCCCTTCTGCCTACCCAGTGATAACCATTATTCTGTCATCCACATGCTATAGATGAGTTTTTGTCTGGTTTGGGGGCTTTGTATTAGTGAAATAATAAAGTGTGTATTTTTATGTGTTTTGCTTTTTCTCACTTAACATTATCTTTGTGAGCATCATTCATACCACTTCATGTAGTAGCTGTGGTTTGTTCATTCCCACTACTATGTTGTATTCCATTATGTGACTCCTTCACAGTTTATTTAGCATTATCTTGTTTATAGTTTTCAGTTTGGTACTTTAACATTCACGGAGGTTAACATTCTTATACACACCTTTTGGTGAACATGCCTAGTTATTTTTGATTGAATGCTAGTCACTATTTTAGCAAAACTGAGAAAATTTGACACTTAGGGTGACCTTATCTTTCCCTAGAGAAAACTGACATATATTCTTCTCCCTAGAACAACCTCAACCTAAGACTGTGATGGTTCTAAGCAGAGTTGCAGTTGCTGTAAGGATCTATGTTTGGTTCACTTTTGTTCTGAGGGTAGCAGCCTTTGTAGGGGGGTCTTAACTCAAAGCTGGCTCCACCCACACACACTTCAACCCTTGTCCCCCATCTTCTCAATGACTGTAAAAGCTCTACTCAGGCTCTTAAGTTCTTGGTCCCACACCTCTAGAAGCAGCAAGTGCCCCTAGGAGGAAAGTGATTCCATATATTGACCTTACTTCTCTGAGATCTGTCTTCCCCAAGATACTCACCCAATGATACTTCACTATCTTGTTTATGCTTTGATGCCATCAAGAAGATTTTTAGTATACTTTGTTCAGCTTTTCTAGTTGTGTTCATTAGAAGGGTAAGTCTAAATTTCTGGTCACTCCATTGACTCTGCAGTCTATTTGTTTCTTTTTCTCTACCCAAACTACTCTTGCCAAGGTTACTAATAATCTTTCATCTTTATTTTTATAGTAGACAGTTTTAAGTCCTTGCCTGATTTGATCTCTTGTGTGCCTAATCCCATAGATCTCCCCTCCATTCTAAAAACTTTTTTTTTGCCTTTCATTCCTCAGCTAGCTCATTTCTGATTGCCAGCTCCTCCTCTAGCTACCTTATCTGAACTTTCTCTTTAAATGCCTACCCTTAAATAGTTTGCTGTTTAAAATCTCAACCTTATATACTTTCTGTGGAGATGAGTCATGTTTATGACTTCAACTGCCACCCATATGCTGATGTCTTCAAGATCCTTTTTCTTGAACTTGAGAGGATTGTTTCTTCCTACTTCTTTTATATCTCCACTGAATGTCCTGTGGAATTTCGAACTAAACATGTCCGAAACAGAACTCATCATTTCCTCTAACATTTCTAATTATATTCTTCATTTCAGGAAATGGCTCCACTATCTCCTTAGTTGTATAAAGTTGCGAGTCATCTTAAACTCTTTTTTTCTTCACATTTCCCTTATTCAGCCAGGCTCCAATTCAATAGAATCCAGTCCTAAATATACACACTACTTTATATTTTAAAAATACTTGGGCTCAAATATCTGTTTGACTCTAAGAGTCAGAAAACAATAAAACAAATGAGAAGATACTTGGGAGATATTCAGCTTTTAAGTTTGGGACTTTGTGAGAGTTCTATACACATGGATGGCTCACATGATACTAAATCTCTCAGAATGCTGCTCTCTAACCTCTAGTCAAAGGATGGGATACTTCCTATGTCCTCCTTCCCACATATTATATTCAAATAATATCCATCTCTTAGTCATACATCATTATTACTGTCTACCCCATTTGAGTCACTGACTCAATGCTGTGTATATTTAAAGCATGAAGATAGCAATTTATGCAAACCTTGTAGGTCCGTGTGTAGAAAGTAGCCTGTGTATTGATGAAGTCTCCTCCTGTTTTTCTTTTTCTTTTCCTAAGTTCTTGTATTGTTTGTACCACAGAATTCAGCATAAATTACATGTTGCTATATTTTGCTCTCTAATTGTTTGCAATGCATTAACTCTGTATCCATAACTTGATGGTTAGCTTCCTGGGAGCAAGCCTGGTGTTTTCCACTCCTTTATGTTCTTTGGTGCCTAGCATGGGGCTGGGCTGCAGCAGATGCCTGATAACCATTTGTTGTTTGACAGAATTAGCTAGAGTGAGATAACTTAAACTCATTCAAAACCTTTGGGACTGTTCATTCTGATTTGTAAAAGAAGGAACAAACTCCTGCTCAAATGGAAATTGCTTTCTCTGCTGTTCTAAATAAGTACCAAAAAACAAGTATTATGCAGTTCTTGCTCTTTGGGAATTTGTAAATGGTGATAGAGGACAATTACACGTGAGAATAATTACTGATGTAAAAATCAGTGACTTCCAGTATACTCATGCTTATAAAGTGTCTCACAGCTTCCAATTGCTTTCATATTCATTACAAAAGTGGTTATGTCCAGGGTGACATCATCAGTCAAACATGTAGGGACATGATTACTTCTAAAAGATTTTTTAGGGTCTAGATGCGATATATAATATACACTGTTGATTACCATAATGTGAAAGAAATAAAACATCCACTAGAAATGGATTATTTAAAGGGACTCCTATGAGGGGAATAACACATTGTGTGGATTTGTGTTAGGCCCGTGGGCCACCTGGTGCCAAGGGAAAAATTCTGGACCAGGAATCAGAACTCCCAGGTCACATTTCACTTCTACCACTTGCTATTATGATTTTGAGTAAATCACTTACTATGGCTGCATCTTAGTTTTCTCATCAATAGAACAGGACTATAAATACCATCCCTGGCAAATTTGTAACCGTATATCATCTAGTATAACACACATAAAAGAATTTCAAAATGAGGTAAGCACTGTAGCAATGCAAAGGAGTCATTATTGGGAGGCTGTGCATCAGCAGCAGAATCATGCTTGCGAGGAAGAACCCTGCAGCCAAGTGGCTGGCTGTCAACTCCAACTCTGCTACTTACCAGCTGGGCAGCCCTAGGCAACCCTCTCATTTCCTCATCTGTAAAATGGGGTTCCAATGACAGTACCTACCTCACAGAATTGTTGTGAAGATGAAATAAGTTAGTACATATAAAGCATTCATATTACCTGACACAGAGTGAGAACTACATTGTCATTAGCTATTATTATTCTTGCTGATTGTATGCATGATCTAGAAAACAGACAGTTTGAGATGTTCTTTTTTTTTTTTTTTTTTTTTTTGAGGCGGAGTCTCACTCTGTCACCCGGACTGGAGTGCAGTGGCCGGATCTCAGCTCACTGCAAGCTCTGTCTCCCGGGTTCACGCCATTCTCCTGCCCCAGCCTCCCAAGTAGCTGGGACCACAGGCGCCCGCCACCTCGCCCGGCTAGTTTTTTTTTTGTATTTTTAGTAGAGACGGGGTTTCACCGTGTTAGCCAGGATGGTCTTGATCTCCTGACCTCGTGATCCACCCGTCTCGGCCTCCCAAAGTGCTGGGATTACAGGCTTGAGCCACCGCGCCCGGCCGAGATGTTCTTAGTGTGTTGAAAAACCCTTGGCAAAGAAACAAAATAATCTATTTAAGCAATTTGTTTTCTAATCTATAGATTACATTTTTTTGATATAGGCAAATTTCTGTCCTCATGAACTTGTATTAATAGGATGGGAAGAGACAATTAGTAACCAAAGAAGTAAATCCACTTATTTGTTTTGTTAGGAAATGACTAAAATTTTGGAAGGTGCTATGAATTTGGAAGGTGCTATGAATGTAATAGTGTGTTGAGGCTGCTGCAGTCATGTGGTCAGGGAAGGCTGCTTTGAAGATGAGATGTTCATACCAAGAACAGCTGGAAAGAGCTTGTCATTATAAGAGTGTGGGAAGAGAACACTGAGGCAAAATCTTGGAGAGGGTCAGAATTGCAGACTTGGGAGCAGAGACGAGACATGTCAGAGATGTAGCATTAGTGAGAGAAGGCTTTTTATAAGACTGGGGGTGGTTAGTTCACATGAGGCTTTTAGGCCATGGCAGTGAGTTAGATTACATTCTATAAATTCCAAGAAACGATTGAAGTGTTTTGTTCAGGAAAGGGATCAAAGAAAGCAATATAGAATGTTTAATTTTATGTTTAATTTTATATGCCAAAGACTTTTTTCAGAATTAAAAGCAAGTTTAAATGAGGAACAATGATTTTGTAATATATTATTTTGCTCAATTAGCAGATATTGATGGCTTTAGACTAGTTTCCAAAATAAACTTAACCAATTGAGATTAGGATATTTATTTTTGGTTTTTTGGCAGATCCAGTGCTGGCTGAGAGATTAGGATGTTAACTAGCAGTAATATTTAAGACTGGCATGCAAGGTTAAGGTGACTTTTTGCTTTGGGGATCAATGCCTTTTATATCCATATTATTGCTCTAGGCCAAGATCACCATATTGTTTCTGCAATCACAGGAAATCATTTGATTTCACTGTCAGTCCCACCCTCTCCAGGGTGATTGTGTGGCCTCCAGGGAAGAATAATAACTTCTTATTTATCAGACTTCTAAGGGAAGGATTGCTTTTGGTTGTGAATATCAGAAGCCAGACTAATATAGCCTTAAGCACATATGGATTTATTTACTTATTTTTTGCTTCATTCAGCATAGTTTGGAGTAGGCAAGTGGTTCAGAGGTTCAAGTTATAACAAAGTCAACCTCTCTGGAATTCTCTTGGTCTACCCCTCATGGTCCCTGGATGGCTGCTGCAGTATCTATCAACACATGCAGAATTCAGGCATGAAGAAAAGAATGGTATACGCATCAGGAAATCAGAGACTTTCCAGACAGTCATAGAACTCTTCTGTTCATACCTCGTTGGCTTGAACTGTATCACAGAGCTCTATGTATTTTTTTCATCAGCAAGGTAGTCTGAGAAGATGGATTTTTTTACCACCTGTAGTCAAAGAAGAAAAGGAAAATAAGGTTGAAATGGGTTTGTTTGAGCCACCCTATGTTACTTTTTCATGGCAGATTTCTTTTGGAACTTTAGTTCCCCCTCACAGTGACAAGAACTACAGCAGATAGCAAATGGCTGCAAACTCTTGGCATGAGAAATTACACTTACGGATGGCTATCTTGGGAGAGCTAAATAAATTTTCCAGCTGACTATGAAATCTGAAAGTGAAGGTAAACATCTGTATCAGGTAGTAAATAAAATTTTAGGACCGACTAACTTCCATAATTGATCCCAGATTTTGACGATTAGAGTCACACATATAGCCATCTATTTAAATGATCTTTGTACTTGAGAGGGCGAGATACTTGGCTTCACTTAGCTGTATAATAAAGCATCCTGACGCATAAGCACAGTTGCTTCTGAGTGAGTCGTGCTCTTTGGCTAAAGCTCAGCGTGTGTATTTTCATGCAACTTTAGAGTATTGTCCCTGTGATTTATTCTTGAATGGAAAAGGGGATGCAGACTCTCAGATTTTATAGTATCTGAAAATGCCTTTATAGGGGAAAAGAAAAGCAGTTAAGTGGCTGGAAGAACTATAACAATAGTAAATCCTAGACAATGTCTTCATAGAACAATGAAAGTGATTTGTCAGGAAGCTGATAAACTGAATTAATTTTTGAAAATCAGACTTGATTAGTCAGTGAGTGCAGAAAAAGTGTATATTTGAGGAGTTACATGAACTCTACCACTTCCTGTGCTCTCTTGGCAAGTTTCCTCAAGTGTAAAACAAGGAAAATAACAGGGAATGGGAAGCTGTAATGGACATTTGCGTTTGGCAACATATCCTTTGGGTTCTGCGAGATTCCTTTGGGCCAAATATCCTTTGGATTCTGCGAGATTCCCGAGATAGGTGGGAGATATGGCCTCTTTACCCTAGCAAATGAAAAAATATGTCTTCCTTTTATCTTGTGGAAGCAAACTGGAAGCTGCCTAGAACTCCAGGCAGCAAATAGATTTTGCTGAAAACCACCTCTAATATCTTCCTAAGGTCACAAACAGTTCTTTAGGGAGAGGCCTAAAGAGGCAGCTGGCCGTGATGTTTGGAGGGGTTGAGGCATAGTCTAGAGTGGACTTGTATTGGTGTCCACTGTCCAGTGCTGGCTATCTAAGGAGATGGTTTTGGTGGCAGGGTTTTGGCTATGCCTTTCCCAACTTTTTCCTATTTGATGCTGGTTCTCTGGGCTTCCTGTAGATTTTTCCAAAATTCCCACTTACTGTCTTAGTACCAGAGTGAGTTTCTGGTGTTTGTAACAGGGAGCTTTGCAGGGACAGGATGGGAGTAGTGGACATGGAGAGGCACCAGCCACATCCTCCTTCAAGGAAGGATTTGCGGCTCTGCTGCCTGCTCTTTTTCAGGGTTTGCCTCAGCAGCAGAGAGATACTTGTGCTGGATGGTTGCCAAATCTCGACTTCATTTTATACTATGCCCTGTTCATATACCCTTAAGTATTTAAAAATTCATCCCTTTGGGATGTTCATTTTTACAAGCATTTAGAAATGCAGCTTGGGAATCTTTACTCTCTCCATTAAAAGACTCCTTCGGGGTGTGCCTCGATTGGCTGGGTTAACTAGTGGCAACAAATAGTGATTCTTTAGAGCGGTTTTAACTGCCAGAAAGCTCATCCTTGCTGCATGTAAAGCTGTTATTTCTTCAGGCAATAACTAGCACAGTTCTTGAAAGTATCAAATACGATATTATGTCCCCCTCTAGAGTAGCCCTTGCTAGTGAGAATATATCCTATTTATTTTTACTAAATTTAGATGAAAACTAATTTTTGTGCATTTTTGATATTCAATGCGTATTTGATGATTACTTCAATCTCAATGTTATGGGAGAAGGGAAAGTAGCATTACTGAGTGCCTCCAATACACCTGGACTGTGCCAGGCATTTTCATAACTCTTCCCTTAATCCTCTCAGCAACTCTGAAACTTCTGTAGCACTATCTTCACTTTATAGAAAAGGGACTCTATAAATTTGAGATTCAGATTATCTACAAGTCTGAGATACAGATTACTTAAAGAAACAAAATTAGCTCAAGGTCACCCAGCTAAGACATAGTGGCAAAGGGATGCCACACAGTCTTGTCTAATTCTAAGACTCATGTATTTTTATTCATCTAGTCATCAGATATTCAATGATTGCCTAACCCATACTGGGAATAGGGGAAAATAATGAGTAAGTGTCTCTTTCCTGAAAGAGCTTATTGACTAGAAGAGGAGACAGACTCAAAACCATACATATATATATATATATATATATAGAGAGAGAGAGAGAGAGAGAGAGAGACAGAGATGATAGATAGATACAGATGCAGGCA